>NC_046363.1:3015513-3364260 GCF_011125445.2 Fundulus heteroclitus | reverse complement strand
GGTATATATAAATAGGGAAATTAATTTATTTAAATTATATATTAAGGTAGGAGTAGGAAGATACAAATACTTATATAAGTTGATAGTCCATTTCGAACCACACTCCATACCAGTAGGTGGCGGTAATGCTGCTTAAAGTTTGTTGCCAACCGCCAATAAAATCAAGAAGAAGAAGACAGTATCAGATAATCAAAAACAGTAGCCTGTAGCGTTCTTTTTCTGCCTGGCTGCATGCCTTGTTTATGACCACAATCACATCTTCTGGATTTCCTTTGTCTTGCCTTGCCCTGTCAGACCCACACCTCGATTCTGCCCCTTGACCAAATCCCTTTGCCTTATCCTAAGGATTTGCCTGCCCTGCTAGGCCTTTATGTAACACAGCCCATGCCTGTCTTAGGATCACATTCAAGCCTCTAAGATTTCTGCCTGATGCTGTCAACAGAGCTAAAGCTAGCTACCTTCACTATCAGCAACAATCTGCTGTTGTTTTTTTCTCATCTTCCTCTCTGCAGCTCATTGCTGGGCTTCCCCAGAAAGAATGAATATCTTAATAGAATGCCATTCCCTGCTTCTATTTTTGAGTTTCCACATATTCCTCACAAGCCACTAACCTGTCTTCCCTCCCCGCAGTGGTTCCTGTTCCATGAATCCGGCAGATTCCAGTTTCAACACCTGCGTCTCCTTTAAAATAACCTTTAAAACCGATCTCTGTGTCTGGCCAAATGTCTGGGTCCTCCTGTTGTCTAGGTGTTACACATAATACAGTCCCTGTGTTAGGGTTCACTACGAAGTGTTTTGTGCATATCTTTGCAGCTGGTCTTGTTGCTATCTGTGTCTTTTTCTCATTGTGGCTGTTGTAAGAGGATTGTTTTGCAGCTGGTTGCTGGATTTTGTTGGTGCCTTGTGGTCTCTGTCCTTGGTATTCAATTTCCACTCTTCCTGCCATGTTTTCTCATCAGTTTGTACATAATACCTAACAGTAATAAATAAATCACCAAAGTCAGCATCAAGGGCTGATTTAAAGATGTAATGCCCCCTAGTTAAAGCAAATATGTTTGACATCACTATGGCAACAGAGAACCACCCTGCTTGCCATGAAACAGGACATGACAAAAGGGGGAAAAAAATAAGTATGCAGCCTGGTAGTCACAACTACTTAAGTGCTAGTCAAATGCAATGCATTGACCCAATAACATCACTAATCTCATGCTACTTTGTGCAGATGCTCCATCTGCACCAAATAACATTACTCACTTCTAGATGCTTTTTGCTTAAGGTGAGGTAGTCTGACATAGTTTCTGATTAACTCAGTTAATAATTATTTGATCATTGTTTGACCATTCAACCTTCAAGCCCTAATGGTAGGTTGATCCATAAATTTGGAAAATAAGTCAAAATAGATGATAATGCTAAGTAACTTATTGCATCCTGACCCAGACCAACATTGGGAATTCTAGATTATTCATTCCAACATATAGAGATTATGCCATATAGGTGGTTGTAGTGGTTTTTTTTTTTGTCAATGATGAGGATGACAAAATAATTTCAGACACCTTTTTTTGTAACAGTAATGAGACAATGATGAGATAAACATGGCTCAGTGATGACTAAGGTAAGAACTCGTGTGAATTTTTGATGAGACAAGAGAAGACAAAAATGTTAAAGGGTGATCTGTTAGACGTCCAAAGGCCATGGCCCACATGTAAACAGTTAGGAGCAGCAATGCAGCTCAAGTTTATCCAACCTACATGCTGAGTTAATTAATGTATAGATGAAAGGACATCTTGAAAGGATCCATGGAAATATTGCAGTTCCATCTAATTTTAAAACGAAATGTATTGTAAAGGATACGGTGGTGAATGTGGCCAGAAAACTAGATGAGAAACTAGCACAAATCTTAAGTAGTACCTGAAGTACTGTGTCTTTGGCTCCTCATAACCACTATTGAGCATTTTTCTAAACCTTACATACACAAGTGTATTCTCGCAAACATACGGGTGCTTGGATTCAGGTGCTTACTGATTCACTTCTATGCAGAAAACTCATATCATTAGGTTTAGCTGTCACTTTATTCATGTCATATTAAATAATACTGAGTATTTTTCAGTGATGTTATCAAGGCATTGGTTGTTTTTACCCATAGTACTTTATTGGTTGGTTTTGCTGTTCTTTTTAAATCCCTCTTTGCAGGTTTAGAAGTAGACTCGGAGGATATTATCTTGCTCTCTCGTTTTCCTCTACTTTTTCAACCTTTTCTCCCTTTTAGCTCATCTTTTTCTCTTCTTTTCTTTCTTCTACCTTTTGTTTTTGTGTCCATTGAACATGAATGTTCCCAGAATAAAGTCTAATGAATATTTTTGCATATATAAATCTAGTGGAGCACTACAGCGAAAAAAGTAATCCTCCACTCGTGAACGTAAAATCTGCTGGGCTCGCTTTAGCATTAAGACACCAATTCTTAATGCTACACTGTCTGACAGGACGCATGGAAAAAAACTTTCTTATCATTACATTAACTGCATGTTGAGTAAAGTTTTTTTTTTACTTTTCCAAATTATCAAACTCTTCAAATCCAGTCCTCATTGTCATTTAAGCAATAAACACAGTTACTAATAAACTCTTCTCTGGTCAAGTCTCTCCTTGACGCTGGACGGCCATGTCTTGGTAGTTCTGCTGGTGGTCCATCCTTTCTCCATGTTCAGGCAATGGATTGAACAGAGCTCTGGGAGATGTTCAAAGCTTGAGAGTTGTTGTAGAAACCTGACCCTGCTTTAAACTGAAACAAATTCTGTTCCCCTTACCTGTCTGCTATGTTCCTTGGTCTTCATGAAGCTCTTTTGTTCTTGATTTATTCTCTAACAAACATCATAAATCAATTAAATACCACACATGGACTCTTTGCCAATGGATTTATTTAAAGGTAAACTATTAAAGGGGGCCTGAATGAAAATTTCTAACCACACTTTTTAAGTTTTCATTTTCCTTCCAACTTTACAATTATGAACTATGTGATCCATTTCATAAAATGTCAACAAACTATCTCTAAGTTTGTTGCTGCCAAAATTTAAAGAACATTAAATTGGTATAAATACTTTTTGCAAAGGGACTGTAGGTAATTTAAAAAAAAACCAGCAGTGGTTCTGATTTCAAAAAGGGCCAATTATTCATCTCACAAAATATATCAATTAATTTTTCACGTCAATTAACTTTGTAGCATAAAAAAGAAGGAAGTGTTTGCTGTGTTGTGCAGTAAAAATGCAGTAAAAATGCAGGGAAACAGCGAAAAGCCGGGTTTACGGGGATAGTTCTATATTTTTCTTAGCTGGCTTGTCTCCTCGGGCCGGTGACGATGTGTTGGAGCACTGAATCTATGGTTGTTTTGAAACGCTTTTTCTCGCCATTTTTTCCCCAGTCCTGTTTTCTGCTACAAAGGCAGCGAGAGCAGCGGCGTTAGACCAGAGGACGAGGCTGGAGTCTTTAAATCCTGACACCTTCAAAGCACGGAGAGAGCAATTCATCTTCTTATCTGAGACTCAAAACGAGGCTTTCTGTGTGGAAGAGAGAGGGAGAGAGGGGCAGAGCGAAGATGGAAAGAAAAAAAATGCTTGTCGAGTAATTTTCCGTTTAAACGTTTCACTCCCACAACAATTTGCATAAGCCAGCCCTGCGTCTGTGATAATGAAGGATTGGTAATTTTCAAGGCTCTGTGGGGATTGAGAATTAAAAGCCTTTCTCCACTATCTCCCCTCATGCAGCTGGCCACCACAGATTCCCCTTCTTCTCTCACACATTTCCTCCTAAACTAGTCCTTAAAACTTTCTCTTCCTCTCTCCCTTTTTTCCTCTTCTCCTTTCTCTTTCCTCCCCACCCACTCCTCCCATACACTCTTCCCTCTCTTTTACATCCCAATGCTGCTGTTATTTGCGGAGTACACAAAAATAAATAAGGTAGATTTGAGGAACAAGAAAAGGCTTAACATAACAAGGAAGTTTTGCAGTATTTTGAAACCAGAATTTTACAGAGCGCTGTACAAGCTAAGAGGGAAGACAAGGCACGGAAGAGATGGGATGCTCTTATCACAAACAACTTAATCTTCCAGAGTATATTTCTTAGCACTGGCACTTCAGGGCATATGGGCGGCCACAAGGCATAAGAAATAAAATACTGTTTCACACCTTTTCAAAATCATAATTACAATCTAAAATACAGAGCAATAGGTGTGGCTAATATGTTTCAAGGGGAAAAATATATAATATTATATATATATATATATATATATATATATATATATATCTATAATAGATATAATATATATATAGATGCTATATATATATTATATTGTATATATCTAATATGTTTCACAGGGGAAAAAATTATACTGTATATATATGTATATATACTAGTATATATATATATATATATATACTGTCAGATTTGTCTCGGTGAACCCGAACACACACACACCAAGCTTGTTAAGAGGCAGTTTATTGAAAGGTTTGGATTGTGGATGGAGAGAACCAGACCGGAGGACGCTGGAGAGCTGCGGGTGTTTGTGCTGCAGAACAGGAAGCCCTTTAGGCTGCAGTAGAACCAGCAGCACAGCAGAGAGAGTTCTGGGGCGCTGGGGTAGCAGGAGAACCAGCAGCGAAGGCAAATAGATGACTTGGAGCGTGACGTGGGAAAATCTCTGACTGGCAGACGTCGGAAACCTCTGGCTGGTAGACGAGGTTTGGGGTAAATAGTCCAGACATCTGAGGAGGGATGAAAGACAGACTTGGCAGGGAACAGGAGAGCGAGGTGACCTATGTGCAATGCTACTCCAAAACTGGAAAAAATGTCTTCATAGGGAGATGGCATTAGCTTATTTCGTCCGGGAGGTGTAGTACTTCATTGTTGAAGATACAGGAGCTTTACTGACCCTCTTTTTGTAGTTGCTCTCCTTAGCATTAGCGCAGCGGGCATCTGACATCTGTCTGCATTTCAGTTTTTTTTGTGATTTTATCTCACAGATGGAATTAGGGATAAAAATTGTAAGGGTTTTAATTAAGTCCAGACCTCTACATGAAATGTTGTAATGGGACCTTGAGAGATTGGTAAATATTTTGCAACCCTGAACAAACTAAATAAATGGCAACATTTTAAAGGATGGTATAAAGTGATCTATCACTGAGGATTTAAGTTATAGCTGTCTCGTTTTGGTTTAGTCTTTGTGTGAAGATCGGTTTGTTTTAAGTAGCAATGCCTCTAAGGAAGGCATTGTCAGGATAACCAGAGCAACTGAATCAGCATTTTTTTCATTGGAAACCCCCAAACATTTGTATGGAGGTAATTTTTGTCATGGTTGAGTTTGGTTGGGCTTTGTTTTTCTGTTATTTTCATTTTTTTCATCTTTTTGAGTTAGGTTTAATTTTATTTGTTTTCAGTCATCAGTTATTTTCTGTCAATTTTTCACCTCACCTCCTCAGCAGTCAGTCACACCTGTTATCATTTGCTGGTTAATTAGTCAAACCCTGGTTTCACCTGTTAGTTCTCTATTTAAACCTCCCTCTGTCTTCAGTTCAGCACTGGGGCCGTCATCATTCCTCACCTATCCATGCCAGTCCCCGTTTTGCCTTGGAAGCTTTGTTTTGCTCCTGTTGTTAAGGGTTAGTCCTGCCAGTTACTCTAAAGACTGTTCGTTCACTGTTTGTTCCTGGAAAGGCTCTGCTCTGTGCCTTGGTGTCTCTCCAGTTCTGCTAACCTGACTAGCCGCCCTGGAGAAGCTCAGCTCTGGGCATCGGTTACTCTCTAGTTCTGCTAACCTGACTAGCCGCCCTGGAGAAGCTCAGCTCTGTGCCCTGGTGTCTCTCAAGTTCTGCTAACCTGACTAGCCGCCCTGGTGAAGCTCAGCTCTGTGCCCTGGTGTCTTCTATGAACTGCTAACCTGAGTGCTATGAGGCCTGCTAGCCGAGCAGCTCTTTAGCAAGTGTGGACTCTCTGTCTCCAGGCCGTCAGCTCCTGCCATCACCTTCACTCAGTTTCTGTGCAACCAGCTCCTCATCAGACCTCCACCCATCAACCTTGCAATAAAGACTCTCAAACTTTTAGTCCCGTGTGTGTGTCCTGAAGTTCATCGGTAACAAAATCTTGACAGTACGGCCCAGTCAAAAGGTGAACTCAGGCGCCATGCGGGGCTTATAACCTGCTGGAGTTGACGACCCGGAGATTCCTCGCATATTTGGAGATGTGCGAACGCCAGATGAGGGAGAGGTATGCCAAGATGGCTTCCGCCCGGGACCCTGCGCCACCCGCTTCCGGACTGACTCCCACTCCCCAGGTGGTTTACGTGGGCGTTTGTTTACGGCTACCCCGGAACCCGGGAAAGGAAGCCGCTCAGCCTCTCGTCGTCTCCGGTCATCATCTCCATGACTCACAGCTGGCCCCTCGAGTAAGGCACATCGTTTCCACCTAGCAGACCCCCACGCATCGAGGAGAGCCAGCTTGTGGGAGTTATCTACTACGGAGACCGAGACGACCTTCTGCCCTGTTGGCCAGCTGCCACCCTCGAGATTGCCTCAGATTCCTCATCTGTCCCCTCCCGGCGAAGACGGCGTAACCACCGGCGCAGAGGGTTCCGTCAAGGTTCAAGAGGAGGATCCGCCTCCAACCTCGGCGCTCTCTGAAGCCTGTAGCCCTGGCGCCGATCTCCGAAGCCTGTAGCCCGGCGCCGCTCTCCGAAGCCTGTAGCCCGGCGCCGCTCTCGAAGCTGTAGCCGGCGCCGCTCTCCGAAGCTGTAGCCCGGCGCCGCTCTCCGAAGCCTGTAGCCCGGCGCCGCTCTCCGAAGCCTGTTGCCGTCACAGCCCGAAGTAGCCGAAGAGAAGAGTTGGTTCAGTCTCCGCCCGAAAGCTTCGAGCTGCCTAAAACAGACCCGTCGGCCGAGAGGTAGTTGTTTTCGCCTCAAGCCGAGGCCGACGAGGGAGCTGTTCCGCCTCAAGCCGAGGCCTCGAGGGAGCTGTTCCGCCTCAAGCCGAGGCCTCCGAGGGAGCTTTCCGCCTCAAGCCGAGGCTCCGAGGGAGCTGCTTTGCCTCAAGCCGAGGCCTCCGAGGGAGCTGCTTTGCCTCAAGCCGAGGGCCTCCGAGGGAAACTGTTCCGCCTCAAGCCGAGGCCTCCGAGGGAACTGCTTTGCCTCAGCCCGAGGCCGAGGGAGCCGCTTTGCCTCAGCCCGAGGCCTCCGAGGGAGCCGCTTTGCCTCAGCCCGAGGCCTCCGAGGGAGCCGCTTTGCCTCCGCCCAAGTCCCGTGAGGAGGTCCAGGAGGACCTGCCTCCGCCCAAGTCCCGTGAGGAGGTCCAGGAGGACCTGCCTCCGCCCAAGTCCCGTGAGGAGATCCAGGAGGACCTGCCTCCGCCCAAGCCTCGTGAGGAGGTCCAGGAGGATCCGCCTCTGGCCTCGGTTTCCGCCGAGACCTGTAGCTTGGTGCCGCCTCCGATGATCTGTTTGGCCGGAGCCGCAGATTGCGGACTTCGAGCCGCTCGACTCTGCCTCGTCGGGGCCGTCCACCACGGCGCCTGCTCTGACTCCTCTGTTTGGCCGGAGCCGCAGACTGCGGACTTCGAGCCGCTCGACTCTGCCTCGTCGGGGCCGTCCACCACGGCGCCCGCCTCTGACTCCTCTGTTTGGCCGGAGCCGCAGACTGCGGACTTCGAGCCGCTCGACTCTTCCTCGTCGGGGGCCGTCCACCACGGCGCCCGTCTCTGACTTTCCTGTTCGGCGGAGCCGCCGACCGTGGTCTCCGGGCCGCTTGACTCTGCCTCGTCGGGGCCGCCCTCTCGAGGGTTTAATCGGGCGATGCTGCTCCGCCGCCTGCCTCGTCCAGGACGACCTCCACGAAGACTTTTTCTTTTTTTTTTGCTTAGCAGCCGTTTTTGCCTGAGCCCCTTAAGGCCAGTGCCTTGTTTGTTTTGGGCTCGATTTCAGTTTTTGATTTACTTAGGATTTTTTGGGGTTTTAGAGTTATTTAGGGGTTCTTGTTTTCTTAGAGTTCTTAGTCTCTGTTTGCTTTTGTTTTTCCTGCTCCGTTTTAGGATTCTAGAGTTCGCCTTAGTTTCCAGGCTTTTGCTTTATTTCCTCATTTATAGCCTTAGTTCTCTGGTTTTCTCGTTAGTTTACTTATTCATGTTCTAGTTTCTTGTTTTGCCTTAATTTCTAGTTTAGCTTTAGTCTCATAATTTTGCTTTATTGTTTTTTACCTTAGTTTTTCAGCTTCAGTTTTGTGTTACATTAGCTATCTAGTTTTCATTAGTTTACCAGTTCGGGTCCTAGTTTCTCTGTTTTGTTTTAATTTTCTGGTATCGTTTTAGTTTCTGCTTAGTGTTTTGTTTGATTTCAAGGGGTAGCTTTAGTTTTTTTCTTTTGTGGTGCTATCCCTGTTCTAGTCTTGCCTTTATTTTTCTATTCTTAGTTTAAATTCTTTATTTTGTCCTGCGCTCTCCCAGTGCTCTTAGTTCCTAGCGCTTGCTTAAGCTTCTGACCCCTGATATGAGCTGTTTCACGCTCCTTCGGTTTGGCTTAGTTAAGTTTTTGGCCTTCTTGTTCCTCGGCCTTCTCAAATTTTAGACCCCTTGGATCCTCGGCGTTGATTAGGACGCCCTTTGTTCTCGGTTCCCCCGGCGTGTTTGGACGCCCTTTGTTCTCGGTTCCCCGGCGTATTTGGACGCCCTCTGACTCTTGGTTCCCCGGCGTGTTAGGACGCCCTCTGACTCTTGGTTCCCCCGGCGTGTTAGGACGTCCTCTGACTCTTGGTTCCCCGGCGTGTTAGGACGTTCTCGATTCCCCGGCGTGTAAGTACGTCCTCCCGTTCTTGTTCCCTAGGCGTTTTAGATGTTCCTGCTTCCCTCACATTCCGACGTTCTCTTCCCCAAGCCCCGGCGTTTACCTCACGCCCGGCGGGTTTCTCTTTGGCGTTGTTGTGCGCCCGTTCCTTCCCTTTGGCGCTTGTGGCGCTCGTTCCTTCCCTTTGGCGTTAAGTACGCCCGTTCCTTCCCTTTGGCGTTAAGTACGCTCGTTCCTTCCCTTTGGCGTTAAGTGCGCCCGTTCCTTCCCTTTGGCGTTAAGTACGCTCGTTCCTTCCCTTTGGCGTTAAGTGCGCCCGTTCCTTCCTTTGGCGTTAAGTGCGCCCGTTCCTTCCCTTTGGCGTTAAGTGCGCCCGTTCCTTCCCTTTGGCGTTAAGTGCGCCCGTTCCTTCCCTTGGCGTTAAGTGCGCCCGTTCCTTCCCTTTGGCGTTAAGTGCGCCCGTTCCTTCCTTTGGCGTTAAGTGCGCCCGTTCCTTCCCTTTGGCGTTAAGTGCGCCCGTTCTTCCCTCTGGCGTTGTCGTACGCCTGTTCTTCCCTCTGGCGTTGTCGTACGCTGTTCTTCCTCTGGCGTTGTTGTCGTACGCTGTTCTTCCCTCTGGCGTTGTCGTACGCCTGTTCTTCCCTCTGGCGTTGTCGTACGCCTGTTCTTCCCTCTGGCGTTGTCGTACGCCTGTTCTTCCCTCTGGCGTTGTCGTACGCCTGTTATTCCCTCTGGCGTTGTCGTACGCCTGTTATTCCCTCTGGCGTTGTTCGCCTGTTCTGCCTTGTGGCGATGTTCGCCTGTTCTGCCCGTTTTTGCCTTGTGGCGATGTTCACCTGTCAGCGTCGGTTAGATGCCCTTTGTTGGCCTACCAGGGGCTGTTAGTAACCCCTTTAGTCCGCTTTTGTTTTTCCTTGTTTCAGATCGCCCTGAGTGGGTAGTTTTTTGTTTTGGCCCACCATCCGTACCACCCTCCACCCACCCTGCTTTGATCTGTTTGGTTTGACCCTAGCCCGCCATCCGTACCACCCTCCTCCCACCCTGTTTCGGTCACCTTGTAGTTTGTTTTGTTTTTTTGGTATGTTAGGCCGTCGGAGACCGGCCTTGAGGGGGGGGGGGGGGGTAGTGTCATGGTTGAGTTTTGGTTGGGCTTTGTTTTTCTGTTATTTTCATTTTTCATCTTTTTTGAGTTAGGTTTAATTTTATTTGTTTCAGTCATCAGTTATTTTCTGTCAATTTTTCACCTCACCTCCTCAGCAGTCAGTCACACCTGTTATCATTTGCTGGTTAATTAGTCAAACCCTGGTTTCACCTGTTAGTTCTCTATTTAAACCTCCCTCTGTCTTCAGTTCAGCACTGGGCCGTCATCATTCCTCACCTATCCATGCCAGTCCCCGTTTTGCCTTGGAAGCTTTGTTTTGCTCCTGTTGTTAAGGTTAGTCCTGCCAGTTACTCTAAAGACTGTTCGTTCACTGTTTGTTCCTGGAAAGGCTCTGCTCTGTGCCTTGGTGTCTCTCCAGTTCTGCTAACCTGACTAGCCGCCCTGGAGAAGCTCAGCTCTGGGCATCGGTTACTCTCTAGTTCTGCTAACCTGACTAGCCGCCCTGGAGAAGCTCAGCTCTGTGCCCTGGTGTCTCTCAAGTTCTGCTAACCTGACTAGCCGCCCTGGTGAAGCTCAGCTCTGTGCCCTGGTGTCTTCTATGAACTGCTAACCTGAGTGCTATGAGGCCTGCTACGAGCAGCTCTTAGCAAGTGTGGACTCTCTGTCTCCAGGCCGTCAGCTCCTGCCATCACCTTCACTCAGTTTCTGTGCAACCAGCTCCTCATCAGACCTCCACCCATCAACCTTGCAATAAAGACTCTCAAACTTTTAGTCCCGTGTGTGTGTCCTGAAGTTCATCGGTAAACAAAATCTTGACAATTTTATTATAACTTGGAGTTACTTGCTTTTAAATATAATTACATATTTTAAAACTCCCTTACTTACCAACTGAAGTTGGTAAGTAAGGGAAAGGAACTCATCTAACACATCAAAAGTGTTTTTGGACAGCCAACTGAAAATTTCCAGGAACTATGACAAACCTGATGCTGACATTCATAATTAAAGCATTGACATTTTTATTGTATGATGCATATAGAATGCAAGGGAATTTTCAGAACCCCCCCCCCAAAAAAAAAAAAAAAAAAACAAAAAAAAAAAACACTGACTTTTGTCATTAAGGTGATTGCCCTTTTCTTGACCTTTTTACACTTCGATGCAAATTAAAGTCCAAGGGAATTATAAGTCACACAGTGACAAAGTCAGAGCAGCTCCGTCATCTATAAAAAACATGCCTTTGGAAAACACTATTTTAGTGTTGTTACATTTGCCTTTTCAGGTCTCACATGTTTTCTTTATGAGATTTCACTACTTGTCATTTATACTTTATTCTATATTGTGCAATCACCATGGGGAATAAAATCAGACTAAGTTGGAGACAACATGAAACATGAGACTTTTACAGGCATCAGGGGACTGTTCTCTCAGCTGGAGGCCACTGTATAAACCCCATGGCCACAAACGCTCTCTTTCGCACGCTGTTCCTCAACAGCAGCATTGGAGGGACGCCCACACTGGAGAGACCTACAAACTTGCAGGGTACAAGCTGAGTACATCATAGCCCTGTTCCAACTTGAAAAGCCGACTGGCATGGAAACAGGCTGTTTATGATCTTTCTAGATTGCGCAGGAGAAAAGCTGACCCAGGAGCGAGCCACAACTGCTGCAGAGGCAGAGATCCACCTGCTGCAGAGGCAGAGCTTCCTACGGCCTGAGACCAGTATGAAGGAGTGGGAGCCACCTCCTCACAGCCCCGCTTCAAGCTAGCAGCATCCTCGCTGTGCTGAACGAAAAGCTTCACCCTGCTTCCAACTGGATGTAAAAA
This sequence comes from Fundulus heteroclitus, assembly GCF_011125445.2. NCBI lineage: Eukaryota > Metazoa > Chordata > Actinopteri > Cyprinodontiformes > Fundulidae > Fundulus > Fundulus heteroclitus. The sequence continues at coordinate 3,352,529 of NC_046363.1, read as the reverse complement.
AAAAAGTGAACCAAATTGACACAGAGGAACAGACAGGTTTGGCATTGTTGGGCAGGTAAAGTCTAATTACTTATTTGTTATGAAAGTACATTGAAGTTTGCCTGAACATTTTCTTCCAATAGGAAATCTTTATTTCTAGACTATTTTTTTATTAAAATTATTTGATTGGGGCTTTGTTATTAAACAATTTTGAATTGAAGCGTAGAGCATGCAGCTGACCAGCTGATTTTGTTTGTTTATATTAAATCCAGCCACTGCTGTAGATGGATGGCAGACGCTGATGCACACTGATCAAGTTGATTATTGTCTTACATTTTAAGCGATTTAGTAGTAAAGGTTATTGTACAATGTGCACACATCAAAGTTGTAGTCATACATTTTTTAATTCATGTCACACAATATGTCATGGAGTGGTCTTATGCTATTGCTAAAATTGCAGTGTAAAAAGGGCATAAGACTAAGCGTATCTCCTAGTGAAAATATTTTAGGAAAAATCTGAATTTAATGAATTCTAATATTTTTTATTTCTATTTTCTTTTTGGACAAAAGTTATTCATAAATACCCAGGCATTAAGAGAGCTCCTAAAGAGAAAATATATTAGTAATGAGGAGGACTTTTAGTGAGCCTTAGAGTGTCATAAGCAGGGAACATGGCTGAAACAGAGGGAGCTGATTGGCTGATCCACCACCTAAACAGTGGAGTAAATGAGCACATAAAATTCTATAACAATCATACAATTATTGATATCTTAATAAGATAAACTTTATCATCCCCATGGGAGAATGTAATTAGTTTAAGATGGGTTAAAGGTACTAATTTTATTAAGGAAAAATATTGAAAAATAATTAATTAAAAAGTGAAAAAAATTACAAACAATATAGTACAAATTAATTTCAATATCATTTACAGACTGTAAAATAAATTTTGTTTAAAATAATTGGTAATAGTCACTGAAAAACATATACATAAACATACACTCTACATAGAGGGGAGATGAAAACGAGGTTTCTGTAAGGTACATGATGATGTCAGTAGCCTAAATGGTCATCTAAAATTTGCCTGTGTGATGCCATCTCTTCTTGATGGCTTTTGATTGCTGCATGTGGTGCTTCTCACTTTCCAGGTTGGTGCGTAAAAGCAGGGAGAAAATGCACCGTGATCCTGGGATCAATTTACCTTTCAACACTCCTCTTTTCTCTACCCAGAACTGTTCTGGCCCTGCTCCTCTGTCCAGTTTGGTTACCAACCATTTTCCTCCATTTTATGTAGGTTGTTTAGTCAAATCTAATTGCTTTCTACAAGCAGGCAATCCCTGTAAAATGCTGACAGATGCAAGCACATCACTACTAAATAGATGAAGTAGTAAAGTGAACAGTATGGAGAGTAAACATAAGCATATCAAAATAATGATGAAGATAAGGTTCATTCAAAAATGTTGATGCTGTGTGACAATTGTTTAATGTTTTCATCAACATGTCACATATTGCTTAATCCCGAATTGGTTAATTTCTCCCCATTGATTACAAGGTGCACAGTAGTGTTTTTCTTGTTTGTTTCTTGTATCAACCAATGCCAGCTCTAAGAAAACAGTGTCACACCTAGCAACGGGGTCATCCACACCTCCTTACTATCGTAGGAATTTCTGTCATTTTTTTCAGAGTTGCTCTCAGCAGCTGTCTCAATCACTCTTAAGATAAAACTCCATGGCAAGAATTTTTAGGCTGAGATTGGAGCTCTCTAAGAGGACTGAGAATCTTTGTGAATATTGACCCATGAGTCATTGGAGCAGTGCATATTTAAATAGCAAAGGGCTCCAACACATACAGAAAGCCTTTCTGACCTTTCCTAAATGTTTGCGAACACTTAACACCTAAACCCAAACATACTGTTAAACCACTGCTGGTAAATTTCAAGGCATATCAGCTATCTCAGTAATCTCTACATGTTGGAAATGCTTGCTCAATCTCCAGGAGAAAAAAAATCTTGTGTAACATGACAAATATCCTCATAATGCAGTAATGCACTGCAATGATAATGACCATAATATTCGTCTCTCTTTATCGCATCTGGTTGGGAAAATTGGAAGTCCATAAAATAAATAATATTTACGGCGCAACTGCCTCACTTGTAATCGGCTTATATGCAATTTACATAAACCTCAGAGTCCCTTGCAGCGACCCTGATTATGATATTTAAGAGGAGCAGCAAATAAACACAGACTTCATGGCCAATTTTGGCATCATGAGGGAACGACTTGCAATAATCATCATCAGCACTGCAGCAAAAACCCTAAACACCCTTAGCATATGCGATGTTTTGCAGATTGGCTTTGGTAAAAAAAAAAGTTAAACTTTTGCCAAGTTGCCACACAAGCCATGCCCTGTGGTGTTTTAAAGAAAAGTTTATAATTCTATAAGTTTAAGTTAAAGTTTATTATTTAATGATGTTTATTCCAGTTCTACTAAAGCAAACTGCTGTATTTACCTAATGAGTTAATGTGGCCAATGTGATTGTTTATCATTTCAGAGTATGCAATAAAAACTGTTATTGTATTTTAAAGTGGATTGGATATACAGTATATCTGTAATAGACACGGGGAGAATGTATTTCTCAAGTCTATGTGAATGTATGAAAAAAACAAGTTTAAAATACCAGTGGCGACTTTTGAATCGTTCTTACCAGTGAATAATTACTTTTGCATGTTGTCAAAAGCTGCAAATGCATCAGAATATATAAAAAGACTGCATTAGTATGGGAAGCGTCTGTACAAATAAGGAGTCTTGTTTATCCTGAAAACTCTTTACAGCTTTCTCAAAGCCCATGTTTTTATAAGCTTCCTACTTTGCATTTACTTATTTCCGACAACTCTTTCATAAAGTCTTGAACAGTGGAACTATGCAACGACTATAGTCCCTCTGTGAGGTGTTTTTGTCTTCTCAAAGAAACTCTTGATCTTAGTCATGGGTGCAGGACCTGTTTGGACATGGAGCTTTGTCTGTGGTTGCCATTTTGGCAAAACCATAGAAAGCTGGTACAGTTTGTGATTCATAACTTTTCAGAATAATGTATCTTAAATTAAATGCGCGGAAAGTCTTGCACTGTTTTTTACATTTCATGATGTGATTTTCAGATATACAGTGGCCATTAAAGGTGTAAAATTCCTTGTTAAAATGGCTCTATGACATGAAATACAAACTGTGATAAACCATTTCAATAAATAATTTCAAAACTATTTGACCTTTAATGTATTTCATTCAGTTTGAGTAAAATAAAAACCCTACTACATAAAAAAAATAGGAAAAAAATCTAAGAAAGAAAAAGCTGCATTAATCTGGTTATATGTCTTTAGTCTGCCTGAGTTATAGATCATCTTATGAACCTGCAGTGATATTATTTTAAAGCTTAATTTAGCTAAATCCAATGTTTGCAAAGAGGTTTCAAATGAACAAAATTATTTAATTGTAAAAACCCACTGCAATCAGCCTCATCTTGTGCACCTGTGAATCATCTTCCGTGGCAGTGTAATCAATTGTATTCCCGTCACCTGTTGATCTGCCTTTATATGCTGGCTCTCAGCAGACAGTATTTGCCAGATTGTTGAAAGTGGTATTTGCCTGCCTTTTTGCCTGATCTTGAACACGTTCTCATTTCCTGGATGTCCCTCCCTCACCTTGCCCTCGTTGGACACCTCACTGGCTTTCATATCTGGACCTTGACCAAGTTCACGCCCCATGACTTATGCCCCCTGCCTAACCAATGGATCTGTCTGACTGCATCTGCCTCCCTGTATGTAGCAGTAATGTAGTATACACTATATTGACAAAAGTATTTGCTTACCCATCCAAATTATTGGAATTAAGTGTTCCAATCACTTCCATGGCCTGAAGGTGTATGAACTCAAGCACCTAGGCATGCAGACTGTTTGGCAAACATTTGTGAAAGAATGGGTCGCTCTCAGGAGCTCAGTGAATTCCAGCGTGGAACTGTGATAGGATGCTACCTGTGCAGCAAATCCAGTCATGAAATTTCCTCATTCCTAAATATTCCACAGTCAACTGTCAGCTGTTTCATAGGAAAATGGGCATGTTTGGCAGCAACATCAACTCAGTCACGTAGTGGTAGACCACGCAAACTAACAGAGCGGGGTTAGCGGATGCTGAAGAGCATAGTGAGTAGAGTTCACCAACTTTCTGCAGAGTCAATCACTACACACCTCCAAACTTTATGTGACCTTCAGATTAGCTCAAGAACAGCGCAGATAGCGTCATGAAATGGGCTCTCGTGGCCGAGCAGCTGTATCCAAGCCATACATCACCAAACGCAATGCAAAGTGTCGGATGCAGTGGTGTAAAGCACGCCGCCACTGTGACGAATCATGCTTCTTTATCTGGAAATTTGATGGTCGAGTCAGGGTTTGGCAGCTGCCAGGGGAACGGTACACACTGCTTTGTGCCCCTTGTTATGTTTGGTGGAGGGAATTAAGGTGTGGGATTGTTTTTCAGGACCTAGGCTTGGCCTATTAGTTCCAGTGAAAGGAACTCTGAATGCTTCAGCAGACCAAGACATTTTGGACAATTCCATGCTCCCAACTTTGTGGGAACAGGTTGGAGCTGGCCCGTTCCTCCTCCTACATGACTGTGCACTAGAACACAAAGCACGGTCCATAAAGACATGGATGGCAGAGTCTGGTGTGGATGAACTTGTCCGGCCTGAACAGAGTACTGACCTCGACCCGATAGAACACCTTTGGGATGACCGATAGAACACCTTTGGGATGAATTAGAGCGGAGACTGAGAGCTAGGCCTTCTTGTCCAACATCAGTATGTGACCTCACAAATGCACATCTGGAAGAATGGTCCAATATTCCCATAAACTCACTCCTAAACCTTGTGGACAGCCTTCCCAGAAGAGATTAAGGTGTTCTAGCTGCAAATGGTTGACAGACGTCCTATTGAACTCCTATGGATTAGGAATGGGATGTCACTTAAACTGATATATGAGTCAAGGCAGGTGACCAAATACTTTTGACAATGAACTGTGACTCCATGTATCTTAACTAGGGAGTAACTAAGGAAAATGCTCAGCAGAAATTGTCTGTTTTATAGTCTATAGGTGAACAGTTGGTCAATAATTTGAAAAAGGGCATGGTGCAAAAACAACACAGCACATCATCGGAACAGCACAATGAAAGATGGTGGTGTCAGCATTATGTCTGGGTTAGGGTTGCACAAGGCAACCCTACCCTGCAAGGCAAAATAAACTAGCACACTGCTAACTTGTTTCACTACAGTGGTATGTCCGTAAACTAAAATAGTATGTTAGCACTACATCTAAATAACTTACACCTTTCGAAATGAAAAAATCTGGAAGTACAGTATATAAGTTCAAAGTCTGGGTTTGATTTGGTGACTCTGCAAATTTGCCTGGATACAACATTACCCTTCCACATGCCCTTAGCATACAGCTTGAAGTCATGGAAATAGGTCTCATTAATCAATGAATATAGTAACATAATTCTGTCATGTTTACATTTCCCAGAAGCAACAAAGCAGTCGGTAAAATATATTTTATTGTAAGAATTGATTTATGGGAGGTGGACCGGAACTGGTACCGGGTACTGGGAGGACTCAGGGCATCAACTGGAAAATAGAGAATGTCGAGTGAGCACTGACAACAAGTCAGGAGGTGATTAAGTGGAGCAGAGGCTGACATACGGATAGGGGGAAGACAGGACTCCAGAAGAGGGTAATGCTGGCAGCAGCAGTGTCTGACTGGGCATGTGCGGTAGCTGGCAGGTGTAATGAGCTCAGAATTGTGGACAGGTGAAGGCTCGACAGGAGGAGACACCCGCAGAACCCCAGGAAGGCATAGGTACTTGGAACAGGCGACGTTGGTGGAGCCACGGTGAAGCGGGAGACAAGGACACCTGTAGGCTGACTCCGAACAGGTCCTGGGAGCAAAGGGAAAAGGAGGGAGCAGACAGCTGATAGCAAGAAGAAAATCATGAGCACTGGTCGGCCAGGTACCGCTCAGGAGAGCTAATGCTCTGATGCTTTCCTTCTGGCTTCTGCCTCCTTAAAACGACGGGTTGTTGGATGACCTGCTCCAGGTCCCATGAGAGAGAACCAACATACAGGAGGAAAGGATCATGGTGGTCCGTTGCTGGTCCTCTTCTTCTGATGAAAATTGTCAGGACAAAGCATCCGGTTTTACTTTTTTGGGGCCGGATTGGTAGGTGATGGAGAAGTTGAAACAGGAGAAAAACAGTGACCAACGGATAGGTGGAAGACAGTACTCAAGAGGAGGGTTAATGGCGGCCGAGCATTAGCTCTCCCAAGCGCTGACACCTTCCTTCTGGCTACTGCCACCTTAAGTTTGCCACTTGATTGGAATAGATGGGAAGCACCTGTGCAACCGTCCACCTGTCCCACCCTGCTGGAGAAAGGTAAGGCTGCACCACAACACTCCCCAGCACAGAACAACAACCGCATACCTGACAATTTAATTCATCTGTAAGGTAACCATATTCTGCATTGATTCCAAGACTTTTGGAGACATTACCTGGAAGCTACTGGAGAAAAATCAAAGTCAAATGTTTTTATTTGTTTCCCTTGCAGCAAGTCCAGGTCATTGGGAGAAATTTGCTTTGGTGTTTTATTGCCCCAACACACAATGCACTCGTCTGTAATTTCACATAGATAGAAAAATAAAACCATTCCTTACAAAGTAGCTGCAATTATTTTTTTTAAAGGAAAAGAAACACTATTCAATAAAACGACCCTCTTTAGAAACTGTTGGTTAAAAACAGTATAAAAAAAGAGAACCACATTTTTATCCTCCAGGTTAAAAGAGAACTGAAACATCCAATAGTCCCCCCAAGCCCTTGCATTTATGATCACAGAACTAAACTAGATAATGAAGAATTAATTAATTTTCTTTGTGACTTTACAGGTTTCCTGGTTGTCTGTTTATCTTTTATTAAATGCTCCTTAATTAGCTAAACTGATGATGGGATGAAGAAATGTTTGTACTGGTTGTGCTTACAAAGGAAAACTGTGTCTTCTCTCTGAGTTTAGCAATGCATATTTAGAGTGCAGAAGTTGAGAAGTATCTGATGAAAATGCTCTCTCTGACTGTCTGGGGGGTCACCTGTTCAAAAAGTTCCTGGGAGTAAAAGGAGCTGTTATAGATATAATATTTTGTGCCGTCTTAATTGGTTATAAATCTGAGCCCTTATTTGACTGTTAAATTACCAAACCAACAAGTGATGGCATACATTAATACAGACTCAATGATTGATCTCTAAACTACATAATCTCTTTACAAACACCAAACACTCTCAGGCTGCAGAGAAAGGGAAAATGCAGGTGGATCAGAGCACAAACACTTTCCACTTGTGTTTGCCAGGTGAGGTTACCGTCAATATCTGAAGGAGTTCACTTGCTGGATGTTTTCCTATGTGAGGCCACCGGGAGATGATCCCCAACTGACCAAGGGTACACCAGCATCTAAAATGTCTTCTGTAATAATTTGGAGTTAGTGAGCATCACACCAATTAACACAACCTTTCACTGCCAACGTCTGCCTTCGTGAGTTGGAATCAGTGTTTAACAGACTGAGTTTGACAGTGTTATCAGATCATTTCACCACATGTTCATTTGGCTGAGAGCTGACAGAGGCATTGGTATAGAGAAATGATAGAAAAGTGAGTCACTATTTTTCTAAAAGAGCCACATTGGCAGAACAAAGTCATGAGGAGAACCACAATAAGCCAAGTCACTCAAACAAATAAACATGGAAACGAATAATTTGATAAAAAATTAACTCGAAGAATCATCACTGATGTCCTTATCCCATTTCCAACATATTCATGCTTATTTTTGTTTGTTACTTCTTCAGTCTCTTTATCCTCACTTTTTCTCAGGCCTGATTGCTTTCTACCTGTTTGATTATAAATTGTTCAATTTTGCACGCTGTATGTGTCACGCTAGCTAGTAAAATTACTGTTGGCTTTTCTATCACTTTACAATTGCCATGTTGCAGCGCATTATGAAAAGTGCCTCCATCGCCAGGTTTGACAGTATCCCCCTTGTCTTAACAATTATACCTAAGAAAAAAATAGAAACATAATGCAAATGTATGTGTTTGTAATATAGACTGCATTATATGTTTCTGTAGCATGTTTTAAAAAATGTTTTGGCTGTGCTGGCATATAATTGTAATCTACCACTCGAGCCAAAAAATAAGACATTGCGAGCTGCATGATGCTTGCAAGCTGCACAATCAGTATCCCCTTTGTAGAGTGTGAATAAAAAAGCTGAACTGACACAGCCCTGAGGAAGACCAGAACTGCTGGATTCAGTTAACTTTCACCCGCTGTGACCTGTTGGACAGAAAAGAATGATAGCTTTTATTTACAAATGGATTCACATTCAACTGAATACATTTTTCCAGAAGGCAATATGGCTGGATTGAATTAAAAGCAATGCTAAAACAAATAAGAAAAACAGTCTTGCATATTTGGAGGGATTTTTCAGGTGTCTTCAAACCTGATGCACAACAGTTAAAATGGAATCAGTGCATCCAGTGTTTCCTATTATATGCAAAATGACATTGATTTAGGTGTCACTCCACCTCCATACATAACTCATTGATCAGTAGTTTCCCAAGGATTTTCTCTGTTCCATTAAAAACATAATTAATATAAAATAGAAGATCAACGGTAATCTCATGATATCTGGTATGTCTCATTAGTCTGGTGCTGTAACACAATTCAACATTGATTCTCAGTGTTTGGGTCACCTAGAAGCTGTTAACCTTTGAAGGGCCTTTTTGTAAAGGTGTGTCATTATCTGGGATTTGTTGATAGTCCCTAACCATTCAGTAGTGAGTTCACAGAGTCTGTCCACTATCCCTGTAACACCACATGGTATAAAAGCCATCACTGCCTGTAGTGAAGCACAGAATGTCTGTCATTCTGCTGGTTCCACATTCCTGAAGTTTGACAAAATAATTCTAGCACAGAGGAAGTACATTTAAGTGTCTCAAAGACTATTCCTGGTTGCTTTAAACCCGATCATCTGTTTAGAAAGACTACTCCTCCAGCAATTTAAAACTGTTCTTCGTGCTCGCTATGACTAACATTGCGTACAGAACAAACAGGTCAACAGAGGAGGCAGTAATAACAGCTATTCACACAATCCTGAACTACCTGTACGATGACCCCAACGGCAGGATGCTGTTTGTGGATTTCAGTTCCCCGTTTAACACTGTTACTCCCAGAAATATTTTCCAAACGGAATAACCTGGGCCTGAGCACTTCAATGTGAGGTTGGATTCTGAATTTCCTCTGGAACACACTAGAGACTGTCTGGATGGTTAAACACACATCATCAACACTCATCCTGAAAACAGGGACAGGAGCGTGTCTTTAACCCCATTCTCAGTTCAATTTTCACACAGCCTACAGAGAAGTGGTTGATCAATTGACACTATGGTGTTAGAAAAATAACCTGGACCTCAACAACTCAAAGACAAAAGAAGCAATTATGGACTTCAAGAAAACCAACAGCACCACACACACTCCCCTCTTAATACACAACAAGAAGGTTAAAAGAGCTGATAATTCCAAGTTCCTTGGTGCCCACATCTCTGCTGAGATCACTTTGAACACACACACACACACACACACACACACACACACACACACACACACACACACACACACACACACACACCAGGTGGGGAAGCCCAGCAAAGACTTAATTTCCTCAAGAAGTTAAAGCACATTCTTCCTCACTAACTGCTCACGACCTTCAGTCGGTGGTAGAGAGTCTCCTAGTGTAGCGCTGCATTGTGTGGTTCTCCAGCTGCTCTTGGAAGAACAGGAAGAACCTGTAGTGGAACAAGTTATTGAATCACATCTTGCTCTCTCTAAGAGTCTGCAGACTGCAGCCTGCAGACTCCAAAAGAAAGCCAGTGTCATTGGAACAAAATCCACTCACTCTGGACACATTCGTTTTGCTCCACTCCCATCCAGCAAAAGGTTGAGGAATTTTAAACCAAATTCAATGGTCTTAAAAATTGTTTTTATCACAGAGAGGTCAAATCATTCACCCCTATTGCCTAGAGACACATGATGGATAGATGGAAGAAATGATGCTGATAATATATTTGTGTGTAAATATCCACATTACCAAAAGAGAGCTGCTAAACTCTCTTTTTAAATTGTGTGAAACAATGACAATTCCAACTTAAAACTAACTTCACTGCTGGAGTAAAAGAGGGCATTTGGAGGGAAGGAGAACGACTACCCAAGCAAAATAGTTTGAGGTTGGAGTCAAAGGACCATGCCCCTGACCCCTCCCCATTCCGCAATCCGCAGCCAGGGGTTATTGGTTCAGACTGAGAGATTTGCAGAGGTTTTGCAAAGCAAAGTGGTCAAATATTGCCAAGCCAAAAAGTGAGGTGCAGATAACGGAAGACTGAAGGCTGAAATTCAATCAAAAGCTGCTTCAACCAGAAAATTGCATCCTTTTTTCATTATTTTTCTTCTTACAGATTAGGACTAGATGTACGTATGTCAAAATATTTATAGAAAAAGTTTAGAGATAGTTTGTCAAGCTCTCATTTCTAGAAGGAGTGTGTATGCTTTTGGACTCCACTGTACACCATCAACAGACGCCAGTCAAAACTGGTGTTCATTTACTTAAGCCAATATATTCGATAAGGCATGGGTGGAATCAGTGAGACTCACATTCACAACTAACAGAAAAAGCAGGTCTTAGTATGCATAGAAATCAGACATTTCAGTCTGAAACATGACAAAGTGTGGAAAACATGAAAGACATGAGTGCACTGCATGGCATGATGCAGAACAGCTGTTTCTCCTCAGATGTGTCTGAGGAGAAAATGACATTTCTTAAATCCTAAAGTATGGCTAAAGTTGTTCCATTTGGCCTCTCTGACTTTGTGTGTCTGACTTAACCATTGTTGTTTTCCTTTCATTCAGCTGCACTGCCTCTGCAAAGACAGCGGATGTCTGGATTGGTGGAGAGCTAAATTGCTCGGTGTGAGCTCCGTCACGGCTCAGCTCTCCTTGAGATAATGAAATGACAATTAATGGGAAAGCTGTTGCCATTCGCTCATTTGTTAGCTTGGAAGTGGAGCAGCAGCGTCGGAGGAAAGACGGAGCGCTGCAGTCAAGACGGAAGCTGGAAAGAGCTCAATAGTTGGTTTAATAGCACACATAGTGGGCTATTGGATGTCAATAATTTATGTAAATTAGGAGCTGACTGAATAAACAGATCATTTAAAAGCATTTTGTGTAATGGTTCACAGCCAGTGTATGCGTCTTTAAGGCTGGCAAACAATGAATATCTGTAGATCCAAATCCAGCCCATCTGAGAGTCAGCAGATAAGACTCAGAGTGAACAAACACATGCACATAACGTTATCTAAAGAAAATAATTAACCTTTCCTCTATGTTTTAGGCTGTGGAAGGAGATGGGGTAACTGGGGGTTACCCAGGTAGCACAAGGAGACCATACCATATTTTAACCCACATACAGCAGTTAGGCCCCATTCACGATTTTAACCAACAACCTTCTAAATCTAATCCCTGCTGAATACCATATTTATGTGCCGTTCAACTTTGTGTTAATTCAGACCCGGCGGCATGGGTGGGCATTGGGAGGCCGTGCCCACCCGCTGAGCCAGCCGCGCCCGCCTTGGGCAACTTAAAAGAAAAAAACAAGACCAAATCTTAAACTCTCTAGTGTTAAAAGCATAGAACTGTTAAACATATAAGAACATGCTGTTAGCATTCAACTGCACTAAAGCAAAGAAAAGAAAAAAAAACTCTGCACAAAATGTACAATCAGGCAACCAAATAACACACAAGATCACTTTAACAATCATGATAAATCAACCGGGAAAAAAACTGCTATCAATAGCTTCCCAACATGAGTAATAAATCTACCTTAATATAAACTTAATTTCTCTTACAGAGTATAGCTCAATCAAACACAGCCATGAAGTATTTTTAAGTTGATCAGTAGAACTCAATCCCTCTAGGGCCGTTTACATTGACCAATACAATTTCACAGTGACACTTGATTAGCCATTCTTCTTCTCTTGTTTTACTATAACTAAATAATCAATATTATTTGTTATAGCTATTCATTGATGATGTCCAATTCAACTCATTTCAAATATAAATCGATCAGTAAAATGAGTTCAAGGAGATGGCATTTTATCAAAATGGTTTTAGTTTTCTTTCAGACATAAACAACTATTTTGATTTATTTTGTTGGTAAATCTTTCTAAAAGCCAAACAAATGTTGTGAAAAGCTTCCCAGATTGTTACAACCTGGCCATAAGCTATTTTTGTTCCAGCTCAATGTGTTCAAAAGAAGCCTGACTGGGATGAAACCTGCCTAATTTGGAAACATTGAATACACTATTGCTTTTTGTTTGTTCGTTTTTTTAGATTTTTAGATTGAGAATTTCTTTCTCAGCACTGTAGGAGTGCTCAGCACTGTAGGAGCCTGAAGAATATAAAATGTTTTTTGAAAAAGTGTGCCCCCCTTAAAAATGTGAATGCCCCCCTCCCCCTGTAATTTGTTTCTGCAGCCGGGTCTGTATTCACTTCTCTTTTAATCTTGTTGTCACCTTGCTTTCTCTTTGCATTTGGGTCCTCCACATTGTCAAGTTTATGGTAAGTAAATATTTAAATCCTAAAATATTCAGTCTGCTGTTTTCACAGACTGATTTTTATTTTACAGGGGTTCTGCTTGTGCAAATTTCCAGTTATCCGGGTCGCTGCAACAGCAAACGGGCTTAAATCGGAGGCAACTGGAGCGAACTGAGCAGAAGTCTGGTTGTCTCTGATTTAAGTCTGTTTGCTGTTACAGGGGTTCTGTTAAAACAGTTAGGAGCTCTCAATAGCTTACCTAAAGTAGGTAACTATTGGGCTTCTTTCCATATTCAAATTTGTTGTTTTCCTAAATTCAAATGTTTCCATTTTATTTTTTAATCTTTAAGTTTTACAGGTAAACATCTAAAAGTATCTCTTCAGTAGGCGCACAAGATTCCCACAGCTAAAACTGAAATAAAAAAAGAAATAAAAAGAAATTGTGTTTATGGTAGTCTTAAGTGAAATTTCGCCACCAGGTGGGCTGTTGAATACTCTCACTAGACCAAAACAAGATGTGTGATAAGCCACACCTCTCCCTACCTCCACTCCGACTGCAACGCTGCACCCATTTCTCTTACCCTTCTCAGCCGTCGCTTTGTATGCGCATATTTGCAAAGGAGAAATACACAGCCAAAAAGAATCACCTTTCAGAGGAACATGTCAAGTAAACAAGTAGGTAATTCATGACTTTATAATGCTGTTAGGAAGAGAACGTTTCCATCTGCTGGACATGCTCCCCGCCATTTTGCTCATACACTGCACTACTCTGATGGTGGCATTTTATAGGCAGGGAGGGGCTACGCCCTGAGTGGCAGCTGTTCTCATGGACGTGCATGCACGGCCGGCTTACCCAACTTTGTAAATAAGAGACTGGAGAACAACACAGAGATGTTATGCAATGTCATTCCATTTCAATCTGAAAAACTCACACGGAAAGAAGAGACAATTTTATTGATACAATATTTTAAGACTTTGGCGCTCAGAATTATACTTCAATATGCATAAGCAGGTGTATGAGAATAGGGATGTTTCCCCCCCAGGCCTGAAACTGGTGGTGGAGTGGAGATAGATGAAGTTGGTTTAGTCCATAGACGCTGGTTTGCGAGATGATCTACTTGAGCTGAATTGGTGGGATCCAGTAGACGGCGTAAACTGGTACCAGTACTTCACTCAGGGACCCGAAAGATAGATGTCCAACTTGGATAAACACATGTTTGCATGAACCTGTCCATGATGAGCAAGCATGAAGCGACTGTGGAGAGGAAAAACTCCCCTTGGGAAGAAACCTCTGGCAGAACCAGGCTCAGCATGGCGGTCTTCTGCCGGACCGTTTTAAGGAGTGACTGAGAAATCCGTAAGAGTCTAGGAGGAATTACACTCTGATAGGGACGAGGTTGAAGGAGGACCGTAGGAAAGACAGGCGGAGCTTGCTACGATGGTGGAGAAGGGGATGGAGGTAGGTTGAATCCAGTCATCAGAGTCCAAACCAGACACACACAGCCACCGCTTGCTCGCTGAGGAGAAGGCTGAGACGTGGATTTGAAGTTATTTTACAATGAACCCAGGATGCTGATTGGCTTCGTGGAGGAGCAGTTCAAAGCTGATTGGCTTGCGATGAAGGCGGATGAGTCTCTGATTGGATGAAGGTGGGCAATAGAGTTTCTTCAATTGAATTTCCGCTTAAGCTCCATAATACATCTAAAAGATACCTTTAGATCTTCACAAAGCTTTTTTAGTTCTTTCTATCTAAAATAATAAAATTTTGCTAATTGCTCCTTTAGGTGAATGGCATTTCTTTTTACAAATGTTTCTTTTAAAAAACACAGTTGTTTCAAATGACAATAAAGAAAAAGAGTTTTGAACTTGTTGCATCTCAGACTCTGTATAGCGTTTTGGACTGGCTGAATGTTGCATGCAGCTGGATTTGGACTTTTCTCCATTAACAGTCATGATCACATTTATTGTGATATTGTTTCAGGTGAGCCATTTAATCCAGTGTAGAGGGAGCTATATACCCTACTGCAGGTGCATATGCTGACATAAAGTGTGGTTTGATCTACTTGTCTTTCTCCACTCTTGCTGCATGATAAATCGTAATGTTCCCGAATCTCAGACTTTAGAGATGCTGGAAGTCCTCTGCTTTGTTTTGGTGTCACATTTTAAAGTTGCCCAATGGAATATAGCATTGCTGACTTAATTCTGCACATAAACATTCTGTATGGCTTCAGGTGTAAAACAACAGATATTTTTGCTACGTACACTTGTAGCGTTACTTCCATAGTAGTTTATCATAATAAGCTTTTGTCGGCATTGTTATATGATTAAACAATTTTTGTTTCTTCTGGCCCTTTCTCTGGTTGAAAAACAATGTCAAAATCAAAATTTACATCTCAAACATGGTGACTCTTATTTGAATTGTGGACTACTGATTTATCATCTATAAACAAATATTTACAGTGATTCCAAAAAAGATGCAGAAATATTTGTGTTTTCTATTGATGTCATTTTAGTTTCAAATGCAGAATTGCTTCTTATTTATGTGCAAACGGGAATGTTATTTTAAGCTGTTGGCTACTCAGAGAATATCTCAAGTTAAAAATGAATTCACTCATTTTGAAAATGCCACTGTGTAGTGCTACTGTTGTTAATTAGGTACTGTAAAAACACATTAGGAGTTAAAACTGTTAAAATAATAATGTGAAGTAAAAAAAATGCAATTGTAATGGTGTTTAATAATTTTATTCTTCCTTTTTATTCAGGAAAAAACACATTCTGGGCTTTATAAGTTCTGCTTGCCATAGGAAGGTCTTTGTTACATACCTCAGCCTCCCATTGTCTTCAGTAAATAACTGAAGAAGTCTATGTAAATAATATTCGAATGAAAATGTAATGATGGTTTAGTATGCAGGCTGTCCTCCATGTTTTATTGTTATAAATTGAAATAAGTGTTTATAATTTATTTAATTAATTATTTATATAATAATTTATACTTATATACTGTATTTGAATGTATCTTAGTCAAACATTGTTAAACTGTACCATTTTTACTGTATCTACGTTTTGTGTAGCTTCACTTGGCCAAAACCAGTTCCCCAAATGTAGCGTATTTTTTGGACAATAAGGCGTACCGTGAATTTACGTGTATAAGTGTGTCTTTGTCCACATATAAACCACACCGGATTATATGTTATATGGTAATTAAGGATGATCTGCCTCCCCTGGATGTCACAGCTAACAGAACAACAGACCAGGGGTACTTACTATGAAGAAAAAATGACAGAGAACAAAAAGTTAAAAGTTGAAATAACAACAAACAATGCAAATTGGAGAACAGTAGGAGAATTCAGCAGAGTGAGAAAAATAGATCTTGATATCCCCCAGCAGCCTAAGCCTATAGCAGCAAAACTACCGAGATAGCTCAGGGTAACCTAAACCATTCTTACTAAGCTTTGTCAAAAAGGAATGTTTTAAGCATAGTCTTAAAAGTAAACAGTGCCTGTCTCAAGGACCAAAACTGGGTTTTGATTCGTGAAAGACATTGTGTGAGCTGACCATCCAGTGTTCCTTGTCTGACTGCTTATCACCAACCTGTCTTGTTCCTGTTTTCTCCTGCCTGCCTTGCCCTTATCGGACTCTCCTGTTGGCTTTTGTATTCTGGACATCAACCTACTCCCTTGCCTCTTGACCTAAGCTGCCTGTGTCTGCCCCCGTCTGAATTCTCCTGCCAAGCCTGGACCTCTGACCTGTCTCCTATCCCTGCCCCGCTTGGAAACCTCTGCCTGGTGTGTGTGCCTCCTTTTACCGATTCTCCCACCTGGATCCTGGATGCCCCTCTTGCCTAGCCCTTCTGGAAACCTCTGCCCTGTGGACTGTCTCCCTGTGCATGACCCCTGAACTGACGACAACTTCTCCACCAGCCTTTGTCCAGTCTAGCCATGCTGTGATTGGGATCAGTCCCTTAATGAGAAAGAACATTAAATCAAATTGATATAAAGTTTTGGAAAACAAGGTTAAAAAACTGAAAAACCTGTATGAACGGAGATATTTTAATATGACAGATGTCTGTTTTTATCTTCACCCTGCACTGACCAGCTGTTAGCTATTATTATACTTGAGTCTATAATGTTTGTCTTTTGTCTTCTATTTTTACTTGGAGCCTTGCAGTAAAATGTTGCTCAAATGTACATTGCAAATGCACTTGAATGACAATAAAGTCTGTCTATTTCTATGGCCATGTTTCAATCAATGTTTTTAAAGCACATTTTGAAGTATTGCATTAGAAAAGCTTGATGGAAATGGCAAAAGTCAAAATAACAGTTTAGCAACAAAGTTTTTATGCTCCCTTGAGGTGGTTTTTGTTTTTTGTGAAAAAGAGTTAATGCGCAAAACAGGAGATGGAAACATTTGCCGAATAAGTTCTGACGTTGTGAACATTTACCTCACATGACTGATCAGCTGTTTCTGCTGTCAGCATCTTCCTGGATATTACCATAACACTCGTAGAATTGCATTTCTTTCTCTACATCTTCAGATTGCCAGTAACATGACTGATACTAGTTAACATGAAATGACAATTATAACTTGCCCGATAGCAACGCATTCCTAAAACCTTCTCTTCTTTTGTAGCTGTGTGACCCATACTCGTTTGCAGCCTCTACTTACTGTTTATCACAGCCATGTGTAACAAAAAATTCTGATGAAATAACACTTTGTGTAGCCTGGTTAATTTGCTTCAAACCAGTGGATGGAAACAAATTCACATTTTCTTTTTTAGATGGCTTATGTCTATGTCTAGCTGGAAAAATATTCTCTTCTCAGTGAAAAGGCCGAATTAAGAGTTTCTACTTTAACCTGAGTTGATGACAATTAAAACCCTGCCAAAAGAACCACATTTAAAAGAAGAAGAAAAAACAAACAAACGCAGAATGGTCCCTTTAGGGGATTTTTCTTGATGTTCCAATAATTTAACTGGTTTGAGAATTAAAAAAAGGTTTAGTGAGTTTTAAAGCCAAAGGAAGGTGCTTGTTCTTTGTTTTAACAGAGAGATGTTGGATGCTATATGATTACTTCAAATACTAAAAGCACATAAATACAATTTTGATGGTTATCTGAATAAATGGGTAGAGCTGATGTAGTTCTGTAGATCTGTGGACCTACTACATTTAAAGAGGCATATACTTTATTAACCCTTTGACATTTCAGTCAATACATTATTTACCATAGCTAGAGGCTTACATGGCATAGGCACATAGAGCTCAGGCCAACTGCAACAGTCCCTGAAAGAATGGCAGAATACACACATATTTCCTTGAACAGACAGAGCAGAAGCAGACCCTGGGGCATCTTTTAAATCGGCTCCCCAGAATGTGCTCTGAAGTGGAAATTTTAACCACCCCAAACCACAGAACAGAACAAAAAACATTCCTGTTTCATTTCTAACAGCAGTTGTCGCCTAATAACATATTTTACTCTAATTCAACGCACGTTTGGGCCAGCACTCCAAATGTATAATTACTATCTCAGTAAAAAACACTTGTGTAATACAAATTATATATGTTGCTGTGTTTTTTCTGTAAGACTCAAGGCGAGGAGTTTATGGTTTCCCTTTCTACATATAATTCATTGAACTGAATGCGGAAGCTAGTAAAACATGACAAGAAATTACATCATCTGTGCTGTTATGCTAGCGGGAGTTGTGATAAAGCTGTGTAATCAAGTGAGCTAAGTCGCTGTTTGCATGGCTGATCAGGCTAAGCTTTATGTGGGTGCATTACAATGCAAATGCACAGCAGCACACTACTATACAGTTAAAACAAAAAAAAAAAAATGCAAAATGAGGGACACGAGACCAGAGTACAGTGCAGTTCATTGGTTACCTGATACTGATTGGCCTTGGCAAGCTCCTGGTTGGCTGAGTCCACGTTAGATGATGTGGTCTGAATGTAATCCTCAATACTGTCTGAAAAGAAAAAGACAATTTCAGTCACTTTCTATACAGTACTCTACATCACTATTGGCAAGCAGTGAGAATGTCACAGTTTGATTTTATACCTCAACAAATTAGTGTATTAGTACCTCAATGGATTTAAACATTTTAAGCACAAAGATTCATTCTACTTTAATAGAATCAGGTTTTTGATGGCCAAAGCAGCCCAAGCTGAAACATCCTGATTTTTTATGTGTCCACCATCTTCATATCATAGGACAGGTACAATAAAATGTCAGTAAAGGCACAAAGATAAGTTAACATTGTATGTTTATTGTAACAATAACCAAACCTAAGATTTCTTACTCCATGTCTGAGTCAGAGGGTCTACATTCCACAGATTAGCATAATGAATATAAAATAAATCCCCTATGACATTTCCCGCAAACTAAGATGTTCTTCCATGATAAAGTCATCTCTCTTCCATCAGACTGATCCTTTACAGCCATCCTAAAAAGGTTCTGTGTCTCCACTTTGCAGTCCTGTCTGCTACAAAAGTCAATATTTTTTATTAAGTCAGTAAAAAAAATCACCTGAAGGTGGTGCAAACATAAACTACATAAACTAGAAATTAATACCTCACATTTGTAATAGTTTGAGTCTCTACCATTGTTTAGTTTTCTGTTTTGGGTTCTTTCCTGTTTGATTTCTCTTATTGTTTATGTTCTGTCTCTGGCTTGTTTTTGAGTTCTACTAGGATCTCGGCCCTGATGCCTGGTCTGATTACTCACTCTGCACACCTGCTCAGCTCTACCCCGCCTGCAATCATCTCTCACCGGTTTCACCTGTTTCCACCTCCATATAAACTGTTCAGACCAGTCATCAGTGCCAGATCATCTTTCCGTGCATTCGGGTGAGTCTTTGTCCAGCAGATTCCTGTTCCTGTTTGTCTGTAGGTTTTGACCCTGTTTGTCCCCAGAGATCTGAGCCTGCCTGACCTGTGTACAACCTTTTTTTTTGTTTCTGCCTTTTTTCGGACTGCCTGTTTGTTGCCTGACCTCATCTGCTTTTTGACTCTGAGTTTGCCTGACCCATCTAGTCTCTAGCTTGCCGTTCATCAGCCCTGGACAGTTTGTTTGTTGCCGCCCATTTTTGGTCCGGCAGTCCTTTTTTTTTTGTTTGTTCTTTTGTAAATAAATAGCCTTTTTCTGAAACCTCTGCTTGTCTGGCTGGATCGTGGGCCTCCTGTCTCAAACCATTACAACATTTCTAATGATAACAAGGAAAACACAGTTTCAGCCAATAACCAATCATGAGTATGAATGTAATTGCTTTTGGAAAATTAATGATATATTTGAGCTACTTCAAACAGGTTGGAATGATTATATAAAATAATTCTAATAATCTATTAAGACTAACTTGCCAAATTTTGAGTTTTAGAGGACCCGAACTGGGTTATAGTTGAGTGATAACAACAGCACTCTAAACAGTCCTTAACTACACAAAAAATGTAGGTCGGAATTTGCAAACTAGTAGTAGCGCATCCATCAGACTGTGTTGCCAGATCTGACAATTTCCAGTCCAAAACCAACATAAAACCCACCTAACTAAAAGAAAAAACAGCCCAAATCATAACCTCTCTTGAACTCATGTTAAAAGCATAGAATTATTATATTACACACATAACTATTACAATTACAGACACAAAAATGAAAGAACATTACAGAGAAAATCAGCATTATTGTTTGCTAATAGCCAACAATAAAACTAAAGCAAAGAATAAACTTTGCATGTATAGTATTTCCACAAAATACACAATCAGGCAACCAAACAACCTAAACAAAGATCACTTTCTCAATCATGTTGTCACTAGGGATGGGTACCTTTCACATTTGAACCAATATGGTACGGACACCCAGTAATTGGGAATACTTTTGTGTGTGTTTATGTATTAATACTTGTTAATTTATTAACGTCTCAATTTCCAATTTAACATATTTATTTCTCAATATATAAACTTGTTCTAGAAATACACCTTACTAAATATTAATACATTTTAATACATTGCCTGAAATGACAGCACATAAAACAGATTTTTACCAAAACAGTAATCAGAGGAGCACAGAGTGAATGAGATGAGTACGAAATTGAAGCTGTGTGTATGAATAAAATTCAGGGAATAGTTTTAATGCAAGTTTCTGAAAAGAAGAAAAAAAAACTATACTAAAAACGTATTTTATCCAGCTTTGTAATTTGGGGTGGGATACATTTGCCATGAGGGAACAGAAGCTTTCTTGTCTGCTCTCTTTGCTCTGACTGCAGGCGTGTTTCAGGACAAGGCAGCAGCAGCAAATGTATGTCTGTGAGACATTGCTTGGAGTGGTTGGGAAGGAGCTCACAGTGGCACAATAACTCCAGAACGATTGTTACCTTCATAGGAAGTCGCCAATAACAGAAGAAAGTTGCTTTTTTGAAAAAAGGTCACTAGACCTCCGCCTCTCTGCCTGCTCGGACGCTTTTTTCTCTGCTCCCTGCTTGCTTGCATTTTCCTGCGTTTTACTTTTTATCTCCTTTTTATCTCTTTGCCAAAACCACGGAAAGTTGGATTTAGTTATTTTTATTTATTTTCTTTTTATTTATTTTTGATTTTGATTTTGCAAAGATGCCTACCTTCACCACAGTGGACCTTGACACGCTTCTACAAAAGATCGCCGTTATAGAACAGAAGATATGCCGACTCGAACTGAATTATGATGTAAACGGCGCGTATGGAAATGAAACAACCCTGCCTGCGACTCCAAACGGGGACCACCAGCCCAGCAACTCTCTGAACAAACAGATCCCTGAGGAAAATGAGAATCCCTGGATCACTCAGGGTGCAAGACCAAAGAATCAACGAACCCCACGCCTAGACAAAGAAAACTGGCCCAGACTACAGAGAGATGTCCCAGGACAAGTGAAACAACAGCGGACTGTTCCCACAACAAATGATAGGAGTAAACCTGCTGGAAATGCTGGAATTCCTTTACGAAACAGATTCGCTCCGCTCCAAAATGTGACCCAGGAGAATCATGACAACACTCAGAGGTACGTCAACGACTTTCGCTCTAATACATCGGAGAAAAGACATGCCACGGGGCCAAGGACCCTGATTTTATGCAGTGGGTCTGTATGTGGGATTAAACATTTCTGTAACAAGAAAAACACAGAGGTCGACTCAAACTATGGCCTGGTGTCTGATTTATTAGACATCCTTCCAAGGATCTTGAAAGAGCGCCCGACCTTGGAAAAACTCATAATACAAGCTGAAGCCCTGGGCGACGTCACCCGGATAAGAAAATCAGAAGTATTGAAAGAGGATTACATTCGTCTGTTGAACTTAGTTCATGGCAAAAATGTCAAGGTGCTTCTGAGCGGCCCTTTCCCGCCCGTGGCTTGTGGAGACGAGATTTTTTCCCGAATTCTGATGCTAAACAAATGGCTGGAAAAAACATGCAAAGAAACAACTGTAACCTTCATAGACAACTTTAACATCTTCTGGGAAAGAAGACATCTGTTCAACAGAGATGGCTTCTCTCTAAATAGGTCAGGTGCAAAACGGCTGATTTCAAACATCTTCTATTCTGTGAACCATTTGTCATCAGCTTTGTCCCAAAACAAAGTACATCCAGTGTCTAAACAAAAGATAAGCCCAGTGCAGCCTGAACAAGCCAAGATAAACATGGCCAGAAAGATGACACAGAAAGAGGCTTTCTCAGAGCTACAGGAGGATTCATCCCAGATGTTAGCAGGACAAAGAGAGGACCAAGAATCGCCATCGTCACAAACACCGGTCCGGACTACACCCGCCTCGCCTTCCTCTCCACAAAGCCCAGAGGTTCCTTTTCTGGAATTTTCTCCCAACATGAACAAAGTATTTAAGATTGGCCTACAGATGACATCCTCTCCATATAGCCACAGCTCTGTGACTAAACCAGCATCTTCCAAAGGCCGCAGAGCCCCAGATCCTCCTCTACGTATCACGGAACATGCCTGTCCTCAAGACCTTCAGATTACTTCGCTGTGATACACAGCGGGCCCTCGCTGCACGTTTATCAGACAAGACAGCTTCAAGAATCAGCTTGGGTCTTTTCCCGGGAATTACGGAATATCTGTGATGATTCGTGGCAGAAAAAAGAAAAACAAAAGGATAAACAGGAACAAATACTTGAAAGTCATTAACTGTCAGATGCAACCTGCCACAGAGACATCATCAACCACCAAATCATATAAACTAGGTTTATTAAACATTAGATCTCTGTCAGGAAAATCCCTTTTAATTAATGACTTTATTATTGACAACAATCTTGATGTTATGTTTTTAACAGAAACATGGTTACATGAATCTAATGAAGAAGTAATACTGCTGGAGTCAACACCTCCAAACTACAATTTCCTTTGTGAGAGCAGACAGCAAAGGAAAGGTGGAGGAGTAGCAACATTGTTTAATGATTCACTAAAGTGTAAAAAGGTGTTTTTGGGAAAATTTGACTCTTTTGAACATTTGGCTCTCAAGGTAAAGAGCCCGGTACGAACTATGTTTCTGAATGTTTACAGGCCTCCTAAGTCCACATCAAACTTTTTTAATGATTTTAGTGACCTCTTGTCTGTGATTTGTGTTGATTATGACTGTTTAATTATTGTGGGAGACTTCAACTTTCACGTTGACAACCCTGAAGACAGAAGTGCAAAAGAACTGTGTGACACACTTAGAAACTTTGGTTTAACTCAGCATGTTAAACAGCCAACACACAAACAGGGGCATATTTTAGACTTAATCATCACTAAAGGTCTAAACATTTCACAGGTCAATGTAACTGATGTTGCCTTATCCGATCACTTCTCCGTTACCTTTGAATGTATCATTACCAGTGACTCATTTAGCCAAAGGGACATCGTAAGAAAACGCACCTTTAAGGACAATGCCACTGAAACTTTTATTCAAGCTTACTCTGCTACTTCAACCTTGGGCTGCAACTCAGTAGATGAGCTAGTAGATAACTTTCAGTCTAAAGTCTCAGACATCATTGACTGCATTGCTCCAGTTAAAGTGAAAGTTGTTTCCGGGAAGAAAAAATCTCCTTGGAGAAATGCTCCATCAGTTAGAAGTGAAAAGAGGGAATGTCGAAAAGCTGAACGCAGGTGGAGAAAGAATAGACTCCAGGTTCACTATGACATCTATAAAGAGAGACTTAACAGATATAACTTACAATTGAAAAATGCAAGAGAATCTTTCTTCTCTGAGATCATTAAGAAAAACATTAATAATGCTCGTGTCTTATTTTCCACAGTCGACAGGTTAACAAATCCTCCTGTGTCCGTGGCTTCAGAACTCCACTCCACCAGGGCCTGCAATGAATTTGCTAACTTCTTTACTGAGAAAATCCTAAAAATTAGAGGATCAGTTTGTACTTCCACACCAGCTCCAGAACCAAAGCCGTACTCAGCTGGAACTTATCCTGACAAAATGTCCCAATTCAGCCAAATAAACTACAAAAGCTTAGAGCAGATCATTCAGCAGCTAAGTTCCTCTTCATGCTGTCTTGATGTTCTACCCACAGCTTTCTTTAAAAAAGTTTTACCTGTCATAGCGTCTGATTTGACTCAGATAATAAACACGTCCCTCCTGTCAGGTGTTTTCCCCCAGTCCCTAAAAACAGCAATTATCAAACCACTGCTGAAAAAGAATAATTTAGACAAACTTCTACTCCAGAACTACAGGCCCATCTCAAACCTCCCCTTTATCAGTAAGATTATTGAAAAAGCTGTGTTTCAACAATTAAACACCTTCTTAACAACGACCAGCCGATTTGACGTTTTCCAGTCAGGTTTCCGTGCTCACCACAGTACAGAGACCGCCCTTATCAAGGTGTTTAATGACATCCATATAAATACAGACTGTGGAAGAACCACCGTGCTGGTACTATTGGACCTTAGTGCAGCATTTGATACTGTCGATCACTCCATTCTGTTAGAACGCCTGGAGAACTGGGTCGGCCTCTCTGGTACAGCACTCAACTGGTTTAAATCCTACTTAAAGGACAGGGAATTTTTTGTATCAGTAGGTAACTTTACATCAGAGATGACAAAAATCCCATTTGGGGTTCCCCAAGGGTCCATCCTAGGTCCCCTCCTTTTCAATATCTACATGCTCCCTCTAGCCCAGATAATAAAAAATAACAACATCAGCTACCATAACTATGCAGACGACACACAGCTCTACATCACCATGTCACCAGGTGACTATGAACCAATTCAGGCACTGAGTAAATGCCTAGAAGAAATCAAAACGTGGATGTGCCAAAATTTTCTCCAATTGAATAAAAACAAAACTGAAGTAATAATATTTGGACCAATAGAGGAAAGATCAAAAGTTAGCACACAGCTTCAGTCGCTTCAGCTAAAAACCACAAATCAGGCCCGAAACCTGGGTGTAGTGATGGACTCAGACCTGAACCTTCAAAAGCATCTAAAGACAGTTACAAGGTCGGCTTTCTATCACCTGAAGAACATTTCTAGGATTAAAGGACTGATGTCTCAGCAGGATCTAGAAAAACTAATCCATGCGTTTATTTTTAGTCGAATTGATTGCTGAAACGGTGTTTTCACAGGTCTGCCTAAAAAGTGGATCAGACAGCTGCAGCTGATCCAGAATGCTGCTGCCCGCGTCCTCACTAAGACTAAGAAAGTAGAGCACATCACCCCAGTTCTAAAGTCCTTACACTGGCTCCCTGTATCCCAGAGAATAGACTTTAAAATACTTCTGTTAGTCTATAAATCCTTAAATGGCTTAGCACCTAAATACATCACAGACTTGTTATCAGCGTATAAACCATCCAGACCACTCAGGTCTTCTGACTCCAGCCTGCTCTGCATACCTAGAACCAGAACCAAACATGGAGAAGCAGCTTTTAGTTCCTATGCTCCAATTATCTGGAACAAACTTCCAGAAAACTGTAAAAGTGCGGAAAGCCTGAGTTCTTTTAAATCAGGATTAAAAACACATTTGTTTAAAATTGCCTTCAACTGTCCTAGTTAACTGAATCACCACTTTTTTGTTCTATTTTCTATCTATATTTTATTCCTACTTGCTCTTATTCTGTTTTATTTTGCTATGTTTTAATCATGTAAAGCACTTTGCATTGTCTTTGTACTGAATTGTGCTATATAAATAAATTTGCCTTGCCTTGCCTTGCCTTGCCTTGCCTTGCCTAGATGGGTTTGAAAAGTCGCTAAGTATAGCAAGAAATTTGCCAAATTGGCAGCAGTGACCAGGTGCTTCCTCAGATTAGCAGTATTACTACCACTGCCCTTGTTCTTCACGTCACAAATATTGCAGCAAGTGTAATCTGCATCTGTTTTTCTCACTCTCAGCCACTACCGTGGAGCGTTGCTATCCTCAGCTGCTCTAAATGCACCGAGTGGGAAAAGTGGGGAGGAGGCGGGACAGTGTGAAGCTATCTCCCTGACTTTTAAAGAACTGGAAGAAACATCTGAAGCAGAATTCAAACTACAGCACAGGCAAGGTCCAAAAAGTATAGAAGCATGTGCATTAATTGTACGTAAAACATTTTTCACTGTTAAAAGGAAATTGCATTAATATGTATTTGTTCAAAGTTAGGTAATAAATTGCCTAACTTTGACAGCCCTATTTGCAAGTTTTTTTTTTTCCAATGTTCACATTACCAAGCTCATTTCCATTCATCAAATCCTGACTTTATTAAAGTATCACCTTTTTGCTCTAGTCAATTACATACTTAATTACCTAATTGTTTTGGTGCCTCCCCAGTGCTTGGTGCCCTATGCGTGGTGTGTGATGCATGTTGGCATGTATCACACACCGTGTGCTTGATAAGATATTGCTAATGTGGCATTTGTGGAGGCCAGGCATAATACTGAGAAAAACTATATATTTACTGAAGGAAACCATAGCAGCAATAAGCTTATTGAAATCGTAAGTCTGTTAGGTACATATCACTTCTTTGTGTTTTTAAAAATCTTTCATTTTGTAACTTTTTTTTTCATAATTATTTTTTATGTCCGCATTAACACCATGAGGCTAGAAGTTAATAAAAATTACACTTTAAATTTGACTCATATAGATTTGATTCAAAACTGGCTGTTATTTTGTTCTTTTGAATTTCTGTACAATAAAACAGTTTATTACCCGTGTTTCTGTCCCATATTTGTATGACATTAAGGGGGGCACCAGCACAATTTTTTTTCCACTTAAAGCACTGAATACAGGGTCACAACGCTACATGGTGTGTAAGTTGTAAGGGCAACACAAAGATCCCACTAAGGGACAGGAGGGAAGGTGGATAAAGATGGCTGAGGTTATCAAAAATGTGGGTCACTCTGATGCAGCACTGTGAACTAGAATCATTCCAGCTGATTCAGCAGTGACTGCCCAGACTGGAAAGACTGGAACAGTAAGAACAAAGTCAAACTTCAACTATTTAAAATATGAAAAAGAAAATGAGCTCGTTGACCTATTTGAAGGGGGTGGAGTGTTCTTGGGTCTGCGTTTGTGATTGGTTGTGAGAATGTAATGACTGTAATATTAACCTACATGTTAGGCTAGAATGCAAAAAGAAGGAAAAGTGTTCTATTGAACTGTTTATTAACCCTTTTTTTTCTATCATCAATATATGTCTATCAATTGATATATATTGCTATTGAATTATCATACAGCCCTGTGTATATATTTTTTTATATCAATGAAGTCCTTCTAATGACCACTAATACAAAACTTTTTTGGCAATCACAAATATAAACCCTGAGATTTTTTGTTTTTACTTCAGGGGAGCAATGTGCAAAGCAAGCTTCAAGGCACTTTGGACCTCACTTCTTTCACACATATGGAGCTGTAGGTCCTGCGCCGATCTCTGCTGGCAATTCCAACAACCAGCTGATAAGAAGGGTAAACCTTCCAGAGTAGAAGACAAATGCAGAAATCCAGAAACAACAGGATCATCTTCACCTCGTTCAAAAAGAGAGAGCCATCTACGAGATGACTGCTGCCTTCAAAAAGATCTGCAATGACCATCAATTCTTCATCAGTCCCTTCCCACCTTCAAGTAAAAAGTTTAGGATACACTAGTGGAGGTGCTGTTAAGCTCCTGAGATTGCGGTAAGCATATTGCCATTCCCTGTATTCTGTTGGTGCGGTGTGGATTGTGGTTTGGTGTTTCAGACTCTCTCAACTTTATCTTAAATCTCTTTGCTGTGACTTCTCTCTGTTTATAACACATAAGCACGTTAAAAAACAAATTCTCTGTTGCTGCACTTCACATTTGGGAACTCCTCGTGTTTCACACGGTTTACTTTTCTCAGCGTGGTAAAAGGTCGCTAGCCTAGCTTTAGCCTTACTATGGC
This sequence comes from Fundulus heteroclitus, assembly GCF_011125445.2. Classification (NCBI taxonomy): domain Eukaryota; kingdom Metazoa; phylum Chordata; class Actinopteri; order Cyprinodontiformes; family Fundulidae; genus Fundulus; species Fundulus heteroclitus. The sequence continues at coordinate 3,324,487 of NC_046363.1, read as the reverse complement.
TTCCTCACCTATCCTTCCATCAATTTCTCCATCTCTGTCTAAGTAAGTCTCCCCCTCTCTCCTGCTCTCTGTGTCTGATGTTTAGTTATTCCTCTGCATCCTTTAGTGATAATGGTATGTGTTGGGCTGGACGACATGGAAAAAAAGCATAACGATAAAATAGAAATCATATGGATCAATACCAATAATTATCAACAAATTTGAAACATAAATTTTAAGTGCAGCACTGGCCATTTTATGGTGTTGCTTAGTGACCTATTTTAGATACAGAACACACAAACACTTAATTCAAACTCAACCCTTTATTCAACCAACATTTTACCAAACCTGCAAGTCTTTAAAAAGGAACACATGCTCTCTAAACTCTTTGAAGGGGGTGGAGCTTGGTGACAGAGTGTTCTTGGGTCTGTGCTTGTGATTGGTTGGGAGGATGTAATGACTGTAATATTAACCTACATGGCTAGAATGCAAAAGGAAGGAAAACTATTATTCAATTGAACTTTTTATTATTTTCTGCGTATGGTCATTTTATGGGTGACCATACGCAGGATGCAAAGCTCTAGATTCCAGCCCCAAGCTCATCACCATCCTGTGTGCATTTGTAACAGATTCTCCCCACTCAGCGACACCCCCCCTAAGAAGCCGACTCTGGTAATTGGCAGGTCGATAGTCAAACATGGCATTATAGATATCAGGGACTATAGTCAAATGCCTGCCAGGGGCCAGAATGGGCGACAACAAATCCTACCTGAAACTATTAGCTAAGGATAAGCGTAAATACAGTAAGATTGTTATTCACGCTGTTGGTAATGACACCTGGTTATGCCAATCGGAGGTCACTAAAATTAGTGTTGCTTCGGTGTGTAATTTTGCTGAAACAATGTCAGACAAGGATCCTGCTACCGGTACGGATCAAGCACTAAACACCCGCCACTGTGAATGCGGAAACACCCACCTACCTAATTTTTCTGATTGGCTGAAGACGTAATCTTACTATACATCAGCCAATAATTGCTGAGAGGTTTTCTCATCCTCCCTTCTCTCATGACAACATGCGCACAAGTCCTATAATGAAGTGAAAAAAAAAACTTCACTATGCGACTTGAGTAACGTGCAGTAACGGGGTGTCGGCAATGATAACGGCGTTATAGTGACAGTCAAACTAATTAGTTAGTTTACTCGTTACTGAAAAATGTAACGGTGTATTAACACCATTTATTTCAACGCCGTTATTCCCATCACTGGTTATAATAGCATAATTAGGGTTCCACATAACAATAGTGCTATTCATTTGACAATTTCTACTTCTAGAATTAGCGTAAAAACAGAGGAACACTATTTACATTGGTTTTATTGTACATAGATTTTCACACTGTCCATTAATAAATTAGTCCAAAGCAAGGGCTTAGCCCACAAAAGGTATTTCATTGTAATGGATGGTGAGCTTTTTAAAATAAATTGCCTAAATAATGTATTTTTGTAGACTATTTAAAGTAAAATATTCAAAGTGAATTTTTCTAAATTAAAAATGTCACATATTGTTTCCTAGATGTTTGTCTGTTTTGATGTTTGTCACTTTGTAATGTTTTGAGTTTCTTATGTACCTCACGGGCTGCCATAGCTAATGAGGGCAGGCCTATAAAGGCTGGTAGAATCATTGTGCCAATGAATGACTTGAACTGTCAAGATGTGACCAAGAAATCAACACTTAGTGTTCCCCAGTAAAAGCAGCGAGTTCTCACTGTGACTGAGGTGACTGTGATGATGATGATGGATCTTCATCAAAGAAAATGAAAAGCGAAATTCACCCGTCGAGAGTAACTCTCAGCCCGCTGAGTAAGTGATGGTGAGCTGCTACGAGGGTAATTTGGTACACAAAAAAGTAAGAAATTATTTAATGTTTATGTGGTCGCAAAATTTATTTAATATAGGCCTTTACATATCTTAAAGTTTAATCTGCTGTTCTTTAATAGTCATACTAGTATATACCAATAGTATATTAATATGTTCTCATTTGAATGATGAAATGGACAACCACTTATGTTACAATTCAGTCTTGGTGTCACCCATACTACTCAATGTAAAAGTAGTGGGTCCTCCATGCTGCTTATGTATTAAGATTTACTACACATTTAAACATTATTGACAACTCAATATTGTTAGGGAAATGATTAGTTGTCTGAGAGGACAACCTGTTGTCTACAGTTCAAATGTATGATGTAAGAAATGTGTTTGCAATGTTAAGCTAAATTACATGAAATGGGCCATACAGAATAACTACAGCCCCGTAGTAGATTTGTTGAAATATTGAAGTTAATATTTTAAATGCTGTCAGTGTCAGTTACACTTCTAGTTCCAGTGCACATGTAAATACAATACATGTATTTGAATTATGTTGATCATTATGGTTATATGATTAAGAATGTAAACAGTCTGCTTCATACCCACACACCAAAACCTATGGTTTATGCAATATTTTGCTTTGATCTTTAAAATACTTGGTAATGGTAATTTTCATATTCAATGCGAGGTCTTCTAGCTTAGTTTGGCCGAGTGTGGGATTCCCTGCAGGTCTCATCAGTTTTTACAGTCTCTTAGACATGGATGCTGTTTTCTGGAAGTCAAAGGCCCAGCCTGCCCTGTAAATAAATACTAAGACTGTGGTCTTGAGTGATAAATGCTGAACTGTGAACTGTTCATGCTGATTATTGATATATGTTTTGACGCACTCTTGCATTCATACTTTGGACCTTGTGCTGACATATATCATTGATTGTGTATAATTAACAGTATTTCCTCACAACCCTGTCCTATCTGATAATTTATTCACATGAATATATCTCACAAATATATCACAGAAATGTCCAGCAGATGGCAGCGATGTTGTTTTTGGCCATTCACAAATTGAAGCTTTTGTTGATGAAGTCACTTCCTCGTTGCATTTTGGATTAGACAAAGTAGCCCCCTTGAAAAAAGGTGATTATTCATAGAAAGCTAATTTAATTTAGAGCTGCGTTATTTGAAGCAAAACATTAGGAAATTGAAGAGAAAATGGCTCTCTACACATCTAGAATACCTAATCAGTCAACTGTTGTATTAAAAGACCCTTTGCAGAGTTAGAGCGTCATATTTTTCATCATTAATAGAGGGGAATAAAAATAATCCCAGGTTTCTTGTTAGTGCAGTTGCCAAGCTTACACAAAGTCAGAGCTCTGTTGATCCATCCATTCCCTTAGCTCTCAGCAGTAATAACTTTGTAGGGTTCTTCATAAATAAAATTGATTCTATTAAAAATAAAACCATTGGCATCCTCCCAAACATGATTACCTCATCCTCAGTATGTGAGGCAGCAGTGGAGGAATCTTTAAAACCTGATTGGTGTGTGGACTGTTTAGACGCAGTAGAGCTTTCTGAGTTATCTAAACTTTTTAGCTTCATCTAAACCAGGGATTACCAAAGTGTGGTGCGCGCACCACTGGGGGTGCGCAAGCTGCCACTAAGGGATGCACAAGATGAAAAATGTAATGGCGGTTTGATAGTGTTTTTTTCTCCACACCATAAAGACATGTAAATAAACATTTCCTTTGTAAAAATCTAAGTAAAAAGCTGGAAATTGAATCAATAAATAAAGATGTATTGTAACAATCCGTATTAGACTTTATTGCTAAGTGCTGTTGCACACTTCATGTTCCTTTAAGTCAAGTTGTTTTGGGGTTATACAGGAAGAAATGTGTAGCTTCTGGGGGGAGGAGTGGTGGTTCAGGGGACTGGCGGGGTACTCTGTGAAAGCTGTCCCATTCTGTTTGTCCTAAAATAAAGCAAAACCTCAGTCTGGTGCTTGGGTGTCATAATGGAACGTTACAGTATTCACACGAAAATTTATTTACGCTTCTTCTTCTTCTACGCTTCATTTTAGGAGGAAATATACACATTGTGGCCTCTGGTTCAATCATTCTCGCAAATACAAGTCCCTTGGCCAATCCTGTTTACTATATGCTTCCAAATGGTAAAATTTGCTTGAGATTAATTGCCACGGTTATTGCTGAAGACAGCCATATTCATCCATAAATCCTGATGTATCCAATCAAATACTTCGACTACAGGTATGTCTTGATGACATCAAAACCCGGTGACTTTAAATTTCTGTTTTTTAAAATCTGACAAGTCAGAAGTTGTAATCTTTGGAGCAGAGTCCTCAAAAAATGTAATTCTTAATCACTTAATCTGGATTGCACTAAATTCGCCTCTGGTAATAAAGTAAAAAACCTTGACGTTATTTTTGACCAAGACATGTCATTTAAATCCAATATCTGACAGATTTACAGGGTTTCCTTTTTTTTTACCTCCGGAATATTGTCAAAATTAGAAATATTTTGTCCAGGGGTGATGATGAAAAACTAGTCTATGCATTTGTTACTTCAAGGATGGACTATTCTAATCATTTACTATCAGGAAGTCCACAAAATGCAGTTTGAAGCTTGAAGCTTTCAGCTGATGATATTTATCATATTTTAGCTTCCTGTTAAATCAACAATAGAAATTAATAATAATAATTTAACTTTGTTGATCTCACAATGGAGAAATTCACTTATACATCTTAACTCATTCTCTTGGGGAGAAGTGGGCTTCCGCTGTGCGGCGCCTGGGGAGCAATTGGGGGTTAAGGGTTTTGCTCAGGGACCCAGAGTGCAGGCTGTGAGGATGGAACTGGGTACTTGCAACCTTCTCAGAGCGCAAGCCCACTGCTCTAACCACTAGGCCACCACTCCCCCTTTAAGAGATCAGAGATCTGATGTCCCTAACAGAGCACTTTGCTCTCAAACTGTAGGTCTAATGGTGGGTCCTAGCATCTCTAAAAGTAGAATGGGAGGCAGATATTTTAGTTATCATGCTCCTCGCCTGTGGAACCCCCACTATAGTATGCAGGACCAGAGATAAACAGCGAGGCCCGGGAGCCAACTGCAAACCAACACCAACAAAACCCCACTCACCACCCGGACCATACCGACCCCCCAAACAAGGGGATGGTCATGGTGAAAGAAAGAGAGGGAAAATAACACTCTAGTAAGCCAGCCTGCCCAAACCATGATGTTGCACAGAGAGAACCAGCACTGAGAGCCGCCATGAACCAGGACTGAGACAAGGAGCTGGACACAAAAGCCCCATTTACACTACCCTTGTTAAACCGATCCGAGCCGAGACCAGTCCGAGCTTGGATCAGTTAACCAAGCCGAGTCTCGTTCTGACGACCGTTTACAGACCACGCTATCCCGGTTCCTTGGTTGCTCCTCGCCTCCTAGTGACGATCTGCAGTACTCCTAGTGACGATCTGCGGTATTCTGGGATTGAAGGCGGGACAAAGCAAATCCAAATGGCGGTGCCCGTAACATTCAGGATGTTATGGTTGGACAGAGTCGGCTTTTGGGGCGTGGATAAGACAAATGAACGTCTAAGAAGGATTTACAGATGCAGGAAACAACGACAGATGCTGAGCTTCATCACACTGCTAAGCAGAATCATCTCTGGAAATCGTGTGGCATGATAAGGAAGCTAGTATTATTATGAATGTCTGAAATTTGTCTGAATGGAGTGTGAATCGGGACGTGCAGCCAGACACGCCGGAAAAACCACGGACAGTCAGCTGACTGTAAGGGGATGACGCGGTCTGCTCATGCGCTCTTCGTTATTAGATAACTGGGACAGAAAAAAACAGGCCGAGCCCACACCAGGAACTCGTCTGCATTTAGCGCAGTCCGGTTATGTCTAGCTCGGTATAGACTCCAAAATACTCCAAATACAAACAAAAGGAACAAACTGGAGAAAACACACACACACCTTATGTTCAATGATTAAAACACCCTTTATTATATGTCAATTAAAAGTAACTGAACAATTCTAACTAAAAATATGTTCAATCTGTAATATTTCAAAATAAAACAAACATCCAACTTGTTCAGTTCAACACTGCTGACTGAAAACCAATGTAGTCTGTTTCAATATTCCACAAATGAACAGATTTTTAACATCTTTGTTTCCTGTGCAGTGTCTGTCTGCTAAAATAACCTTGTTGATTGTATATCTTCACTCACAGGCTTTAATATAGCATTCCCATATTCATGTGCCAGCGTGAATATGCCATAAAAGCGCTAATCCTTCTTTTACAGTCCATTCATTTCTTTGTATTACCTGCTGCTTTCACTACACACACCTCCACAGTACAACCACGTGTTATTCATATTTGCTACTACACCAACAAAAAAAAAGCCATGTTAACAAAGAGGCCAACGGCATTTTCAGTGCCTCCCTGTTTAATGGGAAAAGGTTCATTATTGCCTGACTCAGTAATGATCAGATTGGACCTCTGCTGTGAGATAATGAACTTTGTGTCCTGTTGTATCTGCTCACCCATTTGGATTGAGGCACAGCATTTTCCCTACCTTCCAAATCCATGTCAACACTCTTCTGCCATGCAAATATTTTGGGTGGAGTTTATGTAAGTGATTGTTATGGGACTGTAATTGGAGTGTGTGTGTGTGTGTGTGTGTCTGTTTTTGGGGGGGGGGGGGGGGGGGGGTTGGGTAGGGGTTGTATGACACATGATTGGTCAGATTAACAATGTTGGGAGCCAGTTTACAGTTGCTGTGCCAAACTAGATTTATTCTTGACATAAATTATGGCCCCTGGGTCGGAAACTGTATTTGGTAAGTGGAGTTGATCCAGTCGATTACGTCTCATTTCCAACATCTAGACCTGGAATTTTGTTAAAATGTGTAACGAGAGTTCCAGTTAATAGGTTAAAGTACACTTATTGTTCTTCCATAGTATGGCAGTTGGTTATTTCAACATACTGAGAAAATTTGTGTCATGATTTGCAGAGAAGGACCAAAGCGGCAACCAGATGACGGCAGGTGCATGTGGAAAATAATGATATTTAATGAAAGTAACTTTCTGAGTACACAAGGGAACCAAAACAGGGCATGAAAACAGGAGCACAGAAACAGGCATGAAAACAGGGCGAAAACAGGACGACGCAACAACGGATGAACAAAAATAAATAAAATGATCAATAAAAAAGAATGATCTCGGCACTGGTGCTGGTCTTATCCATAATTCAGCACAGCTACCCAACTCCTCCCTGCCTGCAATCATCCCTCACTGGCTCCACCTGTTCTCACCTGCATAAAACCTGCTACACGGTAAGAACTTTCCAGTGTTTCTGATTCTGCCTGCCTGTCTGTTACCCGACCTGTTCTGCCTTATCGTTACCGAGCCTGCCTGACCTTGTCTTGAGTCTCCCTGACCGCCTGGAAACCTGACCTGATCTGTCCTTGGACCTGCCTGCCTGCCCGACCTGTGCTGCCTGCCCATATACCCGACCCTGTCTGCCTGTGAGTACCGGAACCTGCCTAATCCTTTATGAAATATCTTCCCCCGCCAGTTATTGGACCTGGACCAGACCTGGACTTTCCTCTCCGATCTCCCTGTTTGTACCGCTGCTGGATCTCTGCCTTTCTGTTATTGAACCCAGACCCCTCTGGATTACGCCCCTGGAGAGCCCCGAACGGACTGTTTGCCTGCCTGTTAGCCGCTCAACCGCTTCAGCCCCAAAAGCCCAGTCCGAAGTCGGATCCTCGCCCCGGACCTGTTCATTTATGTGGGTAGATTCAGCTATACAGTCTAACCAACTAAGATGCAGAAGTTTGTCCCCTTAAGACCAGCCCCTCCTTGTTTGCATAATGAGGCAGAAATACATACTTAAATGTAATGCAGAAATAAATAGCGTTGAACGAATAAATAAGATAAAGAAAAATACAAACAATAAAACAGACAAGTATATTAAAACATACACAATACATGTAAAAAATAAGTAATTCATAAATTACGTTAAAAATTATAATGAATAATAAACAAATAAGGTAATTATTAGAAAGGTGAATAAAGAAGCTAATTAAAAGAGATATGCCACATATTTTAATTACTGCTTGCATTTATTTATTCTCAGTAATTGTGGAATATTTATTATGGTATTTTTACATGTATTTTTGGCATTTCTGATGGAGCTCATCCTTTTGCTTAATTACTATTAATTGTATGTAACTTTGTGCCTTTGCAATTGCCATGCCCGAACCTCCCCATTGTGGGACAATCAAAAACTGTCTTACCTTATCATATTTTCTGTATTTTTGTGCTTTTGATTATATACTTATTTATTGAGCATTTATTAAATTCTGTATTTATTTTTACATATGTCAGAGTTGGTCATTCTCCCTGCATTTGGCATTTGTGCAAAGGAAGAAAAGCCCAGTTACATGTTTCTGGTTATCAGTGCAAACCTTTAAGGTAATTCTGATTTCTGATTTTATTCTCTTATACTCTTTGATTCAGACCACACTAGGTAATGATAATTACTTTCACTAAATGTGGTTCCTAAATTAAACACTACATTAACATGTTTCTGTTGTTTATGGTAAAACATTAAGGCTAAAGCTAATGTACAGTAACATGTTTACACTATTTACTATAGACACCACACTTTCTGTTATATTTGCTGTTAAATTCCTATTACCACTAGATTTGTTATTAGTACCATTCATATAGTTCCCTAAAAAAATGCACAATAAATTATAAGTCTCCAATCATTTATTTTCATTAGGGCACCTATGTATATTTTGTTCTACTTATCATGAGTTTTATGATTGTTTCAAAAGTTGCATTGGTCGACGCGGAACAGGTGCCCAGTACACTGCATGGAGAGATTTAGCCTCAGCTGCATTCGAGTTTGGAGGTGCATATGGAAGACAATGTTTTTGACCAGTCTTTGGTAAAAAGGGAAGAAGCTGAGACAGCACACCAATCAAAACGGCCATCTATATAAGGCTGGATCATCACATCATCTTTTCAGAATTGCTCATCCATCTTCTTTCCCGACAGCTCTAACTTCAATATCCTGTTCTCCTCCAGCTGTTGGTTAATTTCAGAACATCTTTGGCCACAAAATCATTGTTCGAGCAGTGCTTCAGCCTTTTCATTTATTTGGACTTTCAGCCACCTCGATCTTGGTGTAGCTTCGTCCACACCAAATTTCATAGCCGTTACTCTTAAAGGTGCATTTTTATTTATACCCGCTATCTTACCAGTTGGATCGAGTTAGGCTGAAGGTGCAGAGCTGTCCACTCTGGGAGCTCTTTGTCTGTTTCTCTGGCAGCTAAATTGGTTGGGGGTTGCTGTTTTGATTTATATGTGCCCAAGATGTAAAGAAGGTACCCAGTCAGGATGGCGATCCAGAAACTCATAAACTGCACTGCAAAACGGGAACTAAAAGTAAGTAAAGTTTTCTTGAAATGAGTGTATCTGCCCTTGATTTGAGCAGGCAAATAAGATGATCTGCCATTGGAATAAGATTTCTGCACTTAAAATTGAAACAACTCATCTCCATAATCTGTTTATAAGTGCAGTATATCTAATTATCTTGATTTAGGGGTAAAAATACTCATTCCATAGTACTTTTCAGTATGATTAAAAGTGCAGTCCAACTTATCTCATATCTTGACCTCCTGCTACTATATTTTTGTAATGTTTTCTTTTCTTATGTTCCATTTACGCACAGCATTTAATATTGTTATTGAAATGTGCTATACAAATAAACTTGCCTTGCCTCAACTTGCCTGGGATATCAGGCCAAGACAATCCAACATGTGGGACATGCCTCGCAATAAAATAGCAGCTTGGCGTGATCGAAGACCAACGATCTACAACAACATTCATCATATCAGAATATTTACTCACGTCAATCAACTCTGTGGTCACACATCTGAGCAATCACAGTTTTAGCATCCGCTTCAGTGAACACCAATGCTCATACTGTATTCCAAGCAACATACCTGCCTTTTCTCTCTTGGAATTAGATATTTTTTTTGTCATTTTTTTCCCACTGATTTAGAGTCAAATATGTATTGTTTGAGAAAGCACAGAAATTGTTTTAACTGAAAATGTTTTATTGTATCTTATCTGTTATTTACACCACACACCAAGGTACAGCCTTTAGTAAATCTCCCAATAACCAGGTTGCATCTCATCTCATCTGTCCAGGAGCTCAATGATGCCTTGTTCAAGATTTGGGAGGAGATACTTCAGGACGCCATCCATCATCCTATATTGAGCATGCTTGTCAATGTTGAACATACACCTGGGACCCATAAAAAAATTGAGAAACATTTTAAGTAGTTGCAATTAGGGCTGGGTGATATAGAAAAACAGCATATTGATAACATAGAAATCATACTGATTGCTGTCAATAATTATCAAAAAAATCCATCCATCCATCCATCGTCTTCCGCTTATCCGGAGTCGGGTTGCGGGGGTAGCAGCTTCAGTAGGGAGGCCCAGACGTCCATCTCCCCAGCCACTTGGGCCAGCTCCTCTGGGGGAATCCCAAGGCGTTCCCAGGCCAGCCGAGAGACATAGTCCATCCAGCGTGTCCTGGGTCTTCCTCCTGTGCCTCCTCCCGGTGGGACATGCCCGGAACACCTCACCAAGGAGGCGTCTTGGAGGCATCCTAACCAGATGCCTGATCTACCTCAACTGGCTCCTCCCGATGTGGAGGAGCAGCGGCTCTACTCTGAGTCCTCCCCAGATGACTGAGCTCCTCACCCTATCTCTAAAAGAGAGCCCAGACACGCTATAGAGAAAACTTTTAATTTTTCAGCTACTTGTATCCGGGATCTCGTTCTTTCGGTCATGACCCAAAGCTAATGACCATAGATGAGGGTAGGAACATAGATCGACCGGGAAATCGAGAGCTTTGCCTTTTGGCTCAGCCCTCTCTTTACCACAATGGACCGGCACAGCGCCTGCTTCACAGCAGATGCCGCACCAATCCACCTGTCGAGCTCCCGCTCCATCTTCCCCTCATCCGTGAACAAGACCCCAAGATACTTAAACTCCTCCACTAGGGGTAACACATCCTCCCCAACCTGTAGAAGGCACTCTACCCTTTTTCCGGCTCAAGACAATGGTCTCAGATTTGGAGGCACTGATTCTCATCTTGGCCGCTTCACACTCAGCTGCGAACTGCTCCAGTGAGAGCTGTAGACCATGCCCTGATGAAGCCAATAGGACCACGTGATCCACAAATAGGAGAGACGCAATCCTAAGGCCACCAAAACGGATCCCCTCAACAACTTGGCTGCACCTATAAATTCTGTCCAGTAAAGTAATGAACAGAATCGGTCACAAAGGGCAACCTTGGCAGAGTCCAACTTTCACTGGAAATGAATCTGACTTACTGCCGGCAATACGGACAAGGCTCTGGCACCGGTCTTACAGAGACCTAACAGCCCATATTAAAGGGCCCGGTACTCCATTCTCCCGGAGTACCCCCCACAGGAGCCCCCGAGGGACACGGTCGAATGCCTTCTCCAGATCCACAAAACACATGTAGACTGGTTGGGCAAACTCCCATGCCCCCTCCAGGATCCTGCTGAGGGTGTAGAGCTGATCCAGTGTTCCATGGCCAGGACGAAAACCACACTGCCCTTCCTGAATCTGAGATTCGACTATCTGGCCGTCCCTCCTTTCCAGAACCCCAGAATAGACCTTACCATGGAGGCTTAAGAGTGTGATTCCTCTGTAGTTGGAACACACCCTCCGGTCCCCATTTTTAAATAGGGGGACCACCACCCCATTTTGCCAATCCAGGGGAACTGCCCCCGATGTCCACACAATGCTGCAGAGCCACGATAACCAACATAGCCCCACAACATCCAGAGCCTTAAGGTACTCTGGGAGAGTCTCATCCACCCCCAGAGCCCTGCCACCGAGGAGTTTATTAACAACCTCGGCGACCTCAGCACCAGAGATGGGAGAACCCGACCCAGAGTCCCCAGGCTCTGCTTCCACAATGAAAGACGTGTTGGTGGGATTAAGGAGGTCTTAGAAGTATTCCGCGCACCGACGCACGACGTCCCGAGTCGAGGTAAGCAACACACCACCCCCACTTTAAACTGTGTTGGTACTGCACTGCTTCCCCCTCCTGAGATGCCGGATAGTGGACCAGAATGTTTTCGAAGCTGTATGGGAAGTCTTTCTCCATGGCCTCTCAGAACTCTTCCCACGCCGAGTTTAGCTCAGGCTCCTTCCCCACCAGAGGTGAGATTCCACGTCCCAAGAGCCAGCTTCTGTAGCCGAGGATCCGAACGCCAAGGTCCCTGCTCTTGATTGCCACCCCCTCCCTGGGCTGCCACCTTACCGTGGTGGAGGGGTTTGAGTGTCCCAATGATCCTATGAGCTATGCTGTCAGGGATTTTATGCCCCTAGTAGGGTCACCCAAGGCAGACAGGTCCTAGGTAAGGAACCAAACAAAGAGCAGCCCAAAACCCCCTTATGATGAGTACGACTAATGGACGTTGTGTTCCCTCGCCCAGACGCAGGTCACCGGGGCCCCAATCTGGAGCCAAGCCTGGAGGTGGGGCACGTTGGCGAGCGCCTGGTGGCCGGGCTTTTGCCCATGGAGCCCGGTTGGGCTCAGACCGAAGAGGAAACATGGGTCCCCCTTCCAATGGGCTCACCGCCTGACGGAGGGGCCAAAGGGGTTGGGTGCATTGCACAATGGGTGGCAGTCGAGGGCAGTATATATATATATATATATATATATATATATATATATATATATATATACACACACACACAAGACCTTTGTCATTCTGTTGTAATGTCAAAATCGCCTGCTACCATTCCTTGCCTAAGGACTACAGCCGAGCCCACCCTATCAACACTCAACACATGGAGCTCCGCACACGACACAATTTGCCAAAAGACTTCAACTGAGAGAAAGTTATGTCCCTACTGTTCATTGCAAAGCTGCTGATGACGGAGATTTAAGTACTTAATGATGTCTCTTGTGTGGTTTTTTTTATTGCTGTTTGCTAAGAACATGATTTATCATCTAGCAAAGGCTAATGCTAACAATAGGCTACTGTCAACCCTGTATCAATTTAGAAAACCTACCACTCAGAAACCACTTGCTGTGTCCTTGTTGGTTGTACATGAGGCTTCACTTCTGCTTCTGGGTCTGACTCAGTCAATAATGTACTGTTGTACCATTTTGCATCTGTTTGCAGCCATTTTCACATAAGTAAATTGCAAGGGTAAACAGTGAGTTGGAGGGTTAGTTGGAGTCCTCATTTTGAAACAAGCTCAAAATAGGCTAAACCGAGGAGGTGAAATCTCATTATCTGAGAATGATCTTGTGCAAAAAATGTAAGGAACTTGTTTTGTATAGCCTATAGACCTTTTCTAACTTCTTTAAAACGTCTCCTTTAAGTACAATTTGTGCCAACTGGAGTAACTTCACTGAATGAAGAACAAGCATGTTTAACCAAAAATGTACCAGGCTAAAACAACACTTCTGTTTTGTAAACAAGCTTCATTGTTCAAATTATATTTTCTATCTACTGAGTATTTGGAGCCATTTGGAGCGCAAGTGCATTCAACATACTGTCAATGGAAATATTTTGCACTGTTCTAACATATTACCTACTGTAAGTATTGGTTTCAAAATCTGTATGTGTTAAAGAAATATACATTTGGAAGGGTACATTTCTTCTGCTTCAATGTTTTATTTAGTAATGATACTGCTTTGTTCTGTTTTTTTATTTTCCTGTTTAAAATACCAGAATTTTTACTCAACTTACATTTTGGTCTGTCTGATCAAATGTTTTTTCACTAATTAAGTTACATATTTTAATCAAAACAATAGTATTTGAGTAGTCTTTTCTCCAAATATGGTTTGTCTCTTGAATAAAAATACATTGAAGCAAAACTGCTCTTAAGTACACTTTTGGCTACTCTGCCTACATTTGTTCATTTATCTCTGTCAGGTTTATATCCAACAGTCTAAATAGTTTCCTAGCTAAGAACATAGCTGAAGACAGTAATCTCAGACCTTTCACCTTTAGGCAGAACTGATCTACCACCTGATCAGCACACTATTTTTTGGGTATGTCTCTTTAGCTTCAATGTTGTTTGATGTTTAGTAAAGACTAATTCTCTTTGAGTGATCCTGATTTAGCCAGAAGGAACAATCTCTGACCCGACAGCACAGCATGTGTATCTCCATGCTAAGCTTTACCCTTTTTGCCCAGACTACAACACATCCAGGGAATGGAGAGCATTTACAGAAATCAGTGCATCTAACGCGATTTTCTCTCACAGGCCAATGTCAGTGTAATCCTGACTACATTTTGCTTCACATAAGAGAAGCTTTTCTGGTGCTGAGGTTAAAATGTTTGTTTGACCAGAGGCTTTTTTGGTTTCATGTTATTAATGGAGTGTATGGTGGTAAAACAGCTTTTTAAAATATTATAATTTCTATGTTAGCCATGCAAGGCAAATGAAACAACCTTTAAACACACAATAAAAATGTGCCTTACCTATTGTGTCTCCTTGTTCATGGACCATACTGGCTAGATCCTTCATTATTTGACTGACATCCAGCATGTCTCTCTGCAGAAAAAAAGAGACCTGTTGGTTAATAATGCTGGTGGTTCAGCCAACACTTTGTTTAGCATTCACTTACTAAGGAATAAGGGGTGTTGAGGTGTGATTTGCTGCATATCTTGTACATTCATTGTTTTTATTTCCACAATCAAATCAACAACATATGTAAGGAACCTGCAGTGGTACAGTGGCACAGTTGTGATAATTCAAACATAGATAATTATGTGGAACGTTTTGTTCATTGCATTATCATTCAAGCTAAGTGTAGAATTTTTTTGCAGACTGTTTATCATAGAAATTCAATGGGTTTCGATGACTGTGTGATAACTTTCACAGCAAGATATTCATCCGCGATTTACGCCACTTCCAAGCTCTCAATACACTTCCACACAGACTTCTCTACATCGGTTAGAGTCATGGGTCCATGATGCGGTCAGCTCCCTTTGTCGGCTCCCGTTGCTCAAAAACAGAGACTTTGGTATCCAATTTTTTTTTCTGTAAACAGTAAGCCGCTGTGTGACTCTAACCCTTTAATTAGCATTGTAACTGAGGATTTCTGGGTTTGACACTGGCACCACATGAGGTGGAAGGAGACTGGTCTCGGAGCTGGGCTTCTGGGTACTGCATCGGCCAGTGGTACTGGCACTTCTGTACAAAACACTGGGCAGCTGAATGTCTTATGGCAATCCTTAAGGGACATTTAACCAGGATGTTTTAAACAGGAAAACATGTTTCATCTACGCAGCAATGATGAAGCTGATGGATGAGGGAAACTTGTTTGCGCGGCGGCGGTCCTTGCAGCTGTGTTCCCTCTACTACTGGACGTGCGGAAACCATTGCACCGCAAATTGGTTCCGCCATGACGCAAAGCGTCCGGACGCGTGCGTTTCAAGAGTGAGATTTTGATTGTATGATTGAGATTTTCAAAGTAATGCGTGTGAGCGTGTGCAATTGATGAAATGCGTGTGTCACACGGTCAATGCGTGCGAGTTGAGAGCTATGGTCAGGGTTCTGATCAAGCCCCTGCCAAAAAATCAGCCCCCAATAGGGTAGTTCACGCGTGATGTCAGCGCTACATCCGGGTCCCGCGGGTAGGCAAAAAACAGTACTGTTCTCGTCTACTACATGACAAAAAGGATGATTTAGAGCGTACTTTTAGTTAGTTTATTTTCGAAATGTAAGCAATGCCTACGAGTTGTTGTGCTCCCGGTTGCACAGAGGGGCATTCCAAATCGTTGGATGTACGTTTCTGTCGTTTACCGAAGGAGGAAGGACGAAGAAAGAAATGGATAATTTCAATGAAAAGAGCGCAGGCAGACACTCCCAATGGACTGGGGGAGCCATCATACTACGACAGAATTTGCAGTCTACACTTCATCTCCGGTAAATACAACTTAATTCTGCTCTAGTCATTGTTCTACTTCAATAGCGGTGGAGGGGAGGTGGCGATCGCTACACGGGCCGGAGAAGCGGCTGCAGCTCCAGACAGCTGCTCCATTACGCCCCCGTTCACGGGCGCTAGTACTTCTATTTTTACGCTGCAATGTCGCTGACACCCCCACCCATTTTAGCAAGACAAAAACACCAAAATAATCCGTAGTAAACAATGTTTTTTTTAACCTACTGAGACGCGGTCTGTGTCCGACTCCGCTTTCTGCTGTTATATCATTTCATGATCACAAACAACAAATAAAAAAACAAGAAAAACAGTGTATATACAAAATAAACATAACTATAGAGAATATACATTCCTCAATTATGTATACCCGCTCATCTGTGCTGGGTCATGGGGGTCTGGTGCATATCTGGTGCAGTCCTTGGGTGAGAGGCAGAGTTCACCCTGGACAGGACATCAGTTCATCACAGGGCAACACCGAGACACACAAACAACCATGCACACATACTTAGGGTGTTCACATTGAACACAAATGTGGCAGCTGACCGACAATGTACATCATATTCTTATGCACGGGTGCAACACAGGAGTGATGAGACAACGCGATGCTAAGCGACGCCACAGACACAGTTCTAGTGACGCAAAATGCACAATTTTGGCAAGTAAAGCGATGCCAGAGTGACACGACACCTGCAATGGATGTGAAGCAACAGTTGTTGAGGTTGAAAGTTTTTTAACTTTTGTTTCTTGTCACGTCGCAACAACCAATCAGGAATTTGATGTGACTGTGATGTGGGGTAAAGGACTGCAGCGGAGATGAAGCTGTTTTTATTCAACATGGAAGGGATGTTGATAATGTCAGTCTGTGGTTGCCCTGAGTTTTATGTATTGTGTATTGTATTTTTAATACCATACTGAGACAAGTCCAGAAAGAACCAAGCCTGGAAAAGAGTGAGTGAGGAGACTGGAGTGGGGGCTAAGGGAAAAGCGTACAAAACATATCCTTTTTTTGTACAGCTCTCAGCCAAGTGATTCAAGATTACATGGTTCCGCATGCAAAGTACTTGCACGCGCACCTTACCCCAGCAGCAGATGTACCGACGTAATGCAAAATCCCACGTTTTGTCCATCCGACAATTGTACGATTGTACTGACGTACTAAAAGTAAAGCGTTGATTATTTTTTCAGATTATTCTGAGACATTAGTCCCTTAATCCTGGAAATGTTCTTCATGTGATAGAAGGCCTACTTTGTAATTGTGTTTAGATGCTTTTGGAGGGTTAGCTCAGAGTCCATCACTACTCCCAGGTTTTGGGCCTGATCAGTGGTTTCTAGCCGAAGAAACTGAAGCTGTGTGCTACCTTTTGAATGCTCCTATTGGTCCAAAAATAATCAGTTAAATTTTTATTCAACTGTAAATAGCTTTGGCATATCCATGGGTTGATTTCTTCAAAGCATTTACTCAGCGCTTGAATGGGTTCATAGTCACCAGGAGACATGGTGACGTCGAGCTGTGAGTTGCCTGCATAGTTATCGTAACTGATGTTTTTTTTATGATCTGAGCTAAAGGGAGCATGTACATATTAAAAAGCAGGGGACCCAGGATGGACCCTTGGGGAAATCCACATTTGATGTTTGTCACCTCTGATGTAAATTTACCTAATTCCATTAAAAAGTCCCTGTCCTTCAAATAGGATTTAAACCAGTCGAGTGTCATGCCAGAAGGGCTGACCCAGTGTTCCAGGCTCCCTAACGGAATGGAGTGTTTGACATTATCAAACGCTGCACTGAGGTCCAGTAATACCAACACTGTGGGTCTTCCACAGTCAGTATTTATACGGATGCCAATAAACACTTTGACAGTTGAGCACGGAAACCTAACTGACAAACATTAAAGCGGCTGGTTGTTGGTAAGAAGGTATTTAATTGTTAAGACACAGCTTTTTCAATAATCTTACTGATAAAGGGGAGGCTTGAGATGGCCTTGTAGTTCTGCAGAGTAGTTTGTCCAAATTGTTCTTTTTCAACAGTGGTTTGATAATTGCTGTTTTTAGAGACTGTGGGAATGCACCTTACAGAAGGGATGTGTATTACATGAGTCAAATCAGATCATATGACTGGCAAAGCAGACTTATTTCATGTAAACAGAATTAGATTGCAGCTTTATAAGCGGAGGAGATAGGGAAGTGTGTCGTAGCCATGTTTTGTCCATTGTTACGACAGCAACCTGTTGCGGAAGGTGCAAGAATAATTTGCAGAGCTTTTCGAATTAATCGCATAATGCTCAATAGACAGGATAATTTAGCGCAGCGCGACAGTGTAATTGTAGAGAGATTTTTCTTGGCGGCTGTTATAAACAGACAAACATCATTTAACAGTGGCTTTTAAAAAGAGGAAAAAGTTGTGTTAGAGCCATAAATAGAAAATATTTAAGTTATTTGTATGATGGTTTTATTTTTATTTTTATCATATTCAGTAAGAAGATTTGTTCAGGCCATTTTATTGTGAAGTTTAGTTTTACTTTGAAAGGCTTGGTTCCTTGTCGAGCCGTATATTGTATTAGAAAAAACTATGGACAGATTATTTAGACATGGAGCAAAACAGTTTTTGATCGTGTAAACTGTGGATGATATGTAATTTATTCAGAGATAAAGAATTTTTAGTTAAAATTCCCGGTTAGCATCACTGATCTCTGGTTAGTTCGCGTCCTTTACTTCCAGTGTCTAAGGAATGACACTGATATTGGATCTCTTGCCATAACAAGTGACTTTTTAAAATAAAGTATAATAATTAAAGGCTACCATTTTGTAGAATATTCTTGTGTTACGGCTGTAAGTGTCTGCTCCCAGTGGTGCAGACTGGACTCACACTAATGCTAAACTGGCTGTGGCAGCTCGTGTCTGGGGTTGGCCAAATGGATGTTGGCCTCGCCTCCAGCATGCTGGACTCCTGATTGGAACAGCTCCTCAAGAAATGGACCAATCCAGACCTTCCACCACTTTTAAAAGACTCTCTCACAGACACATCCAAGGGGGAGCCGCATTAGGAACAGTTAACACTGTTTGCTCCTCCCGTGCAGCATGGAACTGCCTTGTGACTTTAGTGGTTGTTTACTATTTGAATATTGAATGTCTGTGAGTTTGCCTGCTGTTGATTTAGCTAAGTTTTGACTTAGATATTTTCTGTGTTGTAGGGTTTTTGCCTGAAGGAGTTGGGCTGAGTGCCACTGCCTGTTTGTGTTTTCCAATTGTTTGTTTTGTTTAGAAACTGTTTAATTTAAATCCTGTTTGTTTGTTTTCATTTTGGTAAGCAACATGTTGGATGTTGTCTCTTTTTGTTCAAAGAAACATTATAAATAAACCTTTAATTTAATTTCCATCTATAAGACTACTTTATTATGTTACCCCGTCTTCCTGCCTAAAGTGGTCGTAACATCTTGTATTTCACTTTTACTTGTCCCCATGTTCTAGTGGCTGCCGTGGAGGCTCTGATATAAAAAACAAAGTAAATATGAAATTATTAAAAAGCAAAAAAACATACTGTAGAAAGTGATAGAAACATCTAACATGGACAGCACTTATGCATTTAATTTGTCTGCTATTTTTTGCCAGCCCTCTCTCCTGGCTTTAGCAGACTTTGAGGTGTTCCCTGTCGTTTTAATTAATGACTCAAATTCGGCATAACCTTCCAGTCAAAGCTCTTGTTCTGCTTGTGAGAAAAACTGTGTGCGTTCTTTGGCTAGGCTGAACAGCCTATAGCAGCGTTGCTGATAATTTTTTTCATGGTTAGCCGGATGAAATCATCTTGGATGTCTCATTTGATCTCAGATGTTTTAAGCAATGTACGAAGAACGGGCCCCATCCCCAAGTGCCCCACTGTGACAAGCCTAAATGACTACCGACCTATAGCCTTCACCTCAGTTGTCAAAGTGCTTTGAGAGGCTGGTCATCACCCACATCAAGGACTCCATCAATGCCACTGTCACACAGAGAGACATGTCACTGGGTGGTGGTGGTATAAGTCTGATTCGTGGGGGGTCATAGAACTTATTGAGTGCATCTGACAATGAGGGGGTCCTTTGGGCATTGTGCATCCCTGATGTCGTAGTCCATGATGCACTTGATGCCCTTCCACATGCGCCAGGGGTTGTTGGTGATGAACTGACCCTTTATTTTCTGGGCATATGTGGCTTTGGCCCTCAAAATCTTGCAGTCAGTCCTTGCCTCGCTGAATGCTGATGCCTCGCCTGTCCTGAATTCAGCGTCCCTAGCTTTCAGTAGAGCTCTCACTTCAGCATACAGCAAGGGTTTCTAGTTTGGATTACAGGTTACTGTCCTGGTGGTGGTGAATTCATCAGCACACTTGAAGATGAGGCCAAGAACATAGGAGATGTATTCCTCAAAGTCCACCTCACCCTGATATGTAGCTGCCTCTCTGAAGATCTGCCAATCTGTGCATTGAAAAGAGTCCTGGAGTATAAAGGTTACATCCCTAAGCCACACAGTGACTGTCTTCATTGTTGGCCTAATCCGTCTCATCAGCAGATGGTATGCTGGTGCCAGCAGGATGGAGATGTGGTCAGAGAGGGGCAGGTCTCTGTACACACCATGAAGGTTAGTGTACACACAGTCCAGAGTGTTGTATCTCCGAATGGGAATGGTGACATGCTGGTAAAAACTTGGCAGAGAGTCCATCAGTTTCACGTGATTAAAGTCCCCAGCAACCAGATAAAACGCCACCGGGTGCTTTATCTGCAGTGAGTTAATGGTGTCATACAGCTTATTTGATGTGTCATTTTCATTAGCACCTGGCATGATGTAAACAATGGTGACAATCACCACAGTAAACTCCCATGGCAGATAGTACGGCTGACAATTCACAGTCATAAGGTATATTTCCTCAGAGCAGAAGGATTTTACCAGTCCAGAAGTTCATACACCAACCTTCAGTCATGTACACACAGAGTCCTCCTCCCCGTGTTTTTCTTGACCGTTGGTTGCATCCCCTAGGAAAAGCTGAAGGTCATTGATCTGGAAGGCTGAATCTGGCATGTTGTTGCTAAGCCAGGTTTCCGTTAGGCAAAGAGCAGCACAGTTCTTCATCTCTGTAGAAACACTGACATAACAAGTCCACTGTGTTATCCAGTGAGCAGACATCCAATTCCTTGCAAACAGGATGAGAGGAGCAATGGAACAGGTCATCAGACATGTCACCAGACCTATTGTGTCCTCAGCAGGTCCATGGTAGATAGCATCTACCTGATTCGGGATGTTTTGGAAGTCTCCAGTTAATTTGGTCCGAAAATAGCCTTGGTCTCACTTGACCAAGAAAAGGCCTTTGACCGTGTCAAACAGAGCTTCCTCTGGGAAACCATGGGGAGGTTTGGGTTCGGCGCTGGTTTTATAGCCTAGATGCAAGTGCTGTGCAATAATATTGAGAGTGTGCTAAAGATCAATGGTAACCGGTTTGCTCATGGTTTAACTTTACCTGGTTTTAGCATAAATATAGTTTTATCAGAGCCTGATGTTGTTGTTCTTATAAAAGCTCACCAAAATGTTGACATATTAAACAAGGACACCAATAATTTTTCCAACCTGTCTTCCTCGAGGATGAACTGGCGTAAGAGTAAAGCCTTCACCATGGGAGGGCTTCCGGTTCTCCCACAAAATCTTCATTGGAAGACAGATGGTTTAAAGTGCCTTGGGGTTTATCTGGGGGATAAAACCATTGTACAGAAAAATTGGGAAGACATGGAACAAAAACTTAAGAGTAAACTGGCAAAGTGGAAATGGCTCCACCCTTAGATATTCTTTAGAGGCAGGGCGTTGGTTTTAAATAATCTCATTACATCACAGCTGTGGCACACGGTTTCTGTTTTTGACCCACTGCTGTGCCTGCTAGTAAAGGTACAGTCTAAGATGATTTTTAATGATTTACCCTGGGTGCCACAGTCTGTCTTGATTTTAGGGGGTCCAGGGTCTTGTCCACTTGGCAAGCAAAACAGCTACTATCTGCATGCAGTTCCTCCAGAAGTACTTGGCAGGGCCTCCTGACACTGTGTGGAGAGACTTAGCCAGTTGTATTCTCAGACGTGTAGATAAATTAGGTTTGGATGCTGCTCTGCTTCTAATCAGTTTTAGCTTTTTAAAGTTAAAAGAGTTTTATCAGAGTGGTTTTAAATCAGTCTTGCTCTTTTTAAGTTAAAAACATTACAAATGTTCAACTCTCTGTGTTGGTTTTTAGAATAGCCTTTGGTTTATGGAGCAAGATTGGACGTCTGTGGAACAGTGACTATAAGGCAGCTGGTCGAGGTGGCCGGACCGGATTTTGACAACGTCCAAGACATAAGTTTGCTGCTTGGGATCAGGTTGGTGCGGTGATACTTGGAACTGGTGAAAGAGAGGATGACAGCTGGAGACATGCATCTCTTGCAGCTGTTTTTCACAGAAGAAACCCTGACCCTGCAGACCCATCCAGATGGACGTCCACCTGGATCCTGACTTTACAGAGGACAGTGGTCCTCTGCTACAAAATGTAAACTTAAGGATGGACTTGAGCAGCATGTGCTATATCAGACATTTGTTAAGATTTGCAACAAGAGATCTCTGCAAAGCAGAGCTGTAAGTGTGTGGGATAACAAGTTTGGAGGACAGAAACACCAGGGGAGGACTCTCTATAAGCCTCCAAAAAGAAAACGGACTGACGATCTTCAGTGGAGGATCCTTCGTGGCGCCATTGCAACAAACTTATTTTTGTCAGTCATTACATTACTTGCAGTTTGTCAGAGAAAGTCTGTCAGTTTTTATCGATTGTATATGGCTGACTACTTTTTTTTAACCTTTTGATAAGTGTTTTTAGCCTCTTTGGTGTAGTTTTTCCATTTCTGTTTTTATTAATTTTGTAGATTACTGTAAAACTACAAAGTTAAAATCTCAATTTTTTTTTTTTTTAATTCCAATGCAAAAATGGCTATTTATTTATCTAGAAGGGACAGGCTGCAGGCTGGACCTGAGCTTGATGTTGGAGCTCTGTGGAAGTGCAACATCGAGTCCAGGATTAGACTGGAGTTTCACTTCCACTTAAATGGAAGCTTAAATGCCTTTGTGCAACTTTGGGGTTTTAAGGGGGTTTTATGTACCATTTCTGATCAGAGTGAACTAAAATACAGCAAGCACGTTATGTAAATATCTATTTTTAAAGTTGTTCTGATCAGGTTTTTAACAGTGTTTTGTTAACTTATTCTATAAATTAATGTTTTGTTAAAAATCTAAAAAATCTTCTTATGTTTTAACGGCAGTTGGTAAAAAACTAGGAGCATTACCGCCTACTATTATACTATTGTTCAAGAGTGAAATCAGAGATCAACTATATTTTATTTATTAATCCTGTTTGCATGAGGTATATGATAAGTGCTCTCTGGCTATGGATGACATTATGAATAGTTGACTGATGATTTCCTTCTTTTCCTTCTTTTTCTTCCTCCACGTGTGACATTAAAATACACTTAATAAAAAGCAATAGCTTACACACGATTTCATCAAAGATGTCAGAACCTCAGAAAGTCTGAACATGTATATGTTTTATGTGGCTTTACACATAGGTCATAAAGATATTTTCAATGAAATTCTCCTTTGGTTCCTTATAATAACCGCATTATCTTCATTTATGTTCAATCCTAACTATACTCTGTGCTCTGCTTGGCTAGAAATAATATATAAAAAAAAAACTTCCCAGTTTTTGTTCAGTTATTCATCAGTCAGGGCACAGAGCAAACTGAAGCAGTTCTGGATGACCGCAACTAATTCTCTGTAGTCTCTGAGCTTTGATCCTGCTCTCAATATTTCTGCTCAAAGCAAATGAAAGCTTATAAAACCTCTGTCTATCTCCTACTCACAGGTTCCCCCTCCCACCTTATATTCCTCCATTATGGCGCTGTGCAATCACAGCTGCGTTTGTGTAGACTAACCCACTGGGCCATCCATCACAGGTGGCAGAGATTGCTGTGGAAACTGGCAGCCATCTTGTCACTTGGCAAAAAAGGCTTGAATGGAGCCAAAAAGGCCTCTGGCAAACCTTGCGCTGCTAAAGACTTTTTTTGAATTTACCTTTAGGCAGGCGGCAGGTCTATCAAGCTGTAATAGAATAACAAATTTATTTTACCTGGCAAAGCACTGGGCAATCAGGGCTCATTTCATCACAATGACAAAACAGTGTGTAGCCAATTTATTGTCAGTGGAGAGCTGTGTGTGGAAAAAAACACACACATACACAACTGAGGAAAATAGAAAAGATGTTATGGGTTAGGGCTTTTGCCCAAGAGCAGAGTGTGTGGCCAGGCCTTGAGCCAACAATGTGCCCTTTTCCATATTTCAGAGGCTTTAAATTCAGATAGTAGCAAGTCCAGCAGGCCCTGGTTACTGGCAATAGACTTAGAACCAGGCCTGAAGATTTTTTCATTATGTTTACAACAACAGGTTTATTACAGGAAGGCTTCTTATTACCCCGGGTAAAGTATATCAGCACTACTCAGAGTTGTTTATTTTTTTTATTTTTTTCATTCCTTCAGGGAAATTAAACCAAGCAAAGGGCTACTTTCACTATTTTGTTTGTCTGAAATTATGAAGTGAAATTTCCGAATGTGTTTATTCTTGAGCATATCTTTATTCAGCAATACTTCAGGACTTTGTCAAAGTGATACATAATACATAAAGAGTATAACTATTTATAAGTAGTTAAC
The DNA here is from genome assembly GCF_011125445.2 of Fundulus heteroclitus. Classification (NCBI taxonomy): domain Eukaryota; kingdom Metazoa; phylum Chordata; class Actinopteri; order Cyprinodontiformes; family Fundulidae; genus Fundulus; species Fundulus heteroclitus. The sequence goes on along the minus strand of NC_046363.1, from coordinate 3,299,858 downwards.
ACTATTACTTCATAAAGGCCCTAGTTTGCTTGCTCTTCCCGTTTGGTAATTTTTCTGGACACATCCCACAGTCCAGAAATGTGGGTTAAATAGCAAAACTAGATTGCTGTGAGGTGAGTGTATAAACATTCCTGTCTGCCCTAAATGCCTCTGTAGCTACGTTTGCATTGACAAAAGTAACCGGAATAAACAGCCGATCGGAATACAAATGCATCATGTAAACAAGCCAATTGGAATATGATGATCGGATTAACCTCAATCGGAGTGAACCTGTATTCTGAATGAGTGTGGTAGTTTATGGCAATTGATAACCCGATTGTCATGCATATAAATGCTTGTCATACTCAAGTTATGCCGCATATCGCAAACTGACCCAAGTGCACATGTGTGGCCAATGTAAATGTGATGTATTTCTGCGTTGGGGAATGGCAAAAATGCTTGGGATCAGGTTGGTGCGGTGATACTTGGACCTGGTGAAAGAGAGGATGACTGCTGGAGACATGCATCTCTTGCAGCTGTTTTCACAGGAGAAACCCTGACCCTGCAGACCCATCCAGATGGATGTCCACCTGGATCCTGACTTTACAGAGGACAGTGGTGCTCTGCTACAAAATGTGAACTTAAGGATGAACTTTAGCAGCATATAAATGCTTGTCAGGCTCAAGTTATGCCAAATGTGGCAAACTGACCCAATTGCACATGTGCGGCCAATGTAAATGTGATCTATTTCTGCGTTGGCGAGTAGCGAAAATGCGTCGGGAAGCAAAACTGCTGGGGCTCCTGATAAAACCTTTCTGTTCTAAAAAATAAAAGAGCTCAAAATTGTTGCTAACTCAGTAACGTTTCAGTCATAATTATAACCTGGTGGAAGTCCTGCCTGGGTGCTCAGAAGATAAACAACTGATTAGGGAATTCCTGCCAGGGGAGATCATCAATAGAAAAAGAACACAACATAACATGTTAGAAAAATATAAATGTGATCATTTTATTTTCATTAAGTTACATCATTTAATACTGGTTTGTTTACTATTTTTGTGGTTTAGCAAAGATGGAGGTACTTGTTCTTCTGTGGTTTCTTTTTAGGGGAATTTGATGACGCACATCTGATAAGGATTCTATTCTGAATAAAGCCAGGTGCATACAAACAGACATGATTGGATTAATTGATTGTGTGCCCATATAAACAGAATTATTTAATCCGAATACATTTTAATCCGCTTGTGAAATTTTGTGCACGTAAACATAGCTTATGTTGGCCCAGTAAGGGGGCAGTGGTAGTTACCTGTCAAAGTAACAGGCGTCTGGCAAAAGCCAAAAACTTAAAGGTCTCAACAGGAGGGCTCATTGCAATGAGGTAAATGATTTACAATGATGATTTTTTTTCTTCAGTATCCTTTTATAGCTTTGTAATGCACACATTCCTCGTGATAAGCCTTCCAAAACATAAATACATTCAGTGTTGGAAATGATACAGTTTGGATTAGATACAGCCCCACTACTGACAATGTTTTCTGATCAGCCAGCCAAAGAAACCCATTTCCACTGAATGCATGAGAAGATTATGTTTTCTGTTCAAATGGTTTTGTCTTTCGATTTGCCTGGGAGTCTGAAATTTGTTTTTGTTTTTGTGTAGGACTCATGTTTTAAACTTCCACTTTTATAAACAGTTTCACTTAGTTTTAAGTTTTGATTTCCTTTTCTGTTTAGAATGGTTAGACCATCCTTTAGAACTATGCAGCACTTTCTTCCTGTTTAGGTTTAGGTATCCAGAATTCTTGCTGCATTTCCTTGTTTAAATCTTGATTGTGATCTGATTAGTTAAACTGGGGCAGATTGTATAACAAACCCAATCTCTGTCAGTTGCTTAAACATGACCACCTGGAAGTCCGACCAGACTGGAAAAATAGTTTGCTGTTTACTGCAAAGTAAAAAACGGCTCGCAACCCACTTTGCTGAAAGGATATGCTTTACAAAATATGATAATGCAGGCTTTATCTGTATTTTTCCACTATTAATTACCATTGGTATACCATGACCTGTCCACTGAGCCAACATTATTATGGGGGTCCATCCAGGGGCCAAACTACCACACAATGTATTTCCTGGAATCACAGACATATCCAAGCCATCCCTGATGTTAGGTTAGCAATTCTAAAGAGAGGCTTGTTTATTGAAGATGTAACATAGAGACAGGTTTTGTCTCCAATAATGCACTCTGGATTCACTCTGCCCTTCACCTATGGTAATTAGATAAGAATCACGATTGAAAGACAACAAATCTGGATACGTTTGACCAAAATTAGCTTCCTCTGTAGAACGGTTTGTAAGTAGCTCCGTTATCTAGGGGGAGCTCAAACTGGAGCTGCTACTCCTCTTTTTAAAAAAGGAGTCAGTTGAGCTATTATTTGACCAGGATGCTTTGGGGGCACTTCCTTTAAAGGTTTTCTGTGTAAGTCCCACTTGGAAGAGAACTCTCTGTTCACCCAGAACTCACGGAAGGAACTATATATTAATTCTGGATTTGGAGTAACTTGGAATTCCCCAGGACAAATTTATAAGTTTCACTGGATGTTTTCCCTTCACATTGTTACCCGTATGCTCTGCGGCCTCCCCTTTGGTTTAAATAATGAAATCTACCTACACTTTGGTAGATATAGCCACCTAACAGATAAATATATTTGACCCACCACAGCAGCAGATCATACAACACTTTCCCGTGCCTCAGTAAAGTCTGTTATTGTTTTAAGTGCATCATTACAGGTAGTTCAAACACATATTTCTAGCAGTGTAAGATATATTTTTTAGCTTTTTTTATTTGCAGAAACCTAAAGTAAAAAGCCAGCCCTTAATTTTTGGAAAGTGTAACCTAAATCTCTAGCAGCTCCAGGGGGAAGCACACTAATGCTTACCAGGGTCTCCTTCCACAAAGCCAAGACCTGCAAAATCTGAACTTGCTCACCAATAATCAATAAAGTGTCCTTGAGCTTTTGTTGGATGATCTGAAACATTGTAGAAGAAGAAATATTTATTGTCATTGCAATTGTACATTCCAATGAAATTAGTCTTTTGCATTTAACCCATCCCTTTGGGAGCAGTGGGCAGCTATCACAGCGCCTGGGGCTAAGGGTCTTGCTCAGGGACCCACAGTGGCAGTCTGCATGGATCAAACCAGGTACTTGCAACCTTCTCAGAGTGTAAGCATGCTGCTCTAACCACTAGGCCACCCCTGGTCTTAGTCTCAGACTTCCTTGGTTCCAAAACTCACCTGTGGTACTCTGGCACTTAATAAATAGTAATGTTTGCTGCTAAGAGTGACCACAGAGGAAAACATGCTTGAACAAATGAAGGACTTTGGGTGTCTTCATATTGTCAAGAAACATACATGCCAATCAGAAATTCAGACATCTTTGCAGTCTCTACCGAAGTCCTGGTGTCAGACAGAAAACAATTAAACTTGAGGCCAAGAGGGAAAAATATTCACAACAACAAACGTACTGGAGCATCTGATTGACACCTCAGTCAACATGCCTCATGTAGCGCTGGCTGAAAGGAATTTGTCTAATACTGGTTCAAATAAGCACTTGATGGAGAGCTGAAGCTCAGCCTAAAGCCTAAAGCAACCTGTGCAGAGTGAGTGAAATGCCATGTGAAATGAGAGACAAAGATAACCACCTTTTCAATGTTTCTGAGATAGTTCCAGCACAACTTGTCAGGATATTCATTTTTAAAAAACAGCAAGATTCTGTGACACAAAGATGTACAGTTTGATATGTTTATATTTTCTGAGGCATGATCACAATTCAGGGGTTATACTATTTATTATAGCAGGAAAAACAAGGATTCAAGAAAGTACATCTTTCTTTCTTTACAAAGATTGATGTGTATAGAGATTAACAGCATTGAAAATAAGGAACGACATCTTCCAACTCTGGGGAGTGATGGAAAAAAGCCAAAATAAAAATCAATCTGATGTGAAATTTTCCTATTGTGCCTGTAGAGGGAAGTGTGGCACAGCAGTCTACTCCTGTCAGCATCCTTTAAAGGGAACTAGCACCGCCAGGAGCCTGTTAAACACATGAGTCAGCTACCTGGAGGCAGATAACATACAGACTGCACAACCACTGAAGCAGGTCTAAAGAAATCTGGGGTGTTTTCACTTGTTGGTTGCTCTGAAGCAAAGACTGAAACCTGGTAGGGCCCAGACACCTGCCTGTTTTTTACCATCTTGTGTGTAGAAAAGAAAACTAGATGGAAGAACAAGCAACTAAAAATTAAAGCTAAGTGCAATTCTGTTATTGAATACATCACTGGATCGAAACAAAATTAACAAACCAGCTGTTTAGGAAATGCATTGGCTGGCAAAGTCATGTGACATGAATCATGGTTCACTGCAATCAATCTTCCTCAAATAGCAAAGCACTAGTTTACAACTTTGTTTGCCAATCAGCTTTTGCCTACATACTGTGCAGAATGAAATACAGATTATGTGATAACATTTCCAGCTTAAGGAGAGCACTCCAGACGCTCCAGCCAAAACTCAAATGTTTGAGGAATATTAAATAAAAAGCATCATATTGGAGCATCAGATTCCGTTAACAGGATAATCTCTAAAATTATTTAATTAAATTTTATTTATATAGCACCAGTTCACAATACATGTCATCTCAAGGCAGTTTAGAAAGTCAAATTCAATCTGTCATGGTTTTTATATGTTTTGCCCACATGCAGACGCAATACGGAAGACAGAGTGCAGTTTAAAGGTGTTTATTAAAGGTTCAGGTACAGGGATCGCACGGGTGTGGAGATCCGTCGAGGTCTGAACGACAACGCCGGAGGAACTGTGGGAAGAGGAGGAGAGTGTTTACAAAAGACTAAACCAGATAGAAAATCCCAGAAGCCGAGTCGCTTACCATTTAGTTGAGCGAACCTAACCGGGGAGAGGAAGGGGAGGGAAACTCTGAGGCCGAGTGCTCACGAGGATAGCCGGTGGTTAGGAGCTGGAGGGCGGACTGATGGCAAGGCGGCGAGGGATCCGGAGCGAGCCACGACAGACAGGGGAGACAGACGGTTTGACCAGAGGTCAGAGGGAACCAGCAGAATCCAGAGAAGGGAAACCTCGAGCCCAGCTGGGTAACATTCAGAGAGTACGAGAGGGAATGCCAGAGCAACATCTGAGCTTCGGGGATTCTTGGAAGCTGGTTCGTCGAGTGAGACGTCAAGGCGGGTGAGTAATCCAAACACAAAACACGACTGGGTAAGGCTCTGGCAACTTCCATCTGTCTGTGCCTTCCTTTAGACGCCAGTAAACAGCACTCCAAAACGAGCCGCAGGTGTGGGCCACGCCCCCCCAAACTAGAACCACCTGTGAAGCAGAGTTAGAGCACCGGCCAAACAGAGAACCCTGACACCATCAAATCAGAGATTGGTCAAAAAGTTTTCTATCTAAGGAAACCCAGCAGATTGCATCAAGTCTTGACAAGCAGCATTCACTCCTCATGGAAGAGCGTAGAGCCACAGTGGACAGGCGTCTGCATTGTTGATGGCTTTGCAGCAATCCCTCATACTTAAGCATGCATGAAGCGACAGTGGAGAGGAAAACTCCCCTTTAAAAGGAAGGAAAAACTTCCAGCAGAACCAGGCTTAGTGTGAACGTTCATCTGCCTTGACCAACTGTGGATTAGAGAAGACAAAGAAGAGACACAGAAGCACACATTGATCCAGGAATCCTTTCTGTGTAATATAAGTGCTGTGCTTGTTGTAACTGATCTTGTTTTGCTTTCACCTGACTCCGCCTATTCTGCTGTTTGTGGAAGTTTTGGAAACATTTTCCCTTTAAAATCACCACATTTGATTATTGGGACGGACACTGTCCAGTTCTATGTAATTCGAGTATTGCAGCTTCAGCAGTGAATACAAGACATTTAACTGTGACAATACTGGTGTGGGTGTGTATTTATGTTGGTGTCAAAAGCCCTTATGACACCAACAGACTCCAATTATTCTTTTTGCCAAAAGGGAAGCAGAGCCAACTGAAGTGAACTGAGCACTTGAAGGGTCTGAACTCAACTTTGCTGGGACATCTCTGTCTTCTGCTTTTTATTATCAGTCTTCAAAAAAGGGTAAGGAGTCCATACAAGGAGGGGTCAGGGATTTATAACATGTGGGTCTCACACAAAGAGGGGTACATAATTTATCACTGTGGTAAATCAACTGCAACCGCACAGCTGGAAAAGCCAGACCTCCCTTCTCTAGCAAAAGAGTTCACCGATCATTCTTCCTGTTTGAAGTGAAAAACAGCAGAACATTTCTGCAAGCCAACTCCGAACAGACCAATGCCTGTAACCTAATGAAAATAAAATGATATTAATAAATCATATTATTATTATGGGGTGACTTCTGGATAGAAACGGGATAGTTTGTTTTTGGAAAGATGGGCTTTATGTACTATTTTAAACTGGATGAGGCAATGGTGCGCACACATACCGTAGATGTTGTTTTCAACATAGAGTCCCATGTCTCAACCAGCATGATCATATTCAAGTCTTCTTCCCATGAAGCTTTAAGTTTAAGTGTGGAGGTCGTCTTTTATCCTGCCAGATGAAAGACGAAAAAGTTGAGTCTAGCTCATTAAAAAAAGTATTAGGAATAAAAAATAGGTAATGCCTGAAAAAGGTATAGAAATTTGGGTAGTATATTCATTTTAATTGAGTTGATACGTCCCACAAGGGACATGGAAAAGGGTGTCCACTTTGTGAGAGATCCCTTCACTTGGTTCAACAAGCTGAATCAAATTCTGATTGAACAGATTTTTATGTATTTTTGTCACTGTGATACCAAGGTATGTACATTTTCATCTTTCAATTCTGAACGGCAGATTAGCAAAATCTCACATGCTAGCTTCATTACCTATGGGGAAAAGCTCAGTTTTGGTAAGGTTCAACTTATACCTGGAAATCTGACCAAATTGGCTAAATATATTGAGAGCAAAAGGCAATGAGGTTGATGGTTTTGAAATAAAAAGTATAAGGTGATCTGCGTAAAGCGACACTTTATGTTCCATGTCGTTCCTCCAAACATATTTTAACAAGATAAACCATGTTGAGGAAAAAAAACTTTAAAGTAAGTTAAACAAATGAACATGTATGGTGACGTTAAGCCATAAGCCTATAATACAACTCTAAGACTTGACAAATAATATTGTTCTCTTCTACAACACCTTCAACTTTATGATGACGATGATAATTGGTTTACAAATGTCAACCTTCTGGGATGCTTCTGGGCAAATATGTCTATGATTTTGTTGATGTCTAAATGAATGTCCTTGTGGATATACATAAGTAGCAAAGCCACAAACCTTTCCTGTCCCAAGTTTTCACTGCTTTAAGGCCTGAGTTAGCACGTTCCACAGAAGCACTCGTCACAGGTATAACTGACAGAAGGTGAAGAATCATGGAAATGTTTGGGTAGCACTTCATATTTGTTATCCTTAGAATTTCAGGGAGAGAGCTGGGTTTTTCCACTGATGATGACCATTTTGTGTGCCACAACTTCACTTCCTGCCTGAATGTTGATCCTGATGGTAGATCATCTTCATATGATGTAAAGATCTCTTTCTCACTCTCATCGTTCATCATATGCAAGTTGCTTGGCAATAGTTTTAAGCCTAGTATGTTTTCATAAAGGAGACCATTCTTAGTTTTGACAATAAAACAACTTTACACAACTTGTGAGAACCCCATGTTTTCTTATCATCAAAATTTTTTAGCGATCATCATACCTTTTTTCTGTGGGGAGAATATAAGATTAAGGTTGATCCATACTCCAATCTGGAAGGTGGCTGTAATGCACTTAAAAGTTGTTTGCCAACCACTATTAAAAAAAGAGAAGAAGAAGTAGTAGTAGAAGAAGAACAGGCTCGTCACTGCGCGCTATTATCCAAGATGGCCACGACCGGTGCGGCAGAGAGCGATGGATTAATTAGCGATAGTAATGGGAGTTCCATGGATTTATCATCATCATCTGAGAGCGATTTGGAATATATGAAAGACTTTCTTGACAGTAACCTGATTTTTGACGAAATCCAGCCATACCAGTTTCAGGCAAGGAGACCAAAAAGGAACGATGTGAGTTGAATCTGTCTGCTGCAGCAGCGGTCTCCTTATTTTTGTGATGTTTTTCCACTTTTACCCGACGTATTGCAACATCAAACTGCCATGCACGTGGGCATTGTTGCTTCAACAATAGCTCTAGAAAATTTCAATGGAGAAGTCCTCTGGAAATCCAAAATAATTGTTGTTTATCGCAGCTGTATGAGTGCAATGCCTCTGCTAAGAAACAACACAGGATGTGATGTCAGGCCGTCATTACTGCCCATATTTGGGCACCCCAGTATCGGTGATTGCTATGCCGCGCCGGCGTCACAGTTCGTTCTAAATGACAGGTACTGGCTATTAATCATAATTCTATGAAGGATGTTTAAAATTTCGGGCTCTTAAAAAAATACTTTTGGTCTCCAAAAGGGGGTGTGCGCGCCCCCTGCGCCCCCACCTGCGCCCCCACCTGCGCCCCCACCTGCGCCTGAGTAGGTACACCTCCAATTAGTAACAGTAATTAATCTAATAGCACTATCTATTCCTGGGTCTCCTAGTGGGTAACTTCTTGAAAGCCAATGTGTGAGTAGACCATCCAGGATTCTGTGTACTGACCTCCTGATCTCGACCTGGCTCGTTTCTGTTTTATCCAGCCTGCCTTGCCTATGTCTTCTTTTCCTGTTGGCTTTCTGGACATCAACCTCCTGCCTTGCCTCTCGACCAAGTCTGCCTGTCACTGCCCCTGTCTGGATACTCCTGCCTTTTGTTACCAACCCAAGCCTAGACCTCGGACCTGTCTCCTGTATCTGCCCTGTTTGGAAACCTCTGCCCAGGATGTGTGACTCCTGTTACAGATTATCTCGCCTGGATCCCGGATTCACCTCATGCCTAGCCCTTCTGGAAACCACTGCTTTTAGGACTGTCTCCCTGTGCATGACAACTGAACTTATTACAATATACCTGCTAGCATGGGCCCTGTTTAGCCACTTTGTGATTCAGATCAGTCAGTCAGTGATCCGAATCATCCAGATAGAGCCACTGGGATCAAGCATCAGAGCCAGTGCAACCTCCTGAAATCTGAGGTTAGTGGTTTTTATTCAGTGCATTGTCACCATCACTGAATTGTTCTCATGCACTAACCCTGCTCTTCTTCCCACTGTGATTCCAGTTGGAGCTCCGGTCAGTTCTTGCTCCAGCAAAACCAGTTTATTACCAATAAACTCCTTTAAACATAAATTTCCAGTGTCGGCTGAATAATCTTGTCTGTTGAATAATCGCGTCTCGATTCTGTTCAGGCATTACATTCAGTTAATTATGTGTGAGCTGTAGTAACAATAGGATTATCTTAAGAAGAGTGTATAGAGAATGTAATGGAATGGGTTTATATGACCAAGCAGCTGCATCCAACCCACACATCACCAAGTGTAGTCTGGGTTTGGTGGTTGTCAATAGGATGATATTTGTTTGACTGTACTGTGCCAAATTTGGTGAAAAGGGGATTCTTGTGTGGGGTTGTTTTTGAGGAGCTTGGCTTCGCCTCTCAGTTCCAGTGAATGGAACTCTGAATACTTCAGCACACCAAGAGATTTTGGACAATTCCACACTTTCAACTTTGTGGGAACAGTGTGGGGATGGCCCCTGCCTCTTCCAACATGGCTGCACACCAGTGCACAAATCAACATCCATAAAGACTTGGTGTTGATTAATTTGCTGCATTGAAATGAGTCATCTTTACTGCAACCTGTTTTGTGTGTGTGCATGGTAAGAAATAAGCCAGTAGTTTGCCTGGTTGGTAAATTAGCATTTAAAAGGTTAGTTGGAAAGGATTCCTAAAACATAAGCTCTGCCCTGCGTGATTTGATGGGCTCTACTCCAATCTGCCCACTTGCAAGTATTTCAGAAAGAAGTCTTTTTTTCAGGACCAGCCTGGGTTTCTCCAGCCCTGTTCAGGAGCAGGATCAAACTGTGTGAACGTGAGTAGGGTTTTGACATGAACACACTGCTCTTCAGTGATTGGCCTAGGGCAAGGAGAAATTCAAAGTTTTTTTTTTTGAGGAAGTCCAGAAAAACTGAAGAGCGACAACATTAATATTTAGGACCACCATGGGGTTTGCCAAGTGTGTCGGTAAACAAGGGACTTAACTTCAGATTCTAATGCTCACACTGAAAACAGGCAGACAAGTAACAGCAAGCAGAGTGGTAATTACAATGTATATCAGAAAATACATTATTCAGGGAACAATGGTAAGAACAGGGGCAACATTACAGGCTTTTTTTGTTTACTGACAACTAAAGCAAAAAGCAAGCCCTTTATTTTTTTTTAAAGTTTAACCTAAAGCTCTAGCAGCTCCAGGTGACAGCACTCTAATGCTTACCAGGGTCTCACCTTCCACAAAGCCAAGACCTGAAAAACCTGAACATGCTCACCAAGAATCAATAAAGTGTCCCTGAGCTTTTGTTGGATGCTCTGAAACATTGTAGAAGAAAAGGCCGTATAGCAGAACCCTCACTGCAAAGTGTTCATCAGAGTCACCGCCTTGGGCTAGAAACTGGTTCTGCATCGGCTCAGTTTATGCAACAGCACAAACCTGAAGGTAAAAGTCTGATCAACCTGTGATCAGGATGAGTTGGGTCAAAAGCTGTTTTACCTGCCCTAGAGCTGTACAGGTCGGGAAATGGATGGAAGGTCAGTCCCCATGATCCTCTATGCAGTTCTAATTGCTCAGTGCAGTTTGGATCTGTTAAGTTTTGTGGATGAACAAAATCACACAGAGATTGATAAGCACAAGACAGACGCAATGATGATAGTGTAGAAAATTATCAGTAGCCCCTGAAGAAGGTTGTACTTCTTAAGTTGCCACAGGAAGTACAGTGTCTGCTGGGCCTTCTAACGAATAGTGTCAATGTGTCTTCGCCAGACAGATGGATGAAGTGGAGGAGAAGTTGCCACTGGCGGGGTTTGACTAGTTTCCATGCCTGCTTGCCTCACCTGCATCTTTTGTAGCTCGCACAGAGAGCTGTCACACTTCACACACCAAGATCTCAGATAAGCCCTCTGCTTCAATAAAAGGCAGAGAGAAAATGCCCAGACAACAGTCCCTGATGTTTAGGAGTTGCTCTCTGGTAAAAGTGGCTGCAGTGGGAAAGCAGGAAACAACAGAAAAATACACACAAAATGAGCAAGTGAAGTACCGAGGCAGCCATCCGCAGTGCCATAACAGAAAATATGGTGCCATGATGGAATAGATAGTGCCATGTCAGAAAAGAGGCATATCATATCCATTCTTTGAAAAAGGTTTCGTTCGGAAACAGCGAACAAAAGGTTGCTGCTGACATGGCCAGCGTTCAGTTACATTTGTTGCAAATGGGTAATGGTAAACAACAGCATATGCTGATGGACGTCAACCACAAATGGGAATTTTCGTCTATGTGGCAGAGTAATTTTCTTGTAACTGGAAAGTTCTCTGTTCAAATCCATCTTCTTTGCCTGTCACATATTGATACGTCTTGGGCAAGACATTTATTTACAACTTGCCTATACTGGATGTGTATGTGGCTAGGTGTTAAAGAGGATTTCATTAGTCAGTATTTGCTTTAGCCAGCTGTCTAGCAGGAGGACCTGGTAAATCACGCTTTTTTCCAAAAAAATTAGGTATGGCATATTAACTGGTGCCACAATTATTGGGTACTGGCAGAGTGGAAACCAAATAAAGTCCTTGTGCACACATGGGTCTGATTTTAAGAGGGAGCATTGCTGTACATGAGCTGTACTCTGGGTCAAGAAGCACATCAACAGATTATGTCAGGCATGTCATTTCAGGCATGTCTTTTCAAGTTTGTTCTGTTCTTGATGTATACTGCCAAATTAATAGCCTGCAAGTGGGAAAACTATTTATTTACAATCTGAAGAGTGGTGTGATTATTCTATGGTGTTTTTTCACCATAGAATACATTTCAAAATGTATCAGTCAGCAGGTTTAGATAAACTCAACCTTATAAAGACAACATGGTATTTAATGCCAAAATAAAGACTTAATGATAGCTCGTTGAGGCAGCTATGGATGGATGTACAAATATGTCCCTTCAATTGTTAGCAAAAACAAATTTCTTCATTGCAATGTGCTGTGCTTCTGCTAAACACATAAGATTCGGCATGTAACTGTCCAGGTGCTGCAGTCACATGGTTCCAAGTCCTGCCTTCTGCATTTCTCAAAATTGGGTCCTAAATGACCATCAAGTTTTGATGATTGTTAATCAAGTCAGAATTATCTATCTACACCTCAAAGCTTGAGGAAACAGATTTATGTCCTCCCACCCCTACAGGTGAATATCATTGCACATTACCATCTGATGAAAAAAAGAGGCAACATGCACATTTGCTATCTCCTTAACAACAGAATATAATTGGGCTGAGATGTGCTCCTCTGTCACCTCCACCCACAACACATATGGAACAGCCATGTGGGCTTTAGCAGTGCCCAGATTCCTAGATGTTTTGCTTTGTATCCATGCCATCTCCTATGTTATGTAAGCTGCACAGCATGTTACAACAGAGTACATTCATTATGAAACAAAGTAAACACTCTATCAGTTCCACAGTTCTAAGGTATAACTCATCTGGACCATTGAGTTTTGATATTCATATATAACCTCAAGTACAGTAAATGGCAGACCTCAAGGTTTTGTTTGATTAAAGTAAATATACTTTACTTATATCTTATATCTTTACTTATATTACTTAATTTTACTTATATTTTATACTGACTTTGATTAAAGTAAGTATAAAAATATGGAGTCAAAATGGAAAAGCATGTGAAAAATTAAGTTCACCCCCAAAACCCCTACATATGTACAAAGTATCAACAAATCCATAACATTTAAAGTGGGTAAACATTCTTTTTACAGTGCCAGTTTGTTCAAGGAATACATTGTTGTACTTCTAGATGTAAACCAGGTAATTTATATAAGGAGAAGTAGCCACTGGAATCTGTGATAACTGACATGTGTTGGTAGGTTTTGAAATGCAGAATTAGATCATTTAGAGCACGGTTCCCAAAGTAGATGTTTCTCTGATTTACCTCGCCTGCGTTTGTGGACTGGAGTTTGAGAACATGCGATACTTACCTGTATGTACATGTTGTAATCACTAGGTCAATGAACCTGATATTCAAACCAGACACGGAGTATGTTTTAAAAGTTTATTGAAAATGATGGAGTTAGTGACTGACAGAAGATGGTTGAACAGGTTGGTGAAGAAGATGGCAGGTTGGACGGATGAAGAAGACACTGGTTTTTACTTGAGAGGGCAGGTCACTTGCAGTAATCATGAGGTCTGGTAGGCTGAGCACACGAGAACTGGGAGTAACATACAGGCAGTGCAGACAAGACAAGATGAGACATTCTGACATGGATGGGTTGGCTAAGGCAGGTAGTGAGAGTGAAAGGTGATCAGAGTTTTAGAGGCAGCAGGTGGAGCTGGTCTAACTGATTAACTGGGGAAAAAAAGAAAAGAAAAAGGGAAGTAGATTTGCTCACACTTTTGGTACAGAGAAAAGTGAGGATGATGGGTAGGAAGGAAAAAAAATAAACGTGATGACATTTCTCCCTTACCGGCTGTATGACAAACATATTTTATGCCCACGGTGAAAAAATTGTTGAAAGTGTAAATCCATGTTTCATTCTATGGCAGATATCCAAGGTCTGAACATCCATGTATAAGGTGTTGCCAACAGCTGAGCCTGAAGGGCAGTGAATAGACAGAGGCACCAGTTAAATGAATGCTCTATTTGTTAACCTAACATTCATGTTTTTGGACTGTGGGAGGAAGCCAGAGAACCCACACATGCACTGGGAGAATATGCAAACTCCATGCAGAAAGTCCCACGGTGGACTCGCACACAGGACCTTTTTGCTGCAAGGCAGCAGTGCTACCCACTGCGACACTGTGCAGCCCACATTTTTACATTAAGTTATTAATAGTAGTTTGTCCTCATGTGTACCTGTAAGTCTTTAAAGGGTAACTCACCCCAATGGTAGATCTCTGCTCCAAAACAAAATTTGAAAATGCCACCAAAGTGGATGGTGCCAAGAGACGCAGGGCTAAGTGTGGGTAATCATGCTGTGGGGGCTCAGCTGTGGGTTGGGGGATATAGTCAGAATGAGGGAAAGTGAAATGTTGAAATATGGAGTGATAACGGAAGCAACTGGTGATTTGATCGGTCTTTTGAGGTTGAAAACTTCTCACCCTCTGTACACTGGAGGTTGAATGATGCTTTGTGGATGCTAGAAGGGCTGAGTGTTATCAATTAAAGCTGCTCCTTTAAGGCACTGACTCAGCGATAGCCGAAGTCTGTGCTGCAAAGGCAGTGGAGGACAAGAAGGGTCCCGCAAATCGTAAATAACGCAAAGCACACTATTCCAACTTCTACTTGCTAAGGAGGAATGTACGAGACGGAGTCGAAATTAATTGCAAGACATTCATTGAACCTTAGGAGTGCACAACACAGACAGTTTCAGATTGTTTTATAGAATTTTTTTTCTTGCTGCTTCTAGGTGAAGGCGGACACTTTTCTTTTCTCTCCTCTCCTTCCTCCCCCTTTTCCCCTGTCTGCTTCTATCGATCTTTTTGGAGCCTGTTTTTACATATCTTCCAAACTATAAATTATGGATCTGGTCAGCTGGACTCTCAATGCAATCGATCAAATTTTCTCAACAAGAACACTGGGTGAAGGAGATCTCCTGTGCCCCATGGGACATGTGCAGCTGGACACACGGTGGGAGAAGAATTGTGTGTCTGTCCATTTTGTCTGTTGGAATGTTGAAAATGTATGACATTTTGTCTGAGGATGTTGAAAATGTGTTCAAAATTGGATTTATAACATAATTTCTGCTTTTTGGAGCTGGCGATTACCTGGAGTATTGAAAAATTCTGAAAACGTCGGCAGCTATTTTGGCCCATGTCAAGGCTGCCTGAACTATGCGAGGGATATGGCCGCTATCAGCACTCAGACTGAAATGCTGTGTAAGCAGAACTACAGGCCAGTTGAGGTTTCTGAACTTGCTGGCAGGATGGAAACAATCTCAGAGAAAGCTTGAAGCTGGACTCTGGCAGAATGACCATAATGTTGTCTTTTTTTTTGCCATTGAGATGTACCAGAGAGACTTTAAGGCAGACAGATAAACAAGAGTCTGCCTGCCCAAAACAAATGCTGCTATCCAAACTGGCTCCCCTGCAATCTTAATTTATCCTGGATGTTATGTAAAACAAGACGCTCTGACATCTGTGACTGACCTTGAACAAAGGGCACCGAACTGCCTGATAATGTTCCATCACTATCAAAGACTAATGGCTGCAAGTGCCAGCAGCAGCTGAAACTCTCAAGGGATGGGCTAAAAAAAACCATCACCTTTCACCGCATTCATTATCTTGAATGTAATAAGCCCGATAAAACCCAGCCTTAGCCAATTGTAGCTAAATTTGAGCATTATAAGCAAAAAGGTCAGAAGTCGGGGCAGAGAGCTGCGAGGAGTTTCAGCATCAATTGCCAGTTTCAAAAAGAAATCTGTGATCGAATACAAGTATTATTCACAATCAGGAAGAAACACATGACAGAGGGCATCAGGGCTACAGTTGCTGTAGATAATCTTTATAATAATGGTCAGCTGTTCAGGGATCAGAAGGTCACTCCATATCTTTATTAGCAGCACAACAGGTGAATTTAAAACATGTGACACTGGTTAAAAGAGAATAGAACTGAACACAGTGATTGATTTAATGCATGCACAGCTCTGTACTCTGCATTGTTTGTGGGTTAAGTCTCTGCTGGGGTTCTGTTTTGTGGGTCGTAATCCTTTTCTTCAAGATTTCTGATTTGCCATGTATTAGCTCAAATATAAAAAGGCATGCATGTTTTAAAAGTATCAACATTAGCTCTTCTCTGACAGCATGGTGAGAGGTTATAAAATGACAGAGTCATCACTTATCCTGTGCAACCAAACACCCATCTGGAATAATCCTGACACCCTACGAAGAATAATATGACAAACTTTCCTTACTGGAAGAGTAAAGGTATTGAATACCTGAAACATATATTTGAAGGAACTGAGTTTATCACATTTCATAGATTAACTATACAATATGCTATTTAAAAAAATTAATTGTTAGAATATCAACAAATTAAATATATAATAAAAAATAAATTTAGGCTGATTAAAGATGGTTTACAAATTCCAATAATTGTATAAGATTTCCTTCATTTAACACCCCCCCCCCCCAAAAAAAAAAAAAAAAAAAAAAACTACAGTCAAAAATAATACAGGACACTGTCTAAACTAGATGATTCAATATATCTTCCTATTATGAAATGGGAAGTGTATTTCTTGAGCTTTGAACAAAACTCCTGGTTTCAGATATGTTTAAAAACTTTCAAAATAACTAAAAACACAAATTTACAACTAATACTATACAAAATTCTACATAGACTACACTATACATGTCAAAGATTAATCAGGATGGGCTTTGCACAATCTAATATCTGTTCACAGTAGATAAGTAATAATTCTGACAATTATGTTCATGAATTATTGTTATGTACAACTGTTCAGAGGTTCTGGGTCCAGATATGTAAGGACTTGTCAAAGTGCCTGACATGTAAAATTTCTCCTTCCCCCTCAGGTTTTTTTGCTGTGTAACTTTGGGGAAAAAATGTTTGCATGGCTTTCACTGCCTTATGCATTGCAAAAAAAAAAAAAAAAAAAAAAAAAAAAAAAACTATCCTCATGAATTGGAAGAGCAAAAAATTTCGCAGCATCAATCAGTATAGAAACAGATACATTCATGCTTAGCTCTGACCATTATGATAGCTGTGACTGATTTATTTCTTCCATGTTTTCATTTTATCCTAATAATTACGATGAGAATAGAAGAACAATCCCTGAATCAAGAGTGTCCCTTAATAGTGGGGTATGTAAAACATACATAAAAGTAGTGGACAAAAATGTTTGTATGGAATATTAGGCAAGGCAAGGCAAGGCAAATTTATTTATATAGCACAATTCAGTACAGAGACAATGTAAAGTGCTTTACATGATTAAAATATTGGAAAATAAAACAGAATAAAAGCAAGTAGGGATAGTGTAGAAACAAAAAAGAACATTTGAAAACAGTAAAACATTTTAACTTGAACATTCAAAGGCAATTCTAAACAAATGTGTTTTTAATCTCGATTTAAAGGAACTCAGGCTTTCTGCACTTTTACAGTTTTCTGGAAGTTTGTTCCAGATAAGTGGAGCATAGGAACTAAATGCTGCTTCTCCTTGTTTAGTTCTGGTTCTAGGTATGCAGAGTAGGCTGGAGCCAGAAGACCTGAGTGGTCTGGAGGGTTTATACGCTGATAACAAGTCTGTGATGTATTTAGGTGCTAAGCCATTTAGAGATTTATAGACTAACAGAAGTATTTTAAAGTCTATTCTCTGAGATACAGGGAGCCAGTGTAAGGACTTTAGAACTGGTGTTATGTGCTCTACTTTCTTAGTCTTAGTGAGGACGCGGGCAGCAGCGTTCTGGATCAGCTGCAGCTGTCTGATCCACTTTTTAGGCAGACCTGTAAAAACACCGTTGCAGTAATCAATTCTACTAAAAATAAACGCATGGATTAGTTTTTCCAGATCCTGCTGAGACATCAGTCCTTTAATCCTAGAAATGTTCTTCAGGTGGTAGAAAGCTGACCTTGTAATTGTCTTTAGATGCTTTTGGAGGTTCAGGTCTGAGTCCATCACTACTCCCAGATTTCGGGCCTGATCAGTGGTTTTTAGCTGAAGCGACTGAAGCTGTGACCTAACTTTTGATCTCTCCTCTATTGGTCCAAATATTATTACTTCTGTTTTGTTTTTGTTCAACTGAAGAAAATTTTGACACATCCATGCATTGATTTCTTCTAGGCATTTACTCAGTGCTTGAATTGGTTCATAGTCACCTGGTGACATGGTGATGTAGAGCTGTGTGTCGTCTGCATAGTTATGGTAGCTGATGTTGTTATTTTTTATTATCTGGGCTAGAGGGAGCATGTAGATATTGAAGAGGAGGGGACCCAGGATGGACCCTTGGGGAACCCCACATGTGATTTTTGTCATCTCTGATGTAAAGTTACCTACTGTTACAAAAAAGTCCCTGTCCTTTAAGTAGGATTTAAACCAGTGGAGAGCTGTAGCAGAGAGGCCGACCCAGTTCTCCAGGCGCTCTAACAGAATGGAGTGATCAACAGTATCAAATGCTGCACTAAGGTCCAATAGTACCAGCACGGTGGTTCTTCCACAGTCTGTATTTATATGGATGTCATTAAAAACCTTGATAAGGGCGGTCTCTGTACTGTGGTGAGCACGGAAACCTGACTGGAATACGTCAAAGCGGCTGGTCGTTGTTAAGAAGGTGTTTAATTGTTGAAATACAGCTTTTTCAATAATTTTACTGATAAAGGGGAGGTTTGAGATGGGCCTGTAGTTCTGGAGTAGAAGTTTGTCTAAATTGTTCTTTTTCAGCAGTGGTTTGATAATTGCTGTTTTTAGGGACTGGGGGAAAACACCTGACAGAAGGGACGCGTTTATTATCTGAGTCAAATCAGACGCTATGCCAGGAAAAACTTTTTTAAAGAAAGCTGTGGGTAGAACATCAAGGCAGCTGGAGGAGGAACTTAGCTGCTGAATGATCTGCTCTAAGCTTTTGTGGTTTATTTCGCTGAAATGGGACATTTTGTCAGAAATAGTTCCAGCTGAATAAAGCATTGGTTCTGGTGTTGATATGGTAGTACAAAGTGATCCTCTAATTTTTAGGATTTTTTCAGTAAAGAAGTTAGCAAATTCGTTGCAGGCCCTGGTGGAGTGGAGTTCGGAAGTCACGGACACAGGAGGATTTGTTAGCCTGTCAACTGTGGAAAATAAGACACGAGCATTATTAATGTTTTTCTTGATGATCTCAGAGAAGAAAGATTCTCTTGCATTTTTCAGTTGTAAGTTATATCTGTAAAGTCTCTCTTTATAGATGTCGTAGTGAACTATGAGTCTATTCTTTCTCCACCTGCGTTCAGCTTTTCGACATTCCCTTTTTTCACTTCTAACTGATGGAGCATTTCTCCAAGGAGATTTTTTCTTCCCGGAAAAAAACTTCACTTTGACTGGAGCAATGCAGTTAATGATGTCTGAGACTTTAGACTGAAAGTTATCTACTAGCTCATCAGCTGAGTTGCAGCCCAAGGTTGAGGTAGCAGAGTAAGCTTGAATAAAAGTTTCCGCGGCATTGTCCTTAAAGGTGCGTTTTCTTACGATGTCCCTTTGGCTAAATGAGTCGCTGGTAATTATGCTTTCAAAGGTAACAGAAAAGTGATCGGATAAGGCAACATCAGTTACATTGACCTGTGAAATCTTTAGACCTTTAGTGATGATCAAGTCTAAAATATGTCCCTGTTTGTGTGTTGGCTGTTTAACGTGTTGACTTAAACCAAAGTTTCTAAGTGTGTCACACAGTTCTTTTGCACTTCTGTCTTCAGGGTTGTCAACGTGAAAGTTGAAGTCTCCAACAATAATTAAACAGTCATAATCAACACATATCACAGACAGCAGGTCACTAAAATCATTAAAAAAGTTTGATGTGGACTTAGGAGGCCTGTACACATTCAGAAACATAGTTCGTACCGGGCCCTTTACCTGGAGAGCCAAATGTTCAAAAGAGTCAAATTTTCCTAAAAACACCTTTTTACACTTTAGTGAATCATTAAACAATGTTGCTACTCCTCCACCTTTCCTTTGCTGTCTGCTTTCACAAAGAAAATTGTAGTTTGGAGGAGTCGACTCCATCAGTATAGCTGCTTCACTAAATTCATGCAGCCATGTTTCTGTTAAAAACATTACATCAAGATCATTGTCAATAATGAAGTCATTAATTAAAAGGGATTTTCCTGACAGAGATCTAATATTTAATAAACCCAGTTTATATGACTTAGTGGTTGATGATGTCTCTGTGACAGGTTGCATCTGACAGTTTATGATTTTTAAGTATTTGTTCCTGTTTATCCTTTTGTTTTTCTTATTTCTGCCACGTATTATCACAGATATTCCATAATCTCCGGCGAAAGGCCCCGGCTGATGCTGGGAACTCTCATGTCTGATAAACGTGTGGCCAGGGCCCAATCTGTATCACAGCGAAGTAATTTGGAGTTCCTCAGTACCAGAGTGTTCTGTGATACGTGGAGGAGAAGGATCTGAGGCTCTGAGGCCTTTGGAGAATCCTGGTTTATTCACAGCAGAATGGCTATGTGGAGAGGATGTCATCTGTAGGCCAATCTTAAATACTTTGTTCATGTTATGAGAAAATTCCAGAAAAGGAACTTCTGGGCTTTGTGGAGAAGAAGGGGAGGCGGGTCCAGTCTGGACCGGTGTTTGTGAAGATGGAGGTTCTTGGTCCTTTCGTTGTCCTGCTGAGATCTGGGATGAATCGTCCTGTAGCTCTGACAACGCCTCATTCTGTGTCATCTTTCTGGCTGTCTTTATCTTGGCTTGTTCGGGCTGCACTGGGCTTATCTTTTGTTTTGGCACTGGATGTTCCTTGTTTTGGGACAAAGCTGATGACGCATGGTTCACAGAATAGAAGATGTTTGAAATCAGTCGTTTTGCACCTGACCTATTTAGAGAGAAACGATCTCTGTTGAACAGATGTCTTCTTTCCCAAAATATGTTAAAGTTGTCTATGAAGGTTACAGTTGTTTCTTTGCATGTTTTTTCCAGCCATTTGTTTAGCATCAGAATTCTGGAAAAAATCTCGTCTCCGCAGTTAGCGGGTGGGTGAGGCCCGCTAAGAAGAACCTTGACATTCAGGCCATCAACAAGTTTCAACAAACGAATGTAATCCTCTTTTAATACTTCTGATTTTCTTATCCGGTTGACGTCCTTCAGGGCTTCAGCTTGTATTATGAGGTTTTCCAAGGTCGGACGTTTTCTCAAGATCCTTGGAAGGTCTGTCTGAAGGATGTCTGTTAAATCAGACACCAGGCCACAGTTCCCATCGTTATAAATCAACACCTCTGTATTTTTCTTGTTACAGAAATGTTTAATCCCCCTTACAGAACCATTGCATAATATCAGGGTCCTTGGCCCTGTGGCATGTCTTTTCTCTGATGTCTTAGAACGAAAATCGTTGACATACCTCTGGTTTTTGTCCTCCTGGGTCACATTTTGGAGCGGAGCGAATCTGTTTCGTAAAGGAATTCCAGCATTTCCAGCAGGTTTACTCCTATCATTTGTTGTGGGAACAGCCCGCTGTTGTTTTACTTGTCCTGGGACATCTCTCTGTAGTCTCGGCCAGTTTTCTTTGTCTAGGCGTGGGGTTCGTTGGTCCTTTGGTCTTGCACCCAGAGTGGTCCAGGGATTCTCATTTTCCTCAGGGAACTGTTTGTTCGCTGAGTCGCTGGGCTGGTGGTCACCGCTCGGAATCACGGGCAGGGTCGTATCATTTCCATTCGCGGCGTTTACATCATAATTCACTTCAAGTCGACAGATTTTCAGTTCCATAACAGCTATCTTCTGTAAAAGCTTGTCAAAGTCCATTGTGTTGAAGGAAGGCATCTTTTCAAAATCCAAATCAAAAAATAAGTAAAAGAAAATAAAAAGAAAATAAATAAATAAAAACTAAATCCAACTTTCTGTGGTTTAGGTTAGGAGATAAAAAGGAGATAAAAAGTAAAAGGCAGGAAAATGCAAGCAAGCAGAGAGCAGAGAATTTTGATTTCACACAAGACTGATATTCTGATTAATTATGATAGGGAATCCCCTAGTATGCAGTTTGCCATCATGAAATTAGCTGGTCAAATAGTCTTGGACCAATCTCTGGATGGATGGGTTCGAGGGTCGTCCGGGCTGGAATCAGGGCAGTAGTTGCAGTATAGACTGGGTTTGCCCTGTTGGGTTAGTGCTTGGCCTTGGTCTCAGTTTGTGGATCGGGTGGTCTGCTCTCCTCTCTCCTGGTAATGGGGATCACCTCCAGGACCTTGGGAGTCATGGTTGGTCCCTCTATCTGCTGGTGTGTTAGTGGTTCTCAGTGTCCGGGGCTGTGTGATCAGGTGTGTGCGGGTTCACTCCTGGCATGAGCTCCCTGGCTCTGTCAGGGCCCTGCTAAGGGGTGGTGTGCCTCTGGGCCTTGGGTCTCCAGGCCCATGGGTAGATGTGCTCTGGCGTAGCTGGCTGCTGGTGAAGCCCACAGGCTCGTTGCTGCTGGGTTTCCCTGGCAGCTGGGTTTCCTGGGGCTCTCCTCTGTGATGGGGGATGGCGTTATCCCAGTGTTGGTTAATCCGGTTGCCCATTTGGACGTCTGGGGCTCTGGTCTCCCCGGTGTCTGTCTTGGCGCCCTGTGGCGCATGTCTTTGGCTCCTCACATCTACTATTGAGCATTTTTCTTATGGACAAACCTTCCATATAAAACACACTCTCACAAACAACCACACATGCTTGGATCCAGGTGCTTACAGATACATTTCCATACATTGAAATGCCTGAGCTACATAGATGCATTTCTTCTTTGGCTGTCACTACATACATCTTGCATGAAATAAAACTGCTACGTGAAGTTATCATAGGCATGTTTGAAACCTATCATACTTTTTCTGTTTGTTTTGTTATTTTTATTTCCCTTTCTGCAGGTGTAGAAGCAGACTCAGCGGATCTTATCTTGCTCTCTTTTTTTCTCTACTCTATTTTTGTCACCTTTTTGTCCCTGAAAGGTGAGGCAAAACGTTTAACGTTTTGCCTCACCTTTCTCACTTCCGTTCTTTCTCTTTTATCTTTCTGCATCCGTGTCCACTGAATTTAAAATAATCCCAAAATAATATGCAATAAAGTTAGCAAAAGCAGTAACCCCAGGGTTCCATTGAATGCCAGCAAATGTAGTCTTTTACTTGTAAACTCGACCTTATCCTCTTTGCTTTTCATCAACTGACTTTATGCCTGAATGATCCACTCTGTTCCAGATTGACGAGCAGTCGACGTGGCAAGTGGCAAAAATAGAAGAGCTGTGTATTTTAGAGAAGCAGCCAGCGCCAGCGCATCTGTGACACTTCTGAAATGTGCTGCGGTGCACCGGGTGGAACCACTCTGTCTGACTGAAGTTGCAGCAATCAGCCCCGCAGTGCTTCCGAGTTCAAAGGAACCCCGGGGTAATGCTCCACTTGTGAAAGTAAATCTTGTGGGCTCTCTTTCAGAATCAGATATACTTTAATTATCCCAGAAGGAAATTTCTGTTTCAGTACCATCACCATAACATTAACATCAAAAACATCTCGGTGGGGAGACGGTTCACTGAGGCCATGCTGCCAAGGACACTACTGTGTCCACAAGGCGCTTGGATCTGTTGAAGGAAGATTACAACAACATGGGGGAAGTGGAGGGAGGAAAAAAAGACAATGTTTGACAATTTATGCTCTCACGAATAAAGAGTGAAGCATCTGACAAAAAACCTCATTGCACGAGAAGCCCAAATAACACGAGACACATACACTCACCGGCCACTTTATTAGGTACACCTGTCCAACTGCTCGTTAACACTTAATTTCTAAGCAGCCAATCACATGGCGGCAACTCAGTGCATTTAGGCATGTAGACATGGTCAAGAGAATCTCCTGCAGTTCAAACCGAGCATCAGTATGGGAAAGAAAGGTGATTTGAGTGACTTTGAACGTGGCATGATTGTTGGTGCCAGAAGGGCTGGTCTGAGTATTTCAAGAGATAGTACAACCATCTCTAGGGTTTACAGAGAATGGTCCGAAAAAGAAAAAACATCCAGTGAGCGGCAGTTCTGTGGGCGGAAATGCCTTGTTGATGCCAGAGGTCAGAGGGGAATGGCCAGACTGGTTCGAGCTGATAGAAGGGCAACAGTGACTCAAATAACCACCCGTTACAACCAAGGTGGGCAGAAGAGCATCTCTGAACGCACAGTACGTCGAACTTTGCGGCAGATGGGCTACAGCAGCAGAAGACCACATCGGGTGCCACTCCTTTCAGCTAAGAACAGGAAACTGAGGCTACAATTTGCACAAGCTCATCGAAATTGGACAATAGAAGATTGGAAAAATGTTGCCTGGTCTGATGAGTCTCGATTTCTGCTGCGACAGTCGGATGGTAGGGTCAGAATTTGGCGTCTACAACATGAAAGCATGGATCCATCCTGCCTTGTATCAACGGTTCAGGCTGCTGGTGGTGGTGTCATGGTGTGGGGAATATTTTCTTGGCACTCTTTGGGCCCCTTGGTACCAATTGAGCATCGTTGCAACGCCACAGCCTACCTGAGTATTGTTGCTGACCATGTCCATCCCTTTATGACCACAATGTACCCAACCCATGATGGCTACTTTCAGCAGGATAATGCGCCATGTCATAAAGCTGGAATCATCTCAGACTGGTTTCTTGAACATGACAATGAGTTCGCTGTACTCAAATGGCCTCCACAGTCACCAGATCTCAATCCAATAGAGCATCTTTGGGATGTGGTGGAACGGGAGATTCGCATCATGGATGTGCAGCCGGCAAATCTGCGGCAACTGTGTGATGCCATCATGTCAATATGGACCAAACTCCCTGAGGAATGCTTCCAGCACCTTGTTGAATCTATGCCACGAAGAATTGAGGCAGTTCTGAAGGCAAAAGGGGGTCCAACCCGTTACTAGCATGGGGTACCTAATAAAGTGGCCGGTGAGTGTATATGCAGAAGGTCAACATCTGAGACTGGTCGGGTGAAGTTCATCTGTATTTGTGAGCATCAGTTATGTGTGTCTGTATGGGTGAAAACGTTTATATTTCCGTGGAGCTCTCCAGAGGCCATTTGTCATTGGTCTTATCTGGCAGGCAACAGTTCAGAAAAACATCCACAGATGTCAGCAGGGAAGGTGTGTGTGTGTGTGTGTGTGCGTGTGTGTGTGTGTGCGTGTGTGTGTGTGTGTGTGTGTGTGTGTGTGTGTGTGTGTGTGTGTGTGTGTGTGTGTCGGGGGTGGGCAGGGGATTTGTGCGATGTCGCCATTACAACTCAGGGGAGAATTTGATAGTGGGAAGTGTGATTTGAAAAAAAAAAACAGGATATGTTATGAGAAACAAGCTGAACCAACTTTCCTTTAGCTTTAAAGTCTTTTTGTCGCTGTCTCCTAGATCCAGTTTCAATATTCCAATCGATGGGCTAGTTAACGTTCACACTTGCAGGTTTTATCCCATCTCACCTCTGTGTACCACCACCACAGTCAGCTTATCAAGCTTACAGTTCTGTTCATTCATTGCCTTAGTGATCACCTCGCCTGCTGCCGGCAGTCTCATCAAGGCCATGTTGACCGCCAGCAGCTTCTGAAGGTGCTGATACATTAGATATCCTCCGAGACCAAAAAGAAGGAATCCAAGTATCATAAATCCGAATAAGTTGACATCTTCGACGGCCTCAACAGAAAGAATTGAGAGGCACACCATGGACCATTTCTCCCACGGGTCTAAGATGTATCCCGCAAAAAAAGTTCCGCCGGGACAGGCACGCTCCCCGGTCCTTTGCTTTCGAGTTGAAAAAATTTGATCAATAGCGTTGAGAGACCAGCTGATGAGCTTCATAATTTCCTTAGAGCTTTCGGTTGCAATAAAGAAATGGCACAAAAGACACAAAACGAAGCAAATAGCAGGAGAGAGGGGGGCAAGGTAATAGCAAATAAGGAGGTCTGGAGAGCTGAAGAAAAACCGACCAACCTCGAAGAGAGACAGAGAAAGCACTAAGAAAGCAATTCTTCGTGCTACACTGCCAGACAGGACAAGTTAAAATAAAACATAAAAATGAAATTAACTGATCAGAGTGTGATGATAGGTAAAATAAAACAATCTGATAATAAACATTAGAACTGAAGGGTAATCCCTGAGGACTCATAGTCCTAGAGGTGCAATGGTAAGACAGGCATTATCTTCAGTGGGATACCTTTTTTTTTTTTTTTTTTTTTTTTAAAAAGAGCCATGTGAGGTGTTTTGATTCCCCTTGAACACTGCCCTGCCTTACTCCTTTTTTCAAAATTTATTTTTAATTAAGTGGTATTCTGTGCCAAAGCACATAATTTGCAGATGGAAGGTGACAGTAAAAAAAGGGACCTTAAGTGCTGCACAGGGTGGAAAATTATATATTAGCCTGTCTTTCAGAACATGTGGAAAAATATGATGACAAACAAGGACAAATGAGTCAACCTTAATAGCTGAACAGAGATCTACAATAACCAAGAAGAGTTGAGAGTAAAAAGGTTTCATAAACTTTGCAAATGTTACATATGTTCTTGCATCCAGTTAATGTCACTTGACTTCCAGTCATAACTGCAGCTTATAAGTCTCCACAGAGCTCCGGTCTCTAAGGGTGGGAACATTAACCTCAGATCCAAACCTTTCACTAGAGTGGGAGAGACACTGATAATGATGACAGATACTAGGTTCTCCTCGTCCTTTGGGAGGACAGATTGAAAAAAAACTTGTGGTGTGTTGGGACTGACTACTGATTTAGTGGTTAGAAGTGATGTGAGTGATAGGGAGTTTGGATGTAAAGAAAGAGGTGGGGATGATTGTGTGGAGATGAAAAAGAGCATTGTCAGATTGCATCACTCCCCAAAGGAGTAACGTCAAGGCCCTTAGCGCCTGCTAGAGCACTGCTGGTGACATTTGTCCATACAGCTATGACTAAAGAGCAAGCCAGACGACCCTGTCTGAACACCAATCATCTGCCTGGCCCATCTCTGCCAGGGAGCTAAAACGAGACTGTCATTTTGTACCACATCTCTGTCACTACATGTTACTCCATGGAAAAAGATTGATGTTCCTCCTTTTTTTGTTCTTTTTCATAAACTGACTCCTTGCGATAGGATTAGCTGATTTGGAATGCTGATGAAATTCAGACAGCTCAACTCAACGCAAAGATTTATCTTCATTATGTTTCTAAAGTGGTCCTAAAACATTATCATTAGTCTAGAGAGAGCTAGATGGCAAGCTGTGGTCCAGAATGAGGCTGCCATGTGAAAGCTTGTCATTTTAAAAGCAGAATGTAGTGGCCTGACAGGTTTCTAACTGAATTCATTTGACCAGATGTCATTGAGGATAACACATGGAGTTATATACATTTTATGCCATGACAACTTTACATTTTTATGACACTTTTAATTTGTTGCTCTGTTCATTGAGTGTTATCTAAGGGCCCTTTTACACTAGGTTAAGACCGTACTAAAGTGTCCAAGACCTTGACATTACCTTGACCTTAAAAAAAACCTCTTCCTCCATAACGCAAGTCATGACTTTCTGTACTCTCATGCTGCATTCACATCAAACGTGATTTCAGCATCAGGGGGTTATGTTTTACATGCAAAGTCTATGGTGGACACGCATCTAGGAGCATCAAGAGCTCCCGCAGCACGTGTCACACATCGGGTGAGGTGCGATTGAGATTTCCAGCATCTAAGCTTCCGAAGCAGCAGACACTAGACTTGGAAAATCTCAAATTTTGTAGCTGGACGTGGAGATTAAACCAATCAGAAAGACCCTGCTGTGTGACGTAGTGGCAGATTTTCCGATAGAACAGAAGGACCATGAAAAGCCAGGAGGTCAACAATGGAGGACAAACATATAAACGCTATTTGTGCGCCTCCTATTATCTATGATCAGTCGAGCTATCACTACAGATACAGTAAAGGACCTTGCCTGGAGGACAATTAGCAAGTAAGTTGGTTAAGTTATCAAAACTTTTACCACAGTAAATATTTCCTCGTATTTGAGGAAAATAACAAGGTAGTTCCTCCCAATGCCTGTCAGACTAGTTTGCCACACTTTGCTCAAAGCATCAAAAGGCCCTGTAAAAACGCCCAAGTTGGGGAGTTGGACGCCTTTTTGATGTTCAAATCATGTTCAGTCTGAACGCAGCATTAGTCCTCAACAAATGTTTTTATGTACTCCTTTCCCAAACATTTTACCTCAATGTTACTGCCAGAAGTATCACATCTGCACTGTAAGCTTTTATTGCCCTTACAATGAATAGGACTCTCTGTCATTTTCACTGATCATTGTCAACATTCTGACAGGTATTTTTAAAATTCAAACTTCAGCCTGAAAACACCCCAGTTTTCTCCAGCAACCACTGCAAGCATGTCCAGGTACAATTTGGACCTGGTAGCCCTACACAACCGCTAAGTGCGTAGTAATTTCAGTGTTAATGGGTCTTGCATATGATGCAGTTTTCATGGTCTCGAGAATGTGGCATGTTTCTTGCATGGTGAGCATGGTGAGCACCCTTTTGGCTGCTGTCAAAGCAGTAGTGCAGCATGATGCACATGTCAACATTAGCTGCTGTATGTTTACATGCACAAAATCTCACGATCAGATTAAATGTATTTGGATTAAATAATCGGATTGTACTGTTTATATGGGCATACAATCATTTAAACTGATCATAATGTGTATATATACGCACCTAGCTTTATTCAAAATATCTGCGCACTTGGGTCAGTTTGCCACATTCAGAATAACTTGAGCCTGACAAAAGTTTATATACACGTTGATCAGATTATTAATTGGCATAAACCACTCCTCTCATTTAGAATACAATTTAATTCTGAGCTTAATCCGATCATCATATTCCCAATGGCTTGTTTACATGACTGTTTTACTCTGATCGGGCATTTATTCCGATTACTTTTGTCCATGTAAAGATAGCTAATGTTACCAAAAGCATTGCAACAGTGCGTTTGAAGTGCTGCAAGCCCAGTGTTTGTATGACAAGCCCTTGTTGTAGCTCTGCCAATAAACTAGCAATTCTGTTCATCTCTGATAACCAAGCCACGCAGGCAGCCCAACAGGATGGATTAACTGGTGTTACTACTCCAGCAAATTTCCTGCCCTGGACCATCATATCCTTACATCAAAACAATAAACTTGAACAACTTTGGAGAAGAGTATTCATGCATCCCAAAATCAGTTGAGGAGCTCCCTGTCACATGAAATCAGAAGCATAATGTGTTGCAGAAGATTCTAACTAATTTTCCAGGGTCAGGACTTTCCATTTCTTAGTTCTCATTCCTTGGTGGATTTCCTGGACTGTTTTGGATGATTGCCACATTACATGGTCCAGTTCTCCTGCAGCTTTAACTTTTTTACAGACGGTCTCACATTTTCCTCAAGCAACCTATGTTAGACAATAGAATTTATGGTGGATTCTGAGATATGAGCTGGCCAGGCCTTGCTGCAGCAAAGGATGCCTGAATCCAGAAATTTCCACCTCAGTGCATTCGTCAGCATGAGTTCCTTTTCCTGGAATGCTGTGTTTTAATGATGCCAAACACATCATCTGTTCTGGAGTTCAAATAATATGTCAGGTGATGTTTTAGTAGGCAGTCCAAGCAAGTATTTTTCTTCTGCTCTTCTACTAGGACTTCTGAAATAACATTATTTCAACTGAGTCTGTTTCTCAAAAACACTGTGTATGAATTTAAAATTCCAAATCACTGTGTGTACACGTGAATCAATGACTATTCCCTTTCTACATCCCAATTCATGTGGAATTGAGTGCAGATGTGGTATTACTGTACGCACCTCTCTCTTTACATAAGCAATTTGGTGTAAATAAGCCCTTCATGGTTAAAACCCAAGTCTTCACATGGGATCAAAAATTTACAAATAGGGGACGCTTCTAAATGAGGAATGTAAAACCGCAAACTCAGCACATTCTTGCATGCCAAATTAAACCTCCCTTATTAAATTAAAGCAGAAGTGCTTACATTTTTTTACGTATGGAAAGGGTGAGGAATTTTACATAACTACTGTATAAACAGAGGCCTGCAGGGGTCTGAGACAATGCTCTGAAACTATTTTTAACCAATAGAAAGAGGTAGCCAGTCTGCTTTACTATTTACAAGAAATCTAAATGCCTTAACCCTGTATTGCCGTTTGTATCATATTTGCAACATACGTTTCTGTGACTTCTCTTTTTTTGAGTTACGGTATGAATTACTTAGACATTGTTATTATTTTTTTTAATATTTTTTAATGTTTTGAGACCTAAAAATTATTCTTTACATTACAGTTAAATAGTGCTAAAATGTGCGTATCATATTTGGTATTGCAGGTATATGTGGTGCTTTATAACTGAACAGTAATTTATGTCATGCTTGCCACAATTAAGCCACATAGTATTTTGTTTAATCAATAAGTATCATGAACTGCCAAATTGAAAATACATTTTGGGTTATTTTACAATAACAATGATTCTAAAACTATAATCGGTATGGTGTATTGACCAGTCATGTGTATTTTTATATGTCAAAATATTAGAGGAAGAATAGAGAAAAAGAAAGTATTTTGAAAATATTATCAACATGACAATGGATGGCAATTCAAGTGACATAGAGCAGTTAGGAGAAGATGATGAGGATGAGGATGAGGATTGGACTTCTCAGGCCATGCATGATGAAGGAAAATCAGAAAGCATTGGTGAGGAAGACTCACAGGATCAAAGTGTAGCCCAGACAAGAATGGAAGTTGAGGTCCCACCAACAACTCTGAGCACAGTCACTCAGAAATGAATCAATGACGGCCAATAAGAAAAGGAAAGTATGCGAATGGAGAAAAATACAATAAGAAGCTCCATCTGTCGATTTTTTTTCCAGTGTTGAGGAAGGCACAGTGACCATGTGTGACATGACAGCATACATGTATTTTATGCAGTTTGTCAAAGATGACATACTCCAGGGGATTGCAGAACAAACAAACATGTATAGTGTTCAAAAGGAGGACAAGTCCATAAACACAACTGCAAAGGAGATAGAGCAGGTTCTAGGCATGTACATGCATATGGGCCTCATGCTGATGCCCTGTGTCAGAGCTTATTGGGAGATGTACACAAAGCTTCCTGCAGTTTGTGATGGTATGTCTAGAGATCGGTTTCTGATATTGCTGACACTAATTCAGTGTTGCCAGTCTTGCAGTATAAATTAACAAACACAAAGTTGCTTAAAATTTGTGGACGTAGGAACATCGCTGGAAGCCTTACTTATTGCTCTAACATCAATTATATCAAATTTGGTAGATTTAATGTGAGCTATTTTTCAATTGAAAAGCATAAATAAAACTTAGTTTCATCATTGCTGTGTAGAAGCATGTTTTCTCATTCTTTACGTGCTGGTTAAATGTGGATTGCCATAGCTTAGGCAGTAAGCAGGCTGGTGTTTTGTATGGAAGTGTTGGAAACATAAGAGTTCAGCTGAGCCACGCTTCGACCAAAAAGCCCAGCTCCAAATCAAGTCTCATTCCACCTCATGCAGTGCTGGTAACAAACCCAGAAAACTTGGTTGCACTACTGTAGCTAAAAGGTTAGGGTCACACAGCAGTGCACTGTTTATGACAGACAGACAAACAGAACATGGGGATACTGGCTTCTCTGTTTTCCAGCAATGGGAGACGACATTATTAGGACCACATCATAACAAGAAAAAGAAAGGTAATAAGAAAACAGCACAGCTATTAACAATGTTGATTTTGTGGAGCCATGACAGCTAATGTTGTGTGGAGACATTTGTGTGGATGTGTATTGTGTAGTGAGAGCCAGGACAGTGACGTAAACAGCAGATTCATTTCTTGAATGTTGTTATCTTACTTACAGGTATCACAACCCAATAAAGTGGAAACTAACTGGTCAACAAACAGTTTCTAAATATATTGTGAACAATAATGGGATGAACAAAAAGTTAGCCCTGCAATTATCTGTTTGCCCAAAACTGGAGTTAAAAGCACTCCCCAAGATGATAAAGAAGGTTGGTTCTGTTCTGGGGACCCATCTAGAACCTCTGGAGATGATTCTTCATAAAATGAAGAACATGCAGAGAACCTTGAGCATCCTCTTCATTAGACTATCATACAATCACAGTGTGTTAAGTTACAGGCTTCTTCTGGACCACTGTAATCCTGCCTACAGCCATCAGCATGTACAATTATTTGAAGAAAATTGGATAGTATGAGTTACAAAAACATTTTATTTCCCTTAATGTCCCTTTGGGATTGAGTATTTTGAAATTAATTAAACTGATCACATTGACAGAGCTAAGTATTAATCCATAAAAACTGGATTTCTCCACTGAACTGATCTGCCTGTCAAAATTAAAATCAGTGTCCATTTTTACTCCAAGATTGGTGATAATTAGTTTTATATACTGATCCAGAGGGCCAAGATTTATAGTTGACAACCAAGTGGAGACCCTGGGACAAAAATCAAAGCCTCTGTATTTTTTACATTAAAATTAAGGAAGTTAACAGCTATCCAGGCTCTCATTTCCTCAAGGCACTCAAACAGTGATTGTGCAGATTGGGTTCCCTCATGTTTCAAAGGGAACATAAGCATGGCAGTCATCAGCATAAAAATGGAAGGCACAACCGTGCTTCCTGAAAATTGAGCCTAGGGGAAGCAGGTATAATGAAAAAAGCAGTGGCCCTCAAAGATCTGAAATCTCCTGAGCTGACACAGAAAGTCCCTTCAGGCATGTAGGACCTGATCAGTTACAGGTTACTTCTGAACCACTGTAATCCTGCCTACAGCCATCAGCATGTACAATTCTTTGAAAAAACTTGGATAGTATGAGTTATGAAAACATTTAATTTCCCTTTGGGATTAATTGATTATTTTGACATTATTTAAACTGAGCATATCGACAGAGCAAAGTATTAATCCATTTATTTTTTAGGTTGCATTTGGCTTCTTGTAGCACAAGCTTGGGCTTGTATTATACATTCTCAACAAAACAACAGATTTTTGCTACTACCACGTTTGAGTCAGGACCCATTGTCACTCATCCAGCAATTCAAATTGGGTTGGTAGCTCACTAACTACACTTAATTTCAAATCATCATATATGTTGTGATACTCTCCTACTTCAATCTGAAGCAGAGCCTCCTCTCTTTGGCGAAGCACCTCCACATCCTCTTCACTGATCTCAGACAGGAAAGCTTGAGCTGCTTTCTCAGTACATGCTGCTTCTCCAAACAGTGGGTCCTCAATTTTGTGGTCACAGGGTGGAGTCTGAGGACTCTAAGGAAACACACATAAGTACACAAAGGTTAGTGCCATCTATAAAGTTGTCATATAAAGTTGAGCTAATGAACTATGAGCTAATGCCTAAGCCAAGCCAACTTTATTCATAACCACTTTAAAAACAGCAAAGCTGACCAAAGTGCTGAACATAAATGTACAACAAACATGATAAACACATTTACAAATACAAATACATATACAATATAAAACACATAAAAATATTATCAGCAACTTGGGTAAAACGTAATTTAAACAAAGATGTAAAAAAACGTCCAATAAAATCAAAAAGGTAAGCTCTGTCACGCTACGTCAAAAGCTAATGAGAAGCGGTGGGTTTTCAGAGCAGCTTTAAATATGGACAGTGAAGAGGCCTATCTGATGTGTAATGGCTGCAAGTTCCAAAGCCTTGGAGCTGCCACAGAAAAAAAATTCTGTCCCCTCTGAGCTTCTGCCGGGTTCTCGGCAAATCCAGGAGAAGCTGGTCTGCTGACCTGAACCAGTCAAGGGCGTTCCTTGAATGCCTATGAAGTGCTCTAGGTGAGTAATTAAAATGCTATGATACACAGTGCCAAATGCTGTTGTTAAATCCATTAAAACCAGAAGTATGCGATTTCCGGAGTCAGTAGCTAAAAGAATGTCATTAAAAATCCTGAGCAGTGCAGATTCTTTGCTGTGATGCGACTTAAAACCAGACTGAAAAACATCAGGGATGTTATGTGTTGTTAAAAAAAAGAATCCGTCAACTTTATATAGACTGTTTTCTCTAACATTTTTTAGAGAATTTTGATTAATGCAAAGGGATGATGTGATGGGGTACTCAAGAAGGCAATCATTTCAAGCACATTTGTATTACATATAGACCTCTACTGTGCTTCCATATCAGCATCTCTCAATGTCTGCCATAAATTCATTAGAAACCTTTTCATTTGAATTTCAAAAAACTGGCAAAAATTGACAAAGAAAGCCAGAAACACAGGTATGAACCAGGTCATAAAAAATGTGAATATGAGTTAAACTTTTTAAAGAGACATATCATGCAAAGCCAACTTTTTGAGCCATTAAATACATTTTGTTGTGTACTTGGAGTGTCTAGGAGCGCAAAAATTTTTAAGGGACAGTCTGTAACTAATTTGGCTTTTAATCAGCAAAAATCAAGCATTCTTTACATAAATACATATTGTTCTGTGTGAAGTGCTTCATTTGGATAAAAGAGACCGCACCAAAACAAGTTGCTCTCAGATGCAACTCAAAACAGGGGTAAAAGAGGGGCTGTGGGCAACAGCAACGAGGAATTCAGACCAAAGCATTGCTGTTCCATGTTATATAAACCACAACTGATTTAAAAGGAAGGCATTACAAAGCATGATATGTCCCCTTTAAGGAAAAAAGTTTTATCTAATTAAATAATCTGCAGCTGATCACACTATACTTTGATCTTCAAACAATGTGATCTATCATTACAAACGCTGACTTTGCTGAGCACTTCTGCCAGATTATCAGCAGTGATCATAGCTGCAACGTGCTTGCTAAAATGGTTGCTGAGCAGTCAAAAATAAATTAAATTTAAACTAAAAAAGCAGCTGTAATGTCATGATCATTGTGAGCTGTGCATATTTTTAAACAATTTGAGAAAATTATCAGGGATTTATGACATTCACAAAAATCCTCTTTGTTTAGTGCAGCAGGCTGTGAAGAGCAACAGAAAATAGGGCTATTCAGTACACATGCTCACTTTGAAACATGTGCAAATAGAAAAAAACAAAACAGAAGAGGAACCACAGTTCAAAAAAGTCTGCTTGACTTTTTTGCATTGCTAATGTGTTACACTTTTGTGAGGTTGATTGCACAGCTACTTCTTGGTTGAGGGGCCAGTATGTGTCAGAGCGTAGGGACAAACCTGGGCTGACTCACAGCGCTGTGTCTATTGGCCAGTGTGACTCACCACTCAGCTAATTCTGCAACTGTGTGCTCACTCCTCCACAAAAATGCATACCACTGTGGTATTTATTAGTTTAGCAAATGGATGTGTGTGTGTGTGTGTGGGGGGGGGGGGGGGGGGGGGGGGGGGGGGGACTGTCAAGACAATCAAGCTGACGCCTTATTCCAAAAGTTCACAAGCTGCTCACAAGTTCAAACACATTCAAGTTCCCTTTTATTGATTTATGGCCCATTGTGATGGTTATGTTAAAGAAGTGTGTGGGAAACAGTCGATACCTTTGGTTGAGAAAACACTTCCAAATGCATATGTATGAGATTCAAAATGTCACCTTTCATTATTTGATACTCTCCCACTGAAAATCCTTTTACTTGATCCACAGTGGGAAAAAGACTCCATTCTATTTTTGCATAAAATGTTGTTTGACCAACTAGTTCTCCCACAGTTACTCCCACTGATTAGTAAACTCACTGGGAAGCAGTGAAAGTGGCTCAAAGAAATATTATTCACTATTCAGCTTTCCACCCCTGAAGGTCTCTTTTTCTGATTCTTCCAGACCTTGATTATGTGCCTTCAGAGGGGAATAAAATCATAATTTATGTGACTTTCCTCTCTATAAAAAAGATGGATTTTTAGGGGCTCTTTGTGGAAACAAATGTTCCTCATTAAAGTGTTTCTGCAAGTTCAAGCTGCAGTTGATTCTCCCTTCAGTTGAGAGTGTAAGAATTGTTCAAGTACATGTCCTTGAGTAACTCTACTGAACTATATTTAGTACACGGAAGTGCTGACAAAACAAAACACTTCCTCCTTATGCCCCCTTCGCACTAGATTATTGTTTCACCAAGACACCAAATTGGCCAGAATGTGAATAGACTTTGCAGGATCTGGGGAAGGTCTTCTGGAGCACAACACAGTAGGCTCTCACATACATGGAAAACAGTGAGAAAGTTCTTAGATTGTTAAAGAATGCAAAAAAACTCAACATGGAGATGGTATGGGCTAATTATGATAGTAGCAGTATTTAAGGTGTAGGAATATAGGGGGCATATTGACAGCATATCCATTGCGTGGGAAATTCGAAACTGGATTGGCACTGCTGACCATCTCATCACGCCCACATTGGGCTTGCAGTACTCCAAATAAGTTCTTGGAATGCTTCTGGCACAGTATCTGCTACAGTACGCTCTTTGCATCACATTCAACCATAGTAACAGTTTCAACCACATCTTAAATTTAAGTTGAAACAAGTAGCTGTTGCTCTTCATGACAAAAGAATACAGTGCCATGCCCACTGACCTAAAAAGTGAAACAATAGCATATACGCAGGCCTTTAGAAAAGGCTTTTGGCTGGATTGTTTCATCAAAATCACAAGCAACTATATTCACAAAGTTTATGGGTACAAACAATACATTTAACTTCAGATTCCAATGCTTGCATTGTGGAATAAACTGGCAGACAAACAGGAAGCAGAATTATGTGTTTTCAAAAACAGAAAAGACATTAGTCTGATCAGCCTGTGACCAGGATGAGTTGGGTAAACAGCTATTTTAACTTCTCCTGAAGTCCACTGTTGTCTCCCTCGCCAAGTGGTTCTGGATGCACTACTGGACCTGCCAATTCACCTCTTGTCTGTATGAGACTCATCATCATCCTGGACCATGCTGCTTTTAAGCATATATGGTTATCCTCCTCAAGTCTGAAACTGGTGAGGTACAATAAAAAAAAAAACTCTCTTTGTCCCACACACACACATCATTGTTCAGTGTATATAGTGTGGACTGTGCCTTGACTTCCATAGACTTCCATTCATCGTCCAGCCTTTCTATGGCCTAACCCTGACCCTAGCCCTAATGCCTAACCTTTACCGGTTATTAGCTTGCTCAGCTTCGAGTACAAGAACACACACACAACATGAACATGAATATATATATATATATATATATATATATATATGGGGCAGTTGCACTGATTGAATTATCAGCTATTGGATCGACCAGTCCCAGAAGAAGCTTCCCTATTTAAATGCTGACTTCATCACAGAAGTGTGTGGTTGTGTCTTTTCCAATTTTAGACAGTGTATGTTAAAGGTTAGTATCAGTTTCAAAACTTTTTACCCCGGTGGGTTTATGTCCTGTTTTAAAGACGGCGTTGGATGAAAGCCGACTTGTCCTATTCATTGGAAGCAAGTATGTGAAGCCCATTATGGATGCAGAGAATGGTCATCTTCTTGGAGTAATGCAGATTCTGCAGCACTTTTGGTGTGATGAGGAAGTACTGATAAGTCTCTATGCAGGTGGTGCGGGCTACGATCTGAAACACCTCTCATTTACAGGATCCATTCCCTGATTGATCTCATCCACCACTCTGAAGGGGCAGAGGTTAAGCTCCTGCAAGTCGAAGGTTAAGCATTGTAGAGACACTGTGCTTCTGCTCTGATGGTGTACAGTGAGCTAATGGAGCTTTGTGCTGCTGTGGATCTGCACACAAATGCAAATCCCATACATGTCAAATTCTCATTGAATTCCATTCTCTAAATGGAATTCAACCTGCCCTGCCTAGATAAATGCCAGTCGCTTCTCCAAAGTCGAACATGGCCATATTTAGAGTAAAAAACACATCTGCAAGTTCTGTAAAACCTTGTTTTAAGACTATCATAAGTTCTTCCAAGATATAAGTATATGCTATAAGATCGTCAAGTAATGCATTGCAACCTGGTATCCCAGATATATACCTAATTTGTGGATAATGGTTCTCACTGTGGTTCGCTGAAGTCCCGAAGCTTAAGAAATGGCTTTATAACCCTTACCAGACTCATAGAGCTCCACTACTTCCTTTTTCATTTGTTTCTTAAATAATTTCTTTGGATCTCAGCATGATGTCAGGCTTTTGAGGACCTTTTGGTGTACTTCACTTTTTTAGGTAGGTTCTATTTCAATTATTTCTTGATTAAGAACAGGTGTAGCAGTAATCAGGCTTGTGCCTAGAAAAGGTGAACTCAGGTGTGATAAGCCACAGTTATGTCAACACAGGGGGACAATCACTTTGTCAAATATGTTCATGTAGGTTTGGATTTTCTTTCCTCTAAATAGTATAAAGCTTTATTTAAAAATTTAATTTTGTATTTACTTCTGCTGACTGTGACTAATATTAAAATAAATTTGATGTTCTGAAACACTTAAAAGGGCATAGTCACGTATTATGACTTTACAAATTTCTATGCTGGTAGTTATCTATTATTATATTTTATTTCTGTTTAGAACTTTGTTTACTCTGTTAATAAACAAAGCCATTTTGTGTATATTTACAATAACAAGACCAAATGAACGGAGGTACGATATCGCACATGCGCGCAATGACTAAACCAGGAGAAGCATTGGAGCCGAGTGAGTCAGCAACATCTAGGAGAGGTGCGAAAAGAAAGAGTAAGTAACCCTGACCTTGTAGATCGGGTTGCTCTTCAACCACACCAAGCTTTAACTTTACTGCGAGGCACTGAAGGATTATTTACTGGCTCTTACAGTAGCTGTGTAAGTTGTCCCCATCTTGCCAGCAGTACTATAGTTCTGTGGTACGGCTGGCAGGTGGCACAACAATGTATATGTCTTCTGATTGTGCCTTGTGCAAAGTTCTTTTCAGGCTCAACAAAGACTAAGTAAACACTATCAGAATGAACTCTTGGAATATAGTTTTATTTTATTTTTTTTTACAGTCAAAATGTGTGACTAGGCCCCTTTAATACCCCGTTTACACTACCCCTTTCTAACCATGCCGAGACCAGTCTGAGCTTGGTAACTGAGATAACTATCGAGTGTAAATGGAACGCAAACTGAACTGAACCGAGCCAGACACAACCGGACCGAGCTAAATGCAGACCAGTTCCATGTGTGTGTTCGGCTTGTTTTTTTTTCTGGCCCGGTTTTCTGATAAAAAAGAGCGCATGAGCAGACCGCGTCATCTCCTTACAGCCAGCTGACATTTCATCCATCCATAAAAATACTAGCTTCTCTACCGTGACACACGATTTCCAGTGATGATTCTGCTTAGCAGTGTGATGAACCTCAGCGTCTGTCGTTGTTTCCTGCGTCTGTAAATCCTGATTAGACTATCGTTTATCCACTTCCCAAAAGACAACTGTGTCAAGTAAATCCACCAAAAGTTGCCGTCTTTGCCTAACTCGCCGCAAACAACGATGTATCACAATTATAACCAAGCTTAACTTCCTGAATGTTACGTGCACCGCCATTTTGATTTGCCTGGTCCCTCCTTCAATCCCAGAGAGCAGTAGTACCGCAGATCGTCACTAGGAGGTGAGATAGCCTGATGTGTAAACGGTCGTCAGAACCAAGCTCGGCTTGGTTAACTAATCCAAGCTCGGAGCGAGCTCGGCATGGATCGGTTTAATAAAGATAGTGTAAATGGGGCTTTAGTGTGACAAGCATGCAGAAACATGAAAATATCAGGAAGGGGGCAAACACATTTCCACACCACTTTATATGCATGCCTGACAACACTAGGGCACACTCCTTATGAGATGATGATTGGTGTCCGGGGGTATCTCCCTTCAGATCCCCACCAGTGACCCAGTCAGCCAGATTGATAATGTGTAGCACTCTATTTCTGCACATTCTCAATCTGGGGCTGCTCCATTTGAATCTGCTTGGTGAAGGAGGGAATTTCATCAGAATTATCTGAGCTGATTGGGTGAAGCGACAACTAGTGCCTGTCCTCCAAAGGTTGTTTTCAACAAATTAAGGTATAAAATTAAAACGTAAGCAGCAGGTATTATAAGAAACCACAAGAAGGTAAGCTAGTCAAGGCACTGCTTACTCTACTATCAAAGGAGAAATCATAGATTCTTACTAAACAGATGTGATGGCAACAACTATGCTTGCATCCTCCTGAGCTGCCATGTATGAGTTGGTTTGGCTGTGGGCTCATCTGCTTTTGCTTTTGTCACACCAGTATGTCCCGCCTTAATCCTTGATACTCCAACGTGATTGGCCCAAACCGCTTTTGATTAGGACTCAAATGGTTAAAGCCGGGTCAGTACAAGATGGATTCTCATGTGTTTGTGAACGCACAAATACCACAAGAATTCATCTTGCAGTCACGGTTTCCCCACCAGGGCATCACTGAGCTTCGGGACAGTCTGAGGTGCAAGCTGGTGGAGGCAGATGGATCAAAAAATGTGATGTACCAACAATGTTCTACTGGATTTAGGTAAGGGGAACAGAGAGGCCAGGCCATAGTTTAAATTCCTTCATCTTCCAGTAACTGCCTGCATACTCTTGCCACATGAGGCTAGGCATTATCCTATCCAACGAGGACTGAGGACCCACTGCACTTGCAAAATATCTAACAATGGATCTAGGGATTTCATCTCAATACCTACTAGTAGTCAGGCTGCCATTGTTTATCCTGCGTGCCACTCCATGGATATGACCCTCTAGAGACCAACACTGATCCACCACAAAACAGATCAAGCTGAACAGTGTTGCAGGTGGCATAGCTTCTCAAGACCCTTTCACATCTATCCCTTGAGCTCATAGTGAACCTGCTCCCACATGTGAAAAGAACAGGGAACCATTGCCAAACCTGCATTTCATTTCAACACCAAATCAGCTCATTTATCCTGATGTGAAGTTATCCTTATAGACCCATGTAAGTTTTCTAAGTCCCATAAAGTTCCTCAGGCCTTAACATGGACACAAGCATGCTCAGACAAACAGATGGATAATGACTGGTTTAGTCATTGCGCGCATGCGCAATATCCGACCTCCGGTCATGTGGTCTTGTTATTGTAAATATACACAAAATGGCTTTGTTTATTAACAGAGTAAACAAAGTTTAAAACAGAAATAAAATCTAATAATAATAGATAACTACCAGCATAGAAATTTGTAAAGTCATAGTACGTGACTATGCCCTTTTAAGTGTTTCAGAACATCACATTTATTTAAATATTAGTCACAGTCAGCAGATGTAAATACAAAATTATATTTTTAAATAAAGCTTTATACTATTAAGAGGAAAATAAATCCATAAAAAGGATGGTGGCATGATTGGAGCAGAAAACAACAAAGCCTACAAAAACTACAGCAGCTCACAAAACCATTTTACAACTGTGCTCAATCAATGAGGGGATTTTTTTTTTGTATTCCAGACTTTAACTCTCAGCTCTGGCCTGTCCACAGAATGAAAATAAACACATTTCTTGCAACCACAAAATGGTTTAAGTTACACCAAATTAGGTGACACTAGTATATCAGTGTGGGATACACTAGACAGGGCTTCAAAGAACCTCTTGTGTGGATACAAAGGGCATCTCATCTCATCTCATCATGCTGCTCTCACATGAATGATGGCGAAACAAAGGCAGGATTTTCACCCACTGCATCAGCTCACCTTCTTCTTGTCTTTCTGTGCTGGAGGGAGTAAGGCCCTTGAGCGCTCTGCAATTTTCTGTGACAGAAGCAAATGAACAGACAGGGTCAAGAGGACTCTTTTATCCACAATATATATTTTTTTCTTTTTTGCCTCCATGTGCAGAAATCAGTATGACAAATGCTGTATGTATGTTTTTTTTTTTATCAGATAAGTCTGTAAATACCTTCTGAAGATCCCCATAGCGCTGCACAGAATCTGAGAGTTCAGTCTTCAGTCTGGTCAGACGAAGACGATCTTGCTATGCAACAAAACAGGAATAGCTTTAATTATCACAAATGTTGTGTAATCTCCTGTTTATTCTTGAAAATGACAGCCCATGAGGGAGGAATGGCACTAAGAAATACCCGTGAAGAACCGCTGATTATTTCAGAGAGCTGTTTGATGAGATGACTTGTGCTAGTGATGACTTTGTTGGTCTGCTGCTGAGTGGAGTGTCTGGAGTAGAGATAAAGAGACAGAAAGTACAGGAACATAGAAAAACATTAAATCAAATAAAACAGATCTCCAGCATATACAGATATACATCCACTGGCACTTTATTGACAATTTCAGTCTAAGCTGAAGCTGACGCTGAGGTCCAGTCCAAGCTGATGACACGATTAGGTCCTACTGGACTGGAACCTACAGAGTTAACACAGGAAGGTTAACATTTACCAAGTTGTTTTTTTATCATATTATGTTTGACTGGTGTAAATGTAGACAATGCCCACTGTGTCGCTGATAGCTGTAATTTCTAAACAAAAAAAAAAAGCAGAAAAAGTTAGGTGAGTCTGTGTTGCTTCCAACATTAAAAAAAGTAGAGCGCCAGTGGAAGAACACAACTTCAGAAGGACCTACATTTATGCTCTCAACACTTCTCTCTTGAAGACTTTGAGTCATTTATACCAACAAATAGATGCCAACAGGTGGCTGTTACCCTCAGAAGCTAACGTACTGAATGTGAAATCATGGATCCAACGCTGAACCAAAGGCCAGACCCTAAACTGGTGTTAATGGACCGAAGACCGTACCGATCAGATCATACGTGTTATTGGACCTGACACCAGACACAGAGCACCACTTGCTGGATCACATAGTCCTACAAGCGGTATGTGTCATTCATCACTTTTAATTCTTCTTCTTCTTCTTCTTCTTCTTCTGTGTGGGAGGAGTGTGAGTGAAGTAGAAGGTAGAGAGCGTGAGTTATCTGTTTGAGTGTTTTTTTCCTACTTTTTTTCTGTCTTTCACAGGGTGTATGTAACTATTGGGTATAAAGGTGTTGTTTGTTTGTGCTTTAGGTTTTTTGGTGGGTTTTGTGGGGTTTGGTGGCCGTTGGGTTTTGCCCGGCGGCAGGTTGGCGTCTTGAACACCATGGTGGTGGGTGGTGGCTCTGGTGTCTTCTCCACGCTGACACAGAAGAACGGCATTAAGGTGGATGCTGGTTCTCCATGCAGCGTGGAAGATGTTTGTTTGGCTGTGGGTGAAGTTATTGGGCACAGATTTATTAAGTCAGCAGCATGAATGAGTGGAGCTGTAGTTTTGTTCTTTGAAAAAGTGGAGCAGGCTCAACAGTTAGTGGAAGCGGGTGTTTCTGTGGATGGTTTGTTTTTACAAGTCTCGCCGCTTACATTACCTGCAACTAAGGTAACATTGTCAAACGTCCCTCTGTTTATTAGTGATGAGTTTTTGATTAAAGACTTGTCTCGACGTGGTAAAGTGGTGTCACCAATTAAAAAAGTGCTGTTCGTGTGTAAATCACGGCTATTAAAACACGTTGTCTCTCACAGGAGACAACTGTTCGTCATATTAAATCGTCGAGATGAGGAGCTTAACTTGCGTTTTCATAGATAGATATAGGTCATCAGAATAGATGACCTATATCTTGTTTGCCACGTCTTCTAACATGAAGTGCTTTGGTTGTGGTCAGGAGGGCCACATTATAAAAATGTGTCCCGACAGGGCCAGGCCGGCCCCGCCGGGTTTGGCGAAGCAGCAGCCCGCTGCTGCTGAACAGGTAGGGGACCCACCTGGCGAGGCGGTCGCTGCGGGGGCGCCCGCGGGGGGACCCTCGGCTGCTGCGAGGGGGCCCATAGCTGCTGCGGGAGAGCCTGCGGGGAGACCCGCAGCTGCAGCAGGGGAGCCCGCGGAAGAGCCAGCAGACGGTATTGTTGAGGT
This sequence comes from Fundulus heteroclitus, assembly GCF_011125445.2. Lineage (NCBI taxonomy): Eukaryota > Metazoa > Chordata > Actinopteri > Cyprinodontiformes > Fundulidae > Fundulus > Fundulus heteroclitus. Next base: position 3,256,134 of record NC_046363.1, on the reverse strand, counting down.
GCCAGTGGTGGACAGTGGAATGAGTGTGTGTGTGGGAAAAGATGGATGCACGGTGGTGTGTGGTGATGGGGTGAATGGTGGTGAGGGTGGAAGTGTAAAGGGGGAGAGAGAGACGGTGTACAGGGAGAGCAGGAGGGGGTGAAGAGCAGTGAGGAGCATTTAGTGTGTGGAAATCAGGGAGGGAAAGTAGAGGTGGAGGTAGGTGGACGGAATGAAAGGAGGAACAGTGTAGAGTCGGTTTTGGGAACTGGATTGGAGGGAGAGACAGGTGAGACAGAGGAGGTGATGGAAGTGGAAGCTTCAGCCCCTACAAAGAGGCGAAGCAAAAGGAGGAATGTGGTGGTTGCTGTGCAGGCCAGCAAGCAGGCTGCAGAGAGAATTATTATTATTGTTTTAAACACCATTTTAATGTGTTTAAAACCTGCCAGATTTTACCGGTGGCTTTTACAGATCACTCGTTGCTTTTAGATAGTGTTTTTATTAGAAACATTTTACCTAGAAGTGCTTATTGACATTTTAACTCAGCTTTAACTTATGATCAGGGTTTTAGAGAGATTTTAGGTTAATTTTGTACTGGTTTTAGACAAATAAAGTCTGATTTTACCTGTCTCAGACAGTGGTGGGACCATGGAAAAGTTCAAATAAAACTGCTGAGCCCGCAGCACACTCTCAATGTTACTCGCAACATTACCGGATCTATCAGTGATCTTGAGATGAATATCGTGGAATTAGAACAAGTTAATGAATCCACAGGAAATCGAGAGCACATTGAAGCTCTCAAATCTAAAGGGCTAGTTTTAGCAAACCTGTTGGAAAATAGAGTCCAAGGCACATTGGTCAGGTCCCGGATCCAGAACATCACGGAGATGGATGCTGCCTCTAGCTTCTTCTTGGGCTTGGAGAGGAAGCACAGGCAGAGGAAGCAGATCCACTCTTTGCTGTCGGACACAGAGCAGCAATTGAGTGAACCAGGGCAGATCAGGAGGAGGGCTGTGGAGTTTTACCGTTCTCTGTTCCGCAGTGAATACAAAGTGAACGAGGAACTGTTTAGGAAGTTCTGCAAAGAACTACACCAGGTCTCTGAGGAGACAAATACTGAGCTGGAGCGCCCGCTGGGGCTTCAGGAGCTCCACACAGCCCTCCTCAGCATGCAGGGCCAGAGGTCCCCGGGCATTGACCGGCTCACGGTCGAATTCTACAAGGCCTACTGGGATCTCCTAGCCCAAGACCTGCTAGACGTCTATAATGAAAGTCTGCTCACTGGTTCACTCCCTTTGTCCTGCCGCAGGGCGGTCATCACCCTGCTGCCAGACAAGGGGAACCTGCAGGATATTAAGAACTGGCGCCCTGTGTCCCTCCTCTGCACCGACTATAAGATCTTCTCCAAGGTCCTGGCCACTCGGCTGAGAAGGGCTATGGAGCAGGTCATCCACCGGGACCAGACCTATTGCGTCCCCAGCAGGTCCATGGTAGATAACATCTACCTAATTCAGGATGTTTTGGAGATCTTCAGTTCATTGGGTTTACAAACTGGCGTGATTTCACTAGATCAAGAAAAGGCATTTGACCGCGTTAAACACGGCTTCCTCTGGAAAACCATGAGGGGGTTTGGGTTCAACGAGGGTCTCATTGCCAAGATCTAGGTGCTGTACAGTGACATTGAGGCGTGCTGAAGATCAACGGGAGCCTGTGTGCTCCTTTTAGGGTGTGTAGAGGCATTCAACAGGGCTGCGCGCTCTCTGGGATGCTCTACGCACTCTCCCTGGAACCCCTCCTTCAGAAAATACGCTCATGTGTTTATGGTCTGGTTTTACCTGGTTTTAGGAACAATATTGTTTTATCTGCCTACGCTGATGATGTTGTTAAATGTTTAAAAAAAGATCAGCAAGATGTCACTGTTTTAACCAAGATCACAGAAAAGTTTTCTGCGTTGTCTGCTACGAGGGTAAACTGGGGAAAGAGCGAAGCCTTGGGTCTCGGCGAGTGGTCTGCTGGGCTCCCAGTTCTCCCTCAAGGTCTTTTATGGAAGAAAGATGTTTTTTTAATATCTTGGTGTGTTTTTAGGCAGTAAAGATATTGAAAGCAAATACTGGGAGAACGTTGAGGAAAAAATTAAAAACAAGTTGGCCAAATAGAAGTGGTTGCACTCCCAAATGTCCTATAGGGGCAGGGTGCTGGTTTTAAATAATCATTGCATCACAGCTGTGGCACAAGTTGTCCCTTTTAGACCCACCATCTGGCTTACTTGTGAGAATACAGGCAGAGATGGTAAACTTTTTCTGGAACGGTCGACATTGGGTGCCACAGTCTGTCTTGTTTTTACCAAGAGAGGAGGGGGGCCAGTTACCTGACTCCGCCAGATAGATTTGCTCCGCATATCCATCTGGAAACCTTCCGTTGAAGTAATTTTGGGAAGGGGCGAAAATACTGGTTAGCTGATTGGCCTATGTTGGTGATAGACGGGCCAAATGAACCAATCAGATTCTCTCTGTTACGAGCGACGACGAAAACACAACCACAAGCCAAGCTACTCTTGCTGCTGCAGGTAAAGGCTCGTTAGCTCAGCAAAGAAATATTCTGTAATTCCGATAAAACTTGCTCGATAGCCACGCTAACGCTAGTTTCATCGGCTGAAGCCGCCATGTTCTTTAGACTGAACTGTCGCGCTTCCCGTTGCGTCACACCTCAACCCGCCTCAAAGCCAACGCTGATTGGACGTTCGTTTGGTGAACGGCTCCAAATTTTCTTCAACGGAGGGTAGCCAGACTGATCTGCGAGTGAAACCTTGAAAGCTCGCGAGATCAGGATGGTCTCACGAGGCTAGGGGGCCAGGGCCTTTTCCACCTGGCCAGTAGAACAGCTACATTTCGTTTACAGTTCCTTCAGACGTTCCTAACAGGATCACCTGTGTGGAGGGATGTGGCCAGCTGCATTCTCAGACGTGTAAATTGTCTGGGGCTGGATGATGCACTGTTTTTAACTGATTTTAGTTGTTTAAATGTAAAAGGGTTGCCTCAGTTTTCTCAAAGTTTTTTTAAATGTTGTGCTTTTTTTAAACTGCACAGATCAAAAACACATAATTCTCTGCATTGGCTTTTAGAAGAACCACTAGTGTGTGGAGCAAGACTGGACGTCCGCGACAGCACAGTACCGGGCTTTTCTGAGGCGATGTCCAGGTCTGGGAAGGTTACCCTGCGGTGGCTGGTGCAGGTGGCTGGACCAGATTTTTCACCATTTTTTTTCAGCAGACTGGCAGAGCGCTTTCTGGAGCGGATGAAGGAGCAAATGACAGCTGGAGAGAGGTGGCTCCTGCGGCTACACATCATAAAAAAGTGCCTGGCAGACCCGACTGACCCGTTCCTGGATCCGGGTTTTGAGGAGGACAGTGGCCCCCTGCTGCAAAGCGTGGTCCCAGGGATGGACTTATGTAAAACGGACCCAAAAGCACTGTACAAATGTAGTACAAAAATCCTGAACAAGAGAACTCTCCACAGCAGAGCAATCCATGTGTGGAGTGACAAACTTGGAGGATAAAAGCCTCAGTGGAGGACTCTATACAAGCCTCCGATAAAAAAACAGACTGGTGACCTTCAGCGGAGGATACTCTATGGGGCTATTATCAATATAATGAGTGTCCTTTTTGCAAATTGTCGTGTACGCGCATAAAAATAATCACTACGCTTACAGCGTCTAACTTTGCCAAAAATAATGTTTAGCGATGGTCGGTCTTTCTTCCCCTCCTCCTCCACACAACAAGGAGCTCTTTTCTCACTGTGACATGTTCATCAAGCTTTGTTTAAGAGTTGCAATACTATTTGAAGCAAGACGGTGTCAAGAAAGATGTGACAGAGTGGTGTAGATTGGCTATGAGCGCTCTTTGTGTGTGTGCGTGTGTTGCATGATACTCTCACTCCTTACTTGTACTTCTATGGAGTGATTTTTTTTACAATATTGTTGCAAGCAAAGAACACATTTTGTAAATGGAAATTGGCCCAAGACCATGTTCTTGAATCGGAAAAGGGTAGAGTGCCTTCTCCGGGTTGGGGAGGATGTACTGCCCCTGGTGGAGGGGTTCAAGTATCTTGGGGTCTTGTTCACGAATGAGGGGAAGATGGAGCAGGAGATCAACTGACGGATTGGTGCGGCGTCTGTTGTGAAGCGGGCGCTGTACCGATCCATTGTGGTGAAGAGAGAGCTGAGCCAAAAGGCAAAGCTGTCGTCCTACCTTCATCTATGGTCATGAGCTTTGGGTCATGACCGAAAGAACGAGATCCAGGATACAAGCGGCTGAAAAAGTTTTCTCCTTCGGGAGGGAAAAGATTGTAATGTCGCTGGGAATACAGTATGAACGTTAGTGTTCACCAGACCTGCCTAGGCTCAGATGTCACTGCAGAATTGTTTGACGGGTAGTAAATGTTCTGATTTGAGGCTGTTAAAAGTTTTTTTAGATTAGTGTATTTAATTAATAACGTTTGGTTTTCAATCATGCTGAGCTGCCGCTTTACTGCAAGGGATTGCTGAGGGCCAGGCTTGGTCCAGCATATTTTACAATTGATTTATAAATTAGCAAACTGGCATTTTGATAGTCCTGCATTACTGTCGCTAGATGCCGCCATGTCTGTTTGTCTGTTGTTCAACCAATTATCTTTTGGCTCAAAAAGGACTATCAACACACTATCAAAGGTGTTGGTGTATAATCTTATTTTTTCATGATCAAACAGTTTTTGGTCTTTTTTATAAGCATATTACGTGGCTTTATACCTTTAAAGCATATTCTGATGTGCCTTTTTTTCCAAATTGGCCTGGCAATCAGATTGCAGAGCTTTTGATAGTGTTACGGCCATTTATCTTTGTTCTCGATGTATATTATAAAACAAGGTGGGATATTCACTGAATGGTTGGCTTTGTTGTACTTTGTGCATGCAAACATCACAACATGTGTCAATGATGGTGACTGGTTGGCACTGTGTAGGAGTGATTCATGGAAACAGACTGATGACTCTTCTCTCTTTGAGCATGTTTCATGATATAGTTGCTATTTATTAAATATGTTCTGTTGTCAATGGCAAGAGGCAAACAGACTCCATTAAAAATGAACCATTTTTAATGGTTCATTGACTTAATTTAATTATTTTATTGTCCCTTTAAGTCAGTCTTCTTAAAGGTTACTTGAGTTTAGATACAATTTGACCAGCATGCTAATGATTAACTTAACTGAGATATGAACATTGTAACAGCCATATTCTTCCTTTTTCTTTGTGTGCTTTTGTTGTGACAAGCCTCACTGAGGGATATGGTAGGAACTACAACCGTTTTCATAACGCCGCAGAATATCCACTAGAAAGCCAGGTTAAGACTGTTATTAAATATCCATGCTGTCAGGTCATCCAGGGGTTACAATACACACATCACTCTTCACTGCAATTTTCCTGACTTGACACTATATTGCTCAGGTCTGCAGAGATGGGCTGCTACACAAAAGCGTCCCAGTTGTGGTTGTTCAAATATTGATCTCCATGAAACTGATGGCAGGGGATGGGGAGGCAAACTGCAGTGTATTGGGGCGAAAAGAAGCTTGTCAACATAACTTTGTGTCTGTTAGCTAAAAATCTGAGGAAAAAAATACAGTCATGAATCACATTTAATCAATTAGAATATGTGTTCCAATGAGGCTCATTTGTCAGATTAAAAGTTCCTTTTGAAAATAACTTTAATCTTGTATGTTTCATTAAACCAAAATTTCTGAATTAAAATGTTTTTATTGGACCTAAATGTCATGTTTTCATTACCTGTAAGCAGAAATTCATCCTAATTAACAGGAATTAAATCTTGAATGCATCAGATCTGTCTGTATTATTTAGTTGAATGAACTGCATTATTTCAGTTAGTGAATATAGTTACTAAAATAAATTAACTTTTCAATAATATATTAATTAATTGAATTGTTCTGTATGTTATTTATACAAACACACAGCCTCAATTTCCAGTTTAACTCGCTTTTCATTCATATGCATATTTCAATTGGTTTATGATCTATGCATCTTTTCAACAAGTTTTTGAGGTTTCAGTAATTAGATATACTGTATGCAGAACAGGGTAAGTAGAGAACTAATAAGTCAAGGAATATTGAAGAATATAAGTTAAGGGTACATGAAAAAACTAAACAGTAAAGCAGTTCAGTGTTGATCTCTGAATGTCAAAACAGTTTAATTTTAGATTTATGACATAATATTGATTTTATATCTAGAACACAATTATTGATATTACATTAAGGTTTAAAAGTTAACAAACACTTTTGATTCAACATTTTTATGTATGAAGACATCATACAATTATCTGGGGTCTCATTAATAAAGGTTGTGTATGCACGAAACAGGGCCTGAAACGAACGTACGTTACTTCCCATGCACAAGTTGGGATCTATATATATAAAAAAAAACCTTGACTGGAAAATGTGTGGACCTCACCGCAACTCTGACCCATGTTTATGCTCCTTTTGGAGACTGTGCAACTTGGCGACAGAGACGGTAAAGTGGTGAATTGCAGCCAAACTGCACTCCAGATCAGACTTTAATCATAGATCAATTTTAACAGAAGCATTCAGAACAGCAGTGTTATTCATGCTTGTGGTCATGACACATGACTATACATAAGAACTTTTTAATGAAATAAAAAAATCCCATAAGCCACCTTAAATCTTAAATCAAAGTCCGCAAATTTTACTGGGGTTTTCTACGATCACATTCCTTTCCCCAATGATCCCCAGGGTGAGAATGTGAAGAGGTGTGAGGCATTTACTTTAATTACTGTAAACATAAATACACTAAAGCGTAAATCTGTGCGGTATGCTGCATTGATACTGGGGGAGGCCCTTGCAAATGGGAGAAAACATGGTTTCAGAGATCAAAGATTTCCAGGGCAAGGATGATGACTGGCTAATATGCTGCTTTAGACTACAGTTACACAACCGCCTCACCCCAGTAGTTGGGTCCTAATCCGCCCACCAAACCCCAGAGTAAAGAGAAGATGCACCTTAACACCACTCAGACCCATGCAGAGCAGATGCTCTTTCCGATCAACTTCCTATGTTTCTTTATTATGGGGGGATGGATACTCTCATTCCTCCTGGTTTCCATCCATCCATAGAATGTTGATCTGAACACACACAGCCTAAGAGGAATTTCAACACGGAGTCCCCGTGAGGCTATCATCCTACGTTTGAAATAGCAATCAAGTTTACTTCCTAACATGTTATTTTAATGTGGACAACATATGTGCTATTATCTCTGATTTACACCTTTGAGCCATGTTAGGGGAACGCCAGACACAGTACATTGGCAGTAACATCTCATAGCAACTGTCGAAAATGGTTGTGAAAGGGAATACTTGGGGCTTGTTTTAAAGCCACAGGAATCAGCCAAGATCATCTGTTGACTCTGCGTCATGTAACAAGACAATGATCCTAAATACTACAACTGTACTGTTAAAAAAGGTAACTATCAAACCATTTAAGTTAAATATAGAGAAACAAATGTCTACAAATTAAATAAAAAGACTGGACTACTTTGTGTGTTTCAATGAAATATAATAGTTCAATAATGTTCTAGGATCGTCTTCCTATGTCACTTGATTACTTGACTTTCAAGTGTATTTTTTAACATACTGAATATTCCTGTGGCTATGGAATCATAACATATGTTATATCATCATATGTTACTTTCTGCAGATTCTCTGTTTGCGTTGATGAAGATACAACAAATCAATATGCTAAATGCTTGGTTAACAACACGTTTCTGATTAATTCAGAAAATAATCAGTTGACCACTTGGAGGCTCTCAAAGACCGTGGATGTAGTGTCAAACTTTGAGCCTGAGAAGGTCAGGTGGTCAATAATGACAGAAAAATGAAGAAAATAAGACGGAGACACCACGGCAAAAGTAACTTGTTCTCATGCAATAGCTTTCATCTCAACATGCATGTCATGTATGTAACGGGTGCATCAGTAACTCTATCCTTATCTCATATATGTGACAGGACTTTTTAAATATAGATATACCAACACATGTCACAACACAAGTGTGATAGAAGCTCAAGTCAGCAAACTTAGAAAATGATCAGGAGAAAAACTGCTTATTTGTCCTTCATACATATTTATCTCTACTATATTCCCATGGTGCATTTTACTCATAAGGTACTTTTCTGCCATATAATAAAATAATAATGTATAAACACACACAAATGTACAACATAAAGATTTACATGTTCTATAGGAGGATATGGATGCGTCACTACTTAACAGCAAAGCTGCCACAGATGTGACAGGTTATTTAAAAAAAAACATCCTGCTAATGTGGTGACGTTCTTACCCGCTATAGTAACCCAGCAGAGGACAGACTAGGTGGCTGTTGCTTTACATTAAGGAGTGAGAATTGAAGATGCCCATCATTTATGCAGCAACCAGAAACTATTGAAATGCTGCCTGTGCATCAGGAATTAGTGTGGTGGGATACAGAGGGAGATGAGTCCTAATGCATTAATGTAGGTGTAGCTAAAGACTGTTTAAGAAGTGAAGAAGCTAGCTGTCTGTTTATGTTCCAACTATTACCTGTGGTCATTAGATATACTTCATACAGATCTGTGGATTGGACCCGTTGAGCCTGACTTAGAGATACAGGTACATCACAAAAAATATATATCTATAAAAAAAATCAATAATTGTTATCACTTATTTCAGAACTTTAACCTCCTATATAATTTAGATTAATTGTACTGTCTCTTCTAATTTTCAAGAGTCTTACAGATAATGGAAACCCAAAATTTAGTAAGTTTAAAATGTGTATATGATCAAGAAAAGGGACAATTCAAACAGAAATGTCAGGTTCCTAAAGCTAAATTAAATTAAATGCAGTTGATACTTGGATTGGCCTCCTTTTTGCATTACTTACTGATCAATGCAACCTGCCATGGAGACAATCAGCCTCTGGTTCTGCTAAGGTATTATGGAACCCCAGCTTATAATACATTTTATCTGAAAGCGCCTTTCAGTGCACCCAAGGACATTGTACAGATTCAACAATAAATCATGATAAAAATAAACCGGCAATTACAGTTACAGTATTCTTGAACAAATGTGTTTTGAGTTTAGACTTTAAGTTAGCAAAAGTGTATTGTGGCTGCTCAGAGGGAGAGAGTTCCATACTTTGGGAGTAGAGCATAACAGTTTTGAGTTCTATTCTGAATCTAACCAGGAGCCAAAGGAGCTGCTATAGAATGGGTGATGGGGTGAAATGAGGGGGTTTTGAAAATAATGTGTGCAGCTAAACCACTTAAAGTCTAACTCTTGGAATGAATGTATTTTAACGCAGATGCATTCAAATAGTCACCAGAGTAAAGAAATGTATATTATATGTGAATTATGTGCGCCGTTTGGAAGTAATTTCGAGAAAACTTGCTGTATAAGCAAAAGAGACCGAACATTCCTCAATCGGGCTGCTCCAGAATGTGACGTCACAAACAGAATTAGTACCGTGCATCCGGCTGCTAACACTACGACTTTCGCTACCGATTTATTAAATTCAATTATTAACTCTTACTCTATGTACAAAAAATTTATAAAAAAAATGTCTGATACATCTACAAACTCCACCTCAAGCATCGGCGACTCCGATACCGAATATATATACGAAGAAACGGAGTTTGAACAAGGTGAACATGAGGAGACTATATCTAACGCTGCCCAAGACATAGAGCCCATGCTCCATTGTAAGTACCCCTCAAAATCATCGCTTGTGAAGTGTGAATTGCATAAAACACTTTTGTCACTGCCGGCAATCCAGTCCTTTCGCGTTTCTTTTACGAATTTATCCCATTTCTTTCGGACCTTTTGATCCTTCGGCCAAGTATGTAGCGCTACTTTCTGGCCTGCACTAGACCGCGGTAAAATTGGCTTGACATTGGACATTCAAGCTCCGCGGAGTCAGCGGAGCACTCTTGGCAAACAAAAATCAAATCAGATTTGTCCCATACGCAGTCCCATCGCGTATGGGAGAAGGGAGCAGCTGAGAGACGCGGGCCGAAATCGGAGTCCTTCAACCAGATCAACCGTGAGCTAGATCCCGCTGACTCCACGGAGCTTGAATGTCCAATATCAAACCAACTTCACCGCGGTCTGCACTACGCCTATGAGCGACACTACAGCCACCAACTACGCACCTAGAAGTCATTTTATTGTGGACTTAGTTTGGCGATTTTTTTTTAAAAGTGCTTGCTCAAAGTAGACGTGGATCAGCAGATTTGGTGTGTGAAAGAAGATACTGGAAAACATCCATATATCCTTGTTCGCCGTACCGGTTGTACAATGTAAACAATGTGTGTTTCTATGCAAGTTCGCTTTGCGCATTCTCGGTGTTCTTGAACTGACGTCACACGTCAGAAATGGCCGATCGTAAACGGAGGCAGCACTCAAACGCGGAATACCATAATTGGTGTAAAAAATGCGCAATATTTCATATTTAAACTTAATTTGAACACTTTTGATACATGAATATTCAAAGTTTACCTTGTTCTGGAAGTTATTCAACGGTTTTTGGGATTTTCTTTCAGTCCAAGAGTTAGACTTTAAAGCTTATGGAATGATTTCTAAGGGAGACCAAAAAAAAGAGAGTTACAGTCGTTCATGAAGGAGGTGATAAGGCTAGGCCTGTCACAATAACATATTTGGCTGGGCATAATTTTTTTCTAAATCTTATTGCGCTAAATTATATCATTGTCATTTGGAGAGACCTTTTTCTACTAATATGATTCAATTCAATTCAATTCAATTTTCCTCCTCTCCTGTGGAACCAACTCCCAGTTTTGGTCCATGAGGCAGACACCTATGACTAGGCTTAAAAATTTACTTCTTGACAAAGTTAGAGTGGCTTAGGTTACCCTGAGCTATCTCTGTAGTTAGCTGCTATGGGCTTAGGCTGCTGGAGGACATCAGGGTCTATTTTTCTCACTTTGCTGATTTATCCTACTGTTCTCCAACTTGTATTGTTTGTTGTTATTTCAACTTTTAACTTTTTGTTCTCTATTATATTATTCTTCATACACCTCATCTGGCGTTCTGTTAGTTGTCACATCATCCAGGGGAGACAGATCATCCACTATTACCATATAACATAGAAAGGATTCCTGGATCTTCTTTAACCCCCAGTCGGTTGAGGCAGATGACTGTTTATACCGAGTCTGGTTCTGCTGGAGGTTTTCCTCCCTGTTAATGGGGAGTTTTCCTCTCCATTGTCACTTCATGCATGCTCAGAATGAGGGATTTCTGCAAAGCCATGGACAATGCAAATGACTGTCCCTGTGGCTCTACATTCTTTCATGAGGAGTGAATGCTACTTGCCAAGACTTGATGCAATCTACTGGATTTCCTTAGATAGGAAACTGTTTTCCATTTTGTACTTTCAAGTAAAGTCTATGGTTGAAACAGGAGAAATATTTACTTCTTATGTTTTGTGTTAGATTAAAAAACACATTGCAAAATAATCTATCATATCATATTTTTATAGACTGATACACGGCTTTAATTCAGGGGTTAAAGCAAAATAATCAATTTGACTGACCAATTTGACCATAATTTCCCGGGGCCGTGGACGTCATACCACATTAGGTACCACACTTCAACCAACTTTAACCAAATCTGGCAGTTTACAATATGCATTGACAATTCCTGTGGCTCTCCCGCCTTTAAGCTTAAGAGCCTTGCCGTCATCCTGGGCGGCCCTCACCATCACTTTCCACTTCCATGACATCACTTGGTTAACTTACTTTCATCTTTGCACCATCGAGCAAGTTCTTCCTTCACACCTTTGCCAAACTGGTTCACAGTCCACTCACATCTTGACTTTACACTTTCAACGCCCTTCCCTTCCTGTCCCCCAGAAAACCCTCCATCAACTGCAGCTAGTACAAAAGACAGCAGTATGCATCATATATGTACAAACAGAGGCGGTATAAAAATTACCTGTCGTTTTCCCCTCCCCAACATGCAGATATTGATAGGCTGAGATTTAAGCTGAAAACAGGCCGAGTTTACACACAAAGTTTATAGTTTTAAAACCTCCAAAACTGCATTTAGTGGTTTCTTTATAATTTCAACTTGTACATTTTGCAATAACACAAAAATGACAATTTTCCCAGAATTTGAATGTTTTTCTCTGTTATCTCCATTTGCGCTCTGCCAACTTGTTCCTGGTTTTCCTGTGTTGCGTCACATATGTTTCAAATATCTAACTTTTCATAATATTACATTTTTTTACCTTAATGTGGTGGAGGGTTTGTGTACCCATAAGATCCTCAGGTCTATGTTGTCTGGAGCTTTAGCTCCTAATAGGGTTTCTGTTGCCAAATTGGCCTCAAGGGAAGAGTCACACTAAGAGCGATTCAAGAATTCCAATGATATGACTAGTCACAAAAAGAAGTAAACCTTGCCTGAAATAGAACCAGACCTATGTTACTGTGAATGCCTGGTTTGTTTAACTGAATAAAAACTAAACTGAAGTAATAATTGGACCAGTAAGGGAGCAAAAAAAAGGTAGAAAAAAGGTTTTGCATTTTTCTAAATCTTTTGCTAAAAATAAAAAGGTAATTACTGGTAACAAGTCTAAAAAAGATGTTTTTTAGAAAAGCTGTTCTTTATTTGGATATTAGCTTTGGGTCATTGTTGGGTTGCTTTGTAGAAGAACACTGACTGGTTTTTGAAACTGTTCACAGTATTCTCCACCTTGATCAGGGGCCCAGTTCCAGCTCAAGAAAAATGTGTTTCAATAATAATGTGTCCTTCAAAGAGAGACTTTTAACAGATTTATTAGAGTAACAGGTGTAGCCGACGTGGGAGAATTCTGGAACTGGCTGAGGAACCTCTGCAAGGAAGGGAGACAGGTTAGTGGCTGTGAGTCTAACAGTGAGGATTGTTGAGCACTGTTTTAAAGCAACTAACCTCTCTTGAATCCGGAGTGAAGCACTGAATCCAAGAAGTGCTTCCAGGAGAATCTTGGCTTGTCCTTTACTTGAAGAAGCTGGGTCCAAAACTCAACTAGCTACAGTAGAGAAGCTCCGCGGACAGTCCAGGGTCATTAACGAGGATTTTGAAGCAGAGTCAGAGTATCAGAGTACAGAGTCTGGTCAAGGGTCTTGATCCTCATGGCTAACTGATTGGCAGAAGTACAGGAGGGCTTTGCAGAGATGTAATGTCAGGCAATAGGCAAAGGTCGATGTCCAGAAACTGACCAACAGGAGAGTCTGACAAGGGCAGAGGTTATTGGGACATGGTCCACCAGTGCCATTCTCAGCTCCCCTTACTCTCTTCTGAAGGTTCCTCCTGTCTCAGATATTGTAACAGGAATACAATGCTACGGCATAATCACAATAAACTGATTTGGAAATGTCTGTTTTTAATGTCTTTTCATGTTATGATTTAGGTTTTTGTTTGTTTGTTTTGGACTTTTCCTAGTTCCAACCTGTCACCTCTCAGCCACCAGCCACCACCCACTCAGCTCTGTCCACTCCTCAGTCACCAGTCAATTAGTCCAGACCAGCTCCACCTGCTGCCTGTAATTACTGCCAACTCTGCTCACCTGTACCCCTGTCTATATATACCTGCCTCAGCCAACTCATCCCTGCCAGAACATCTCGTCTTTTCTCGCCTCGTGCAGTACCGCCTTGACTATACCAGTTCCTGTGTCCTCAGCCAGCTGGCCTCTTCTGCTTCCCCCGTCTCTGATGAAAGCTGCCTGTGTATGCGTGCTGCACAACTCTGCCTGTTTCCTCTTGCATTCCAGCCGCTCGCTCTGCCCGTTCTGGTGGTTCCTTGCTCCACATTGGCCTACACCTGATCAGCTCCTGCCTTTTTCACTCAGACTGTCTGTCACTACCTGCATCTTCTGATCCGCTGCTCATCCCTGCCTGCCTGCACCATCAGCCATTACTCATCTGTCAAGTCTGGTTCTGCTTGCCTGTCTCAGCTGCCACACCTCATCCTCACAATAAACCTTTTAAAATGTAACTCTGTGTTTGGCTGAATATCGGGTTCACCAGTATTAATCATTACATTTTCATATTTTTTTCATATACTGTTTTTCAACCATGTTTCTGTCGTTGTTCTCAAAAATTGTTTTTCCTTTAATAAAGGTTTTATAGTTATTAACCCTTTCATCCATCCATGCATGCATTTTCTTATACGCTTATCCCTCATGGGGTCATGAGGGGTGCTGGTGCCTATCTCCAGCTACCCTTTCATCCATCCATTGTCTATACCCACTGATGTGCAATGAAGCCATGAGGAAAAATCAGACAAAATAAATAAATAAATAAATCTCAAACAGTAGTTTGAGACTTTTACACACCCCACCCCTCAGCAGTGCCATTGCTATGAAGCCAAGCTACCCCAGACTTATCTTGCTCTTTTGCCTGTGGACCCTCGTGGAGAGAGGAGTTCATACTGGGGAGACCAGCCACCGATGCGGGCCGTATGGGGCTCAGAGACTCACAAGCATCTGCAGGGTCGACCAAGCTGAGAAAAGTCTGCTTTCTGTGAAACTAACATCATAATCAAAATCAGTGGTGGTCTAAGCTGTGCAGAAGAACGCTGACCTGGGAGCGGAGCCACTATTCTGCATTGTGTTATGTTGTTGAGCTGTTTTTGAAGAACTTCAGTTAGCAAAACAACCATATTTCCCCCTTTTTAAAAACTGATAATATTCTCAACTCTGCATTGTTTATACAATCTTAAAATAAGTAATTCAAAACTGAATAAAAATTAAAGCCAGTAAAATGTAAAATAAAATGCAGATCCACAAAAACAAACAATAAAAACTTCAAAAGCTAACATCTCAAACTCGGGGAAAAAAAGATTTGTTTTAATCACAGAGTGAAATGGCCTGCCTGATATGTAAAGCTACTTGAATCCAGAGTTTTGTGCAATGACAGAGAAAGTGCAGTTACCTCTTTGCGCTCTTTGTTTTTCAGATAACTAATAAAAACGAATCTGTCAACCTGTGCAAACGACAGGGACCGTGCTTATGAAGCAGTCCTGACAGATCCTGGAAACAAGGTCATGATACTTAAAAGCAAATAAAATAGTTTTTAAATCAATCCGGATGTGAACCAGTAACCATTGAATTGCTGCTAAAACTGGAGAAATGTGATCTCATTTTTGTACCAGTTAAAAAAAGAGCAGCAGCATTTTGGACCAGCTGCAGCCAAGCCACTAGAGTTTTATTAAGCCCAGAGTAAAGTGCAGTGCAGTAATCTAAGCAAGTTGTAATTCAATCTTTAGTCAGCTGTCTCAGTTTGAAAAAAGCTGGACTGAACCACATATTTTAACTGTGTATCAAAGTTAAGATTACCGTATTCTCAAGTCTTACAGAGGTATGTTGCTCTCAGTGTCAGATGCTGACTTTAAGGTCTCAGGTCAACACTGATGTTAAAGACATCAATGGGCCCAAACAAACTTTTGAGAAGTTTATTTTTAGAGCCACTATTTTCATTTTTAGTGTCATAAAAATATAACTGTCTTTACCTAAAAAAAGAAGGTTAAACACTGGTTTCTTATAACTGACTCCCAAGAGACGGGGTAAAGAGAGAAGAGGAAGAGGCCAAGCATGGAGCCTTAAGGCACTCTGCATTAGTGCCTTAAAATAAAATAAAAAAGCCATTTTCTCCATTCTTAGAAAAAGGAGTGTAATAATACCGGCAAAACCTTAAAACCACTTTATTACTTTATTGAGTGATTATTTGTATATTCGGGGTCTGCTTCATTCCATCCATTCATGCGGGTCTATCTAGAAACAATACATATTTTACAAGAATAAAGCAGATAGCTGAAATGGACTCAGGAAGGTGGAGTTTGGTTGCAGCAAATAAAATTTCTGGAGATGAGTGACAATCAGAACAAATTGTATCTTCGTCAGAAATCTGGAATTGACCACAGGACTGTTTACTTGTTGAGAGGGTGCAATATTGAGCATTAATATTGTGAATAGAGTTTAAACAGACGTGATTCTTCTCATATTAGGCAATCTTGGTATGATGAAAGTAACAATCACAAGAGAATAGTTGTGTGTTTTTCTGTTTTAAGCCACTAACTGAACAATAACGTGTTAACACTTCTCTATTACTTTTTAGCAAAAGTAAAACATGTCTATATCCATAGTTGGTTAAAATTTAGATGGATTTGACTGGACCTGCTCTTCCGGCATCCAGTTGCCATGGCAGTGAACCTGAGCAAACCCCTGTCACCTCAACCAGATGCAACGGGAGAGGTTTGGCAGAGAAGTAAGCAGGGAAAGTTTAGAACGGTTAACTAATGTGTTTTCACTGTGTTTTTAAAACACATGGAGCTAACAGGCATTTTGAAACCAAGCGTTGCTGATGTAGTATGAGTGTGTTTTTGCGATTATAACAAACTTTATTTCCATAAGAGTTTTATCCACCAATGGAATATTATTGTTTGTGTTGTCCCCCCCGCTCACTATGACCAAATAGATCTGAAAAATATTTTAAAATTAGCACAGAATGTCCGCTAGCATAATGCTACTAGCTTCCTGAGTAACATTTGTGCTACCATCTACCAAACGTAACTATAATTAGTTTTAAACATAATGCTTGTTTTCGTTTAGCTCCGCCATCGTTCACTTGTGCTGTGCGCATTAGTATATCATTAATAGGGAAGATTAATGTCAATTTAATGGTGTTTGTGTATAACTTTAGGATTAAGCCATCAAGTGAACGATCGCTACAGCGCCCCTAGCTAACGGGAGGAATAATTGCATTAATAAAATCAAGTGTCCTAAAGATATTGATTTATACAGAGTAAATTATTTGTTAAATGCTATTTTATAAAATAATGTTTTGTTTTACTCAGGATTTGCATTGTGAATGGGTTGAAACACATACCAAATGTTCTAAGTTAGTGAAGCTAATTTAATCTCATTCCAGAGTCTTTAAGATGAACTTTGGTTCTTTAACTTAGATTTCCAGTGACCCAGGATTCACTGAATCATTCTGATGATGGTTTTCAACCATTTTATTTGTCTTTTTGTTTTCATATTTTCTCAGCTTCTAAGTTTCTTCTAAGGTTCACCTGCCTAGTAGAGAGGATTTGTTGATTGAAACATATGGTTAATTCAGACAAATAGCATTCTATGGTGGTTGTCACTCCTTTATTCTATATGTGTGCAGAGTTTGCTGTTAAAAGAATGCCAGTGCTTGAATCATTCCTTTCAACTATTGTCCTGATATGAGCTGTTTGGGCTGATATTCATTGGAAAATACGTAACAGACCAAGAGTTATTTATTATAACTTAAAACAGGGTGTAATAATAGCTCAACACCTCTTATTTTTGGGTTGCGGGAAGGTTGGTGCTTTTCTTCAGTGTCAATTGGGCAAGATTAACCCTTTGTTTTCAATCAACAATAATGTTTTTGGTAAAAACATCTCTATTTTAATAAAATCAGCTATGAGCTTCCTCATAATGAACAACCAACCATTTCATGGTGTCACTGGGATAAACTGATCTGTTTAAAAATTTCAGTCATTATCTAAATACAGTCTGACCTGTGCATTGGTGCTGATGATTCATCCATAAGTCAGTGGGATTCCCACCCACCACACACAATCAGATCTCGCCCACTTCTGAGGACCCCAGGAAGACCTGTGCAGTATCACTGCACAGCGGTAAATCTGCTGGTCAGAGTCCTTCCTCTGAGCATGCTTCCAGTTAGAAATAGTATGATTAAAGAGGAACTGCTCATACTGAACATTCCAATCAGCTTCTTTAGTCATACGTGTCTCTTGCCTGCGTCCTATTTGCTTTTCCTTTGGGATTGGGCTGGTTCTGGTGAGGGCAACTGGGAGCAGCTTGCAGCAGGGGGAGGTGTGAGGCATGGCAAGAGCTTTGAGTGGGATCAACATTCTGGAGAGCGTGGTGATGGGGTGTTGTTTATAGACTGCAATCATGATTTCAGGATTCTAACTGACAGTGTTGTAACCACTGAGCCTTGACAGTCTTTATACCGCCATGCTGGAGTTAGTCCATACAGCCTGCTGACCTCTCGATCGATTCACCTGACAAATCAGAACATTTGTGAAAGCAAGCAGTGACTAAAGTCACAAAAAGCAAGAGCGGTATGATGACACCTTGCCAACATAAGAGTCAATTCATCACAGAAGCCAAATCTACATTTTAGCTGAAAACATAATCAATAGCAGCTGTCAAAAATATTATGCTCTCGCTTTATCTGATGGCAGTTGCACTATCCGAACAAGAACAGTGTGATCAGGTCAAAGTTAGTAGCAAACAGCTGATTATATTGCAGATTGATTTCCATTGTATACTGAATAAGAATCAGGGGTACAAACCTTTGATCAGACTTCAAATTCACAGCACATTTTCATAGCAAATGCTATAATCTTTGTTCTGTGCATGTACAACAACTCAAAATTGTCCTACTGTTATTTATTTAAAAAATATTCTGTTGTTCAATAAAATGTATTCATATTCTTTAAATATTTACCTTACTGTTAACTTTTAAATGAGTGCATCAGTAATGTACATATCTGATACAGTTTCATTAATGTTAAGATGAAAAACCCCACTTTAATGCCATCACGCTCGGAGCTGCCGTTATGGAGACCATGCGTCATGTAAAAGTGCATCTCGGATGGAATATACACCTACAGCTGCTCATACATGGCCGACAAGCAAGAGGACCCCACACTAATGTGGGTTTGAGAGGCGAAGTGATGCTGGCTTGTTGTATAAGAGTGGAGGAGGATAAGGTGGAGACTTACATCAACACAGAATCAGTGTGATAAAATATCTGTGGCTCCTTTCCTGCAAATGCAGTGTAATAAATGTTAATATCATAGTGTCTATACATACTTGAGGTGATATTTGTTGCATATTAATTGTCAACTCATAATAGAGGATGTCTATAATAATATGTGCTGTGGCAAAACTCAACATACTGTCTCATACTTTACAGGTCATAAAGGCCAGACACTTTGGTTTTAATTTTATCAGACCACAGAACATGTTTTTGGAGTAATCACTTGTTCCTCTCTGAGTGGCCTTTCACCACATGTTGGTACATAGCTTGTCTCACAGTGGATAATCGCTCACTTACAAGCTTCAGTCTGCATCTTCACAAGGTCTGTTTCCTCTTTTCACAGATTTAGCTCCAAAACCTATTGATCTCCGGGACACAGAACCCATCACCTTTTGGAAAGATACAACGATTATACTTGGATTTAATTGTCTGATGAGGTGAAAGTGACACCTTCAGGTATGAATAAATATTGATCCGTGTAGGCCAGTGATACAGTCCATATTTCAGTTCTTTTCCTCTTCTGTCACTGAAATTGACACAGTCTTCCAGCTATCAGAAAAACAGAACCTCATTGGTGGTTTCACTTTACTGCTGTTTCATACTTTTGGATATGAAATTACAGTAAATAACTTGCCACTTGCTATTGGCAATTCATACAGTTGGATCTAACATGCAAATTTCTGTGATTCAAGTTTGTTTCAATGAAATATGACTTTAATTTGAATTCATTACAATTTTGTTACCACAAAACTCTGCTCAACTTCTAGAAAACTCTTATTCCACACAAGAACATTACTAATGAAACACATTGCTTGTCTCTTAAGAGCTCTGACATTCATCTCATGCAGTCAGTCTTGGATGGACAGAAGAGACAGAAGACGATGGCATAATGTCCTAGATAATGAAAAACACTAAGCTTTACACTGCCTGTGGACAGTTCTGGTTCCTGATGTTCCATGCCCTGCCAGTGAGATGTTTCCCTTCCTAAACATGCCTGACTTTAATGAGGCTTTAAACAGAGAACTGTCATCAAAACTTGATGCTGCTCTGATAAAACTTTCCAGACCAAACTCGGATGAAGCAAAACTATTGAGCTTTTGTCGTCACAACAGTGAATGGTATTTATAGGTAACGCATGTAAGCAACTAGTATTTATTGGTAAATTGTGTAACACAACCAATTATTGCAAACTGTTATGAACTGAATTAAGCTGAGTCAAATTAAAAGATGAAAGGTGTAAGCACTGGAAAATAGACCTGTTGTATTTCCAAAACTACGATAAATATTTTACGCTGTCAAATGGTTGCATTAAGCAGACCTTAGAAAGCTTGGCCACGGCTGAAGAGTTTAGAAGGTCAACCTTCTCATTCTGAAAAATATAATCAATTGACTGTAAATTTACATAGAAAGATAACCATTGGCAACTAAATTTACAGTTAAACCCAAATGCATTCAGATGCCTTGGGGAGTTTAAAGTAATCTTTTCATTTTATTAATATGTAACATGTCTAGTAACATATCTTCTGTTTGGAATTAGCCTCCACATTTTGAATTCGCCAAACCAGAGTATAATAGATCATTATCAAATTTGAATCCAACAGAAAATCTGTGGACGGAGATAAAGATTATGGTGATGGAAGTGAGACTTTCCAACCTTAGACGTAGAGCTCCTCACCCATGATAAATTTTCAAAATAACAGAAAACATGCAAAAAGCTAATCAGCAGTTACAAGGTTTTAATTGCTGTAATACCAAAAAAGATGTTTCCACTGATTATTCAGAAAGTTAATAATAATAATAATAATAATAATAATAATAATAATAATAATAATAATAATAATATGACTTCAGGATAAACCTATTGGTTGTTTGAAAAAAATAATTCTAGCGGTATAGATAATCTTAGTCTTAACTGTATCACTAGATCTGTAAGGGGCAAATCTGGAAGTTACTATAACCAGTCCAGTGAGTCACTTCGAAGGTAAACAGGGATTTTAGAAAATGCACTAAAGAGATAGCTACAACTGAGCTGACAAGATTCTCACTGGATCACTCCATGAAACATGCTTCTCCTGTGCTCTCTTAGGTTCTACAGGAACTTGATTCCATTTGTCCATTGGTTTCCTGCTTTCTGTTGCTCATATATGTTTTCCTTTGCATTCTTTCTCCAGCATAGAGCATATCCTGAGGGATATGCCACTGAGGGATATGCCACTTCCATGCTCTGCACTTAGGTCATCCTTAAACCCCATCTTGACAAAAGCAAGTTTCGATCCAGGACTGTCCTGGATTTCCATCTACCCATAACTTCTGAGCAGTTTCTGAGGAAGAAAAGTATCCCCACAGGACCATGCTGCTACCACCATGTTTAAAATAGAGTGAGATGTGATGTTATTTTGTGCCACACATTTATCACTTTGCAATTGGCCAGAATGTTCAATTTTGATTTTATATGAGCGGACCACCTTCTTTCACACATTTATTGTGTCCCCCACACTTTTGGTAAACTGCAAACAGGACTTCTTCTGACTTTATTTTAGAATTAAGTTTTTTGTTTTTTTGCCATTCTTTCACGGAGACCAGATTCATTCAGTGCAGAGAAAATATTTGTCCTGTCAACATCTGTCCTATCTCCCACCTGTGCTGTAGATCTCCGCAGCTCTTCCAGAGTTTACGTGGGACTCTTGACTGTTACCTCTTGATTCTTCTTGAGGAATGCTTTTCTTGACAAGCCATTCATTTGAATCGGGTATATTGGATAGCTGCTTTTGAGAACTGGACTAGAGTATTTGCTACATGTATCATGACTGTCCTTTTCACAGCTGAGGACTAATAGCCTTGATACATAGGGTATGGTTAGTGGCCTGGCCACTCACTGCGTGTCTTCCCCTTTCCATTCTGTCCTACTAACTGTTGCATGAAGGCCATTCATGCTGAGAAATGAGAAAAATACCCCACAATTATGTTGGTCCTGCACATGAAATTCCAATGAAACCAAATGTCATCAAATGTAGAAATGTTAAAATGGTATGAATATATTTGCAAGGTACCATAAATAGTTATTAGGAGGTGTTACTGACTGTGGATTAGCAAAAGCTTTGAATAAATGGTATCTTTACTCATTTACTTTTAGAAGAACCTGATTTGTTGTTTCTACCTTTTTTATGGCTAGACAGCATCAATGCAGTAGAAAACATATAGGCTGGTATAAGTAAAAGCAGCCAAGCACTGAAAGCTTCCAAGGCCGTCATAAAATTGTTCGATGGAATTGATGACACGCCAGCTAAAACAGCGGGATGTGATGCATTTTAAACGGGTGCAATCATCTTAGATTGGACACTTTGTCAACAATGTTGAAACTGAACATTTGTAGGAGCTTGGCTGAAAATAACAATCAATATGGAAGAGGATGTAAAAACAAAGAGAAAATAAGCATGGTTAGCTGCAACACCAAGTGTGTCTGAGTGTTACTCACAGGTTCTGTCGCAGCTCTGCTGTGTCTCTAGATGTGCCCAGTGACTGAAGATTTTTCTCCAAGGTGACAACTGAAGAAACAAATAGATGAAAAAAATAAGAAAATAATGGACTTACACACACTTCCAGACACTTTGAGATCCAGCAAATGTAACGTACGGTTTGGATAATCCAAATCAGCTTTTGTCTGTTAATGTATAAAACTGTTCAGTATTTGGACTCAAATGCACTTTGTAATGCTACCCAAGCTGTGATGAAGATAACCCTCTACAAAACAGGGTTTGCATTTGAGTAACAGGTGTGTCACTGAGCGTTGTTGATTGTTTCCACTTTTTCAAGGATATATACAGTGTGCCCTTAAAAAAGTAATTCCCTCCTACAGATTTATTCTGGTTACATATTAATGTTTCAAATCAATAAAAATAACATCAGAGAAAGATAACCTGAATGAATACAAGGAGCAATTTTTAAATGTCGATGATTTGATTGAATTTGACTTTGTAAAGTGCCTTGACGTGACTTGTTGTGAATTGGTGCTATATAAATATTATTGTATTTAATTGATATTTCTATTCATTTGATATGAAACGTTTGTCTGAAAATAAAATCAAGCAAATACAATCAATATATATTTTTTAGAGAGAATAAGTTAATACCATGACATCATGGCAACACCTCGAAATGCATCAAAAATAAACATTGATTTAGGGATAACTGACCATGTGTTATTTTTTATCTTGAATGGTGAAAATATGCTGTATTCACAATAATATAACAATTTCCTTGATTACAATGGTACTAAAATGGAAATGAAATAGATTTTATGTTGATACTATTGTTTATTATAAAATAAGTATACTGAAGGAAATATTTACATTGTGATCACAGCTCTTACACTTCAGTGATTAACTGTGCCGTTAATAGACCTAAGTGCTAGAAAGAGAATATTCTGGGGTGGATGTTCACAACATAAGCAGAGGGCTATAAATAAGAGAGAAAGGAATGAGTGATTCATCCTTAGCTTAACCTCAGTGGGCAAAGATGATTAACTTAGGGACAAGTTCTTTTAGAATTAATGTCAAGTGTAAAGTAAACTTTAACCAATAACTTCATATGAGGTTTTTTTTAAGACAAATGAAGATAATAAAATACCGCACTAGATGAGTTCCTTGTCACAGATGGGAACAAGTCAAGGTTTGGAGCTTTATTTTTTTGTTTCAACTTAAACAGAATATTGAGTAGATATCTCTTTGAAAACTAAGTACACCCACAGAGGAAATATATACAAAGTACATAGAATCCTAGAATTTAAAGAGGGGTTTGTCTTTATTTTAACCACACACACATGCTGAAATTAAGTGATGAGTCGTGACTTTACCGTTGGCGTTGATCTGGAAGATGTTGGAGGAGGCTTCTTGAAACACATCTTGTAGGTCTGAAGGGCTGACCTGGGTGGCTTTGAAGAAAATACACATGATGAAAGTGTATAGAGTGAAAAAATGTACAGCACTCCAACCAGTCACAGCACATTAACAAGGTTTAGAGCTATTTGGTTGTTTGTTCAATTTGACCACACTTCATACAACCAGCGGGTGATATGACAATTTTATTCAAAAGGATTAAATAAGACTAGGAAGGTGTCATGAACTGTTCCGTTGAACCCAAATTCAGTCATACACAAAGTTTCGTCTTCAGCGGTTTATTGAAAAGTGATGATAGGTGGATGAGAAGAACCAGAGAGCTGAACTGGTCTGGAGCAGGTGGATGATAGCTGAAGCGGTAGGAGCTGGTGGACGGGAGGAGCTGGACGGGAGGAGCTGGACAGCAGAGCCAGACGAGCGCAGGTAGCCAGGTAGCCTTCTGGACTGAAGGGAGAGTGCAGAAGTTTCCAGCAAGGCCAGCAGCACAGTGAAAGTCCTTGGTGCTGGAGGACAGCAGGCAGGCACAAGGAAGGTGAGCGAGGGGCTGGCGTGAAGAAAGTTGAGAGACGTTCCAGCAATGAAGGGCTGGCAGAGGAGTCCTTAAGTAGGCAGAGAGGCAGGTGGAACCCTGATTAGTGACGGCAGGTGCAGTGATCAGCAGTGAGTGGAGATGAGGCTGTATGGGGGAGATGGAAAGCGCTGGAACTGTCCAAGGTGAGACAGGTAAAAACTGAACCCTGACAGAAGGTATAATGTTTTTTTGGGTTTTTTTTCTGGCAGCACTGTACACCATCTAATATTCACACTTTATTTTCTGCAGAAAATCCTTACATTAATTATCTGTTCAGGCCAGGTATTTTTTAAATTAGTTTATAATTGTCATAAAGAACAAACTGTAATTTTAACCTGTTCAAAGGTTTTATAAATATCAGAACATTGATGTGAAAAACTAAAGTGCTGAACTTTAAATGTGCTACATAACATTTAAGAGGTGTCACAGTAAAGTATGCCAACATTTTAGAGCATGGAGCACAGATAAACCTTATGGTTTCTCACTCAACTGTATTAAGTGAGGAAAAAAGGTGGATTAAAGGAACATGTTTCTGCATTGTGTAACAACAATAAGATATATTGCTAGCTCAGTTTGGAACATTTAACTCAAAACAGTTTCACCAGAATGTGAACATAGCTGATACAAATTGAAGCTGAGCCAAACCAGAATAAGCTTCAGACTGCATTTTTTGAAAAGCACTGCTTTTATATAAGATAAATTATTTTCTAATTTAGGATTATTTCTGTTGACATGTAATTCAATTGGTTCTCTTTGCCTGTTAACAATATATTCAAAATATATTGAAACATTAAACACATGTAAAATGACTTAAGAGAGGCATCAAAATTTAATTACTGTATTCAAGTTTTGTAAAAGACTTTATTGTTTTTATTCTAAAAGTTAATAAAAACATGTGTGCAACTATATATAATAAGATAAACATATCTGAAAACATTCACTTACAAATATTTTATTTTTCTAATTATATATAGTTGTAAAAATAGCTTAAATTCAACATGTTTGTAAACTGAAAAAGTCAATAGATAGATAGATAGATAGATAGATAGATAGATAGATAGATAGATAGATAGATAGATAGATAGATAGATAGATAGATAGATAGATAGATAGATAGATCCCTCTGGGATTATTAAAGTATTTCTGATTCTGATTCTGATAGCTCAGCGGGACCCTTATTTTTTTCCAACACTTCCGTACAGAACACTGGGTGGCTTATTGCCTTGCTGGCCTTTGGCTATCCTCAAGGGACATTTAACTAGCATGTACAAAACAGGAAAAACCTATTTCTACACAGCAATTATGAAACAGATCTTTATTTATGCTTTTCAATAAAAAAATTGTGCACATTAAATATATGATATATTTGATGTTACAACAATAAGTAACCCAAACAGTTATGATTTATTGCAAGTTGACTAAAAAGTGATGACAGAGGGGAAAAGGTACCTCCAGAAATACTGGAGGTACCTTTTCTCCCGCAAAAAGTAACGCAAGAACTGGCAACATTGGCTTACAACCTACACACTCACACCACGGCTGCATAGAGAGAGGGATAGAATAATCTTTGGGCACAAAGGGATGGAATATTGGGCACAGATGGATAGATTATTTTTTTAAATATCTCCACAGTCCTGTAAAAATTCAAGTATAAAAGTCATTTATCCTAATTTAAAACAGGTAACCACTCAAACATGCAGCGCTGTCCATGTTTGTTATGTGCCCTGTGTGTGCAGAATCCTTTGTCCTAAGACATTTTGACACAGATTGAGTTACAGTGGGTGGTTAACTGTTAGCAGCTTATGTTAGCTCCAGTGAATTTCCTTTTTCATCATCGATTTAACGTTAGTGAAGCTGATATTTTGTTTGTGGAATGTGCATTTGCGAAGCTAACTTTTTGGTTAGTTGTGCCCACCACTGCCTGTGAATATCAGCCCAATTTGGCTTTGATATTAGGACAATAGGTGAAAGAGGGATTTGAGCTCTAGCGTTCCGTAACAGCATACTCTGCACACGTGAAATAAAAGAGCAACAACTTCTCTTCAAATATAAGAATTTATTAACATAAAATGATTTCTCAAGGAGTTCTAGGAGGACCAGTACAACAGGTTTTTGAAGCTCAGATAAAGTGACAATGTCATAGAGCACTATGGCTTTCAAATAATCTGGCATCGGCTGTCAGAGGAGCCTCAGGTTTAAAGGCAGAGAAAAAGCTGCTGGAGGTTGACTGGGTTGTACTGCAGTGGCAGAACTCACAGGTGCATGACATGATCTTGCTATGCAGTTGGAGAGTGACAAAGCAGAAAGACAGCCTAGCCAGAATCATAACATCAATTATTATACTGATGGAGCATTGGTCATGATATCACAAGGTATGTGAAGTGACCAAGTGGCGTCTTGAAATTGTTTTTTTATTTGTTTCCTTTCTGGATTTTGATAAGATGGGGACAATGTATTCACAAGTTTTGTGAAAATTATCGACTGATGATCTCCCTGCATAGCCAGGGAGATTAGGTGTTCAACAGACTGGAGCTCAGCACAACATTCATCTTCTGGCAATTAATTGAACTGAATTTATTTATTTATCCCCCATGGGGGAAGTTTTGTTTCAGTACAGCCCATAAAGAGAAAGATACATGGGTAGCAGACCAATGCAGCCATAGCCATGCCAGGCGCCACCTTCTTGTAGAGCAGAGAAAGGAATACATTAGGATGGGTGAGGGAAAGAGGAGTGCATTACTCTCACTGTCTCTCTAACAATTCGAGCATTCCAAAAAAAATAAAAAAAACCTCAGCATAAAAAAGCAAAAATAAAGATAACATCATAAGCAGACATATTGGGAGAGTCCAACCTAGGTTCCTGTACCAGGGGGAAAAACAATCCCACAGTGAATACGGTGAGTCACTGGTTGGCTAAAGGACTCTTTAGCCAAAGCGGAAGTGTGTCGGTAAAGAACGAGGTAGGAAAGTTAGCCTAAATGCTCCGTCCCACAGCTACTTTTGCCTAGAGACTTTGAAATGTCCCTAACCAAAAGGGACGTCAGAGTTAAAAGCTGAAGGTGAAAGTTCAAGGAGCAGGAGGTAGGAGCAGGAACTAGAAGCTGTTATTAAGCGTATTCAGATTGAGCTAAAGTAAACCGTATCAGGATGAATGCTTGAGATATATTGTTTGTTTTGGCAATAAATTGATATTAATAATAATATATATTTTTTATCTTGCCACAGTAGGTGACTAAGTTTCTTTAAGGATCTCACACCATTCTTATTTTTAGACCAGGAAGTTTTGGTTGGTCGGATCACAAATTAAATGTATACATCTAAATCAGGTTCTAATACAATTACCAAGACCTCGGTCCTATTTCAGGAATCTGGGTTTGTCTGGGTTAACAGGCTTTTTGAGCCTGAAAAAAATTGAACTTGCATGCAATCATCAAACGCAAACAATGTTGTGGCATCAGCCAGCAGGTTTGCAGAACTATCAGAAAGAAAGATGGTGACAATTGACACTGCTACTGTAAGAGCCAGTAGCAGTGCCAATTGTCACTGCTACATAGCAATAAAGCTAAAGCTTGGTGTGGACGAAGACCAACCTGATCTACAGCGTTACGGTTATTACCTTTCTTTTCACACAGGGTTAGGGTTATTTAGATCTACAAAAACATATACATTTTTGGTAAATATGAAGGCAATTTCACATTTTTTTGCTGTTCTAAAAGATGAAAACAACACATATTTTAATCTGTTATGTTGTTAAACATTGTAGCTTTACAGGTTGTGCTCTGACAGCAATATGCTTCCTGGTTATCACCTAATAGGATGTTTGGTTTGTTTTTATGAAAGAAAATGTCAGTAGGTCAGATGGAATCATAATTTCCAAACACACTGTCATACAGCAGCAACACGTATGACCAAGTTGCTCTAACAGATGAAAAACCCAGGCAAAATATCTCCAAGGCAGATGATGTCACATCCTTGGGGTTGTGTCCAGGATTTGGTGTGTGTGTGTGTTTGTGTGTTCTTGTACTTGCAGCTGAGTGAGTTTTTTTTAGGTAATTTTAATTGTAAAGTGAGGACTTTGATGTAGAGTGAGCACCTTTTTTTTGGTTCTCTGTTTTTTTCTGGGCTTAGGGTTATATTTAGGTATTTGGGGGTGAAGGGTAAAGGTTAGGGCTAGGGTCATACTTAGGCCATAGGAATGCTTGAAAATGAATGGAAGTCTATGGAAGTCAAGGCACAGTCCTCACTTTGAATTTTAAACAAGGACATGTGTGTGGTTTATTGTTCTTGCAGCTGAGTGAGAAAATTTTTTGCTCATTTTATTAGTAAATGAGGACATTGAAGTAAAGTGAGCACATTTTGTCGGTCCTCACTTTTATTCTAGGCAAGGTGTTAGGTTTAGCACTATGGTGTCAGTTAGCTTTAGGTTAGTTTTAGGCATAAACCCCTAAAGGTTAGGTCTAGGGTCAGAGTTAGGCCATAGAAAGGCTTAAAGATGAATGGAAGTCTATGGAAGACAAGGCAGGGTCCTCACTATGTACATCAAATGAGGATATGTGTGTGTGTGTGTGTGTGTGTGTGTGTGTGTGTGTGTGTGTGTGTGTGTGTGTGTGTGTGTGTGTGTGTGTGTGTGTGTGTGTGTGTGTGTGTATTATCGCCTATGACTGCATGGTATGACTGGCAGGTCCTGTGCAGCTGGAGCTGATTCAGGCCACTTGGAAGGGGCATAAAAAGGAAGTGCTTAAGGCAGATGCCTTAGTTCTCACTCCCAGAGTGGTAATCAGGCCACAATATTATTTTTTATGTTATTTGGGCTCATGTTCCTTCACTTACCTCCTTCCAGGAAAAAGCTATGGCTCTGCTGTTCCTAACTCTATCTGGGGAGGAAAAGAGTTTCAGACTGCTGTATCAAATTTGTACAGCCTTTAACTCTGACATGATTACGTGAAGCAAACGTACATGGATGACGCAAATCAAATCCGGGCCTACCGCCTTCTGAAAATGAACTACAAAGTGCATGCTATCTATCTTTGGACATTTTTGTTGATTTCTATGAGCGGGTTGTATTTACACATCACGTCACGCAACGGATTGAGGAATACCTTAAGGGTTCTTAGCGCCGGTAAGGGACCTTGCAGGGTTCCAAGTCTAAAAAAGCCACAGGAGGGAGCAGACAGGCTAATTTTCCTACCTCCTTCCTTACTGACTGCACTATTCAGACAGCACTTATCATGGTGACCGCTAATGCACTACCGCCTTGGCTAAAGAGTCCTACTCCATTAGGGTATTCGGATGGAGCCATAGGCTTACGGAGTGAATACCCTTAATAGCTTCTAGCTCCTGCTCTTGTTCATTGACCTTTCATGAGGTCAACAGTGAGGAGACTATTGTGGGGGGGGGGGAGCTTCAGACTCCTATGCCAATTTCAGACAGCCTTTAACTCCGATATCATTACATTGTTGTGCAATTATACACTATTTAAAGTTATTTAATGTTTCATAAATAACTCCCTGTCTGTTAGGTATTGTCTGGTGATCATGCCCGCTGACAAGGGGGGACAAACGGGTCTATTGTCCTAGGACGGAAGGGGGGCCCAAAACTCTGACACTCTGACCATTAAAATACAGGTAGAAGTAGTGATGGGTTGATGAGGAGTCATGAAGCGTTTTCAACACGTTGCCGAACTGTATCGATACTGTGTCACTGAATACTGACACCTGCTGGACCTTAAAAATCACTACAGGCAACCTAGTTGACAGCGTTAACTGACACTGATTTGATAGCCAAGTATATACAATAATACAGTTTAAGTAATTGTATGTTGCATTGTATTATTTTATATTTTCATCTGAATTTAAAATATTTGATTTTTTTTAGATACAGTCAATAAATAATGTGAACCTGGATCATAACGTAATAACCTTTAAGTTAACATGTTGTAAATGAGGATGCTTGTGGACTTTTTTTGTTTTTTTACAAATTTTTTGTGCCATGTCCTTTCAATGCACCCCCGCACCCCCACCACCATACACACACACACACACACACACACACACACACACACTCCCCCTTTTGTGTTGAACAGTGCAGTGTGAGAAAACAGCTTTAATTCTCCATCACATAACTGTCATATCGCGCATGCATTGAATTTTAAGCAGCAACGGCATTGTTTCTTATGGTTTAATATTGTCCATATGCCTTCTTTAAGGCAATATTGTCGTTGCCATGGTGAATCACCAGTGGAGGCTGGCCCATAGGGTGCGCTCGGGCGCTGCCCTCCCTAGATGTGGAGGGGAAAAGTCAAAATATATATAGATTTTAAAAGTATTACTAATGTCAGTTTTTACTTAATAGTACGTGGCTACATGTAATAAGAATTATTAAAACACTTCTACTAATTGACTCTATCAATTGACTCTCATTTAACAGTGCATTACCACCAACAGAACGTATCATTTCTCTTCTTCTACCCTTGTGGGGCTGTGACTCAAGGAGCCCTACAAGTGTAGCGAAAGAACCAATTGTATACTGTCGCTAGGGAAGATTTATAAATATTTGGCCAATCAGCATCGCCAAAATTAATGGGTTTGGGGCTCCTGGAGTCATAGCCCTAGCTGCACAGTGATAGGTGCACTTCACGCGTGACGTCACGAGCTACATCCGCGCTACATCTGGGTCACGGTGGTCAGCAAAAACAGTACTGTTTTCGCTTACCGGCGTGACAACACGGGTGAATTAGAGCGTACTTTTAGTTTATTTTTGGAATCTAAACAATGCCTACGACTTGTTGTGCTCCCGGTTGCACACAGAGGCATTCCATTGTTGGATGTACGTTTCTTTCGTTTACCGAAGAAAGAAGAAAGAAATGGATAATTTCAATGAAAAGGATCCAGGCAGACAATCCCAATCGACTGTTGGAGCCATCATACCATGACAAAATTTGCAGTCTACACTTCATCTCCGGTAAATACAACTTAATTTTGCACTA
The DNA here is from genome assembly GCF_011125445.2 of Fundulus heteroclitus. Taxonomy (NCBI): domain Eukaryota; kingdom Metazoa; phylum Chordata; class Actinopteri; order Cyprinodontiformes; family Fundulidae; genus Fundulus; species Fundulus heteroclitus. The sequence continues at coordinate 3,224,807 of NC_046363.1, read as the reverse complement.
GTCATTATTCTACTTAAATCATTATATAAATAAAAAAATATAATTATATTTAAGTCAAGACGTAAATGTTCGTTTCGTAATAATATAAGTACATGTACAATGTATGCAAACCCTCTAGCATGAGTTGGTGAAATGGATTAATAGGACAAAAACACCAAAATAATCCTTTGTGAACAATGTTTTTTTATTAATTAAATGCTAATTGTGGAATCGTAGTAATTTTCCGACTTTTAATTTAAATGTGTGTGCTGGGTTAGGCAGGGAAATCTATTGGCCAGCCCCACCAAGATTTTTTTTCACCAGCTGCCACTGTGAATCACGTTATTTGCGTTCCATTGATCGGGCTTTTTTTCATCCTCGTGCTCACGTTCAATGGTTGATCGGGTGCTGTGTTTAGTTACCTGACTGATATCATCTGTTCTGAAATCGGAAATGCTGAGTATGACAGAGGGAAGAAGAACTACTCAGAGTAGCAGCTTTCTACTCAGTGTAGATCAGCCGTTTTTTCTGAAACGACGCTCAGAACAAAGACGCACAGCGCAATCTGCCCAACCATAAAGGCGATTGCCCAACCCATCAATCAGTGGTGCGCTCCGATGAGCACCTGGCGCTCACAGAGCGGGGCCGTGGTACACCATCACACCAGAGTTGCAAAATGGTTAAAAAAAACTTGGTTTATTATTATTTTGTTTACAGTTTAGCTTGGATTTTATTTACTGCGCAGCATAGCTTTCCTGTGTGCTCTGAATCCAGATGCTGTGCATGAATGCACACATGCGCAGCTTAGAGGGAACAAAAACAGTTTGGCGAGTCAGTCAGTTCGAAACAGTTCCTGTATCGGTCGCGTGACTTTCCCATAGGGATAGGCGCATCAACACCACTGAGCTATATTATACACTGGAGTGCTTATAGCCCGCTGTTAGAATGTGTGCTACAGCATCGAAGAACAAGGATTTTCTCATGTTAAGGGGGGGCTTAAAACTTTTAAAATGTCAAATGCCATATACTTTTATGTTATGTTCTAAAACTATCAAGTACTGAGAAAGTCATGTGCTGAAATATTTTGCATTTTATTTTTTTATTTATATATATGTATATATATATATGTATATATATATATATATATCTATATATATATATATATATATATATATATATATATATATTATATATATCTATATATATACACATACTCTGTGTGTGTATATATATATATATATATATATATATAGATATATATATATATATATATATATATATATTAGGGCTGGGCAACGATTAACATTTTTAATCGCGATTAATCGCATAATTTGCCCGATTAATCATGATTAATCGCATTGTATGCGCAAACTCCAAGAATGAATTCAAAAGAAGTGTAAAGACCACTTTTATTTTAATATTCTGCTGCCATATGAACAAAAGTGTTGTAATATTTGTAGCACTTATTTTATACTGGATATTTTCAACCCATCTATTGAATTTAGTGCACTAGTTGATCTTTTCTTCATAAGAGAACAGCAAGCACTGCAGCCAAAATATGGCCTTTTTTGACCTGCTGTATATTAGCCAGTCCCTAAGCTTGATGTATCATGAAACTGTTGACCTTTTGGGTTTTGTGGTTTTTATTTTATTATTACAATTAAATAATAATAATAATAATAACAATAATGTTATGTTCAGTTGTTTTTTCCCGCTAATCCACCTCTTATATATTTCAATCCTTATGTTATTTTGTCTGTGTTGTGTGCACCTGCCTGTTGCTTTAATCCTATAAATTTCCCCGTCGTGGGATAAAAAAAGGATTAGCTAATGTTATCTTATCTTAAATGACACTTTTTAATATATGTATTGTGTTTTTCAAGGTCTTAATTACATTACATTTGGGCTCCAGTAACATATGATAGATAATATCTACTTTGAAAGTTAACATGAACTGCTGCTGAAGATGAACACTGATCTACCTGGATGTTCCATGGAGGACTGAAACGTCTCAGTCAGAGACGTCTGTGGGTCTGTCGGGGCAATGACAGAAGTTTCGTCTCCTCTCTCTGTTTCTGTGGCTTGACGTTTTCATGTTTTTTCACGTGCTTAGATAAATTTGTTGTGTTTCCACTGAAATGAACCGGCTTTTTACAAAACATACAGCTTGATTTCATTTACGGAATTAAAATAAAGCCAAACGTGCTACTTCCCCTGTTCATGTTTTTCCGCTGCTGCGGTCTCTCTCAGCTGTTTGTGTGTTAAGTTTGTGTGAGAACTGAGTGGGCGGGCCAGGCTGAGCCTGCGTGCTGATTGGCTGGCGCCGCTGAGCCATGTACGAGAGGGGAGGGGGAGCGGGAGAGTGCTGCCGTGACACAGCGCGCTGCAGTCAGCGCGCGTGCTGACTGACACTGCCTGAAAGCATGTGAGCAACATGCGTTAATGCGCGATAAAATAAATATCGCCGTTAATAGTCTAATGAATTAACGCGAAATTAACGCGTTAACTTGCCCTGCCCTAATATATATATATATATATATATATATATATATATATATATATATATATATATATATATATATATATGTGTGTGTAACAATATACAAAAACATATATTTATATATTTACATATATGTATACATATACATATACACATACTTGTATGTATATATATATACATATACACATATGAGGAGAGAAAAAGAGAAGATGACACTAAAGACTTGAGGGATTTTATGAGGAGGAGTCAGGAACAGGTCCAGGAACGGAAATGCAGAGGAACGATGCCCATCCACAGCCAGGTAAGAAGCAATGCGTTGATCAATGTGATATATTTTTGGTGTGAATCCCATTCACTGCAGATCTAATCCAAAGAGCATGGAAGGGAGTTAAATTATCTTAACTACTTTAAAACAACATTTGGCATGTTTTCAATCCATTCACAATGCCAATCCTGAGTAAACAAAACAGTATTTGATGAAATAACATTTTGTTTGAGTTAAAGAACCAAAGTTCATCTTAAAGAATGTGAATTGAGGTTAAATTAGCTTCACTAATTCAGAACAACATTTGGTATATGTTTCAACCCATTCACAATGCAAATCCTGAATTAGACAAAATATTACTAAAATAACATTTTAGAGAATGGTTTACTCAACAAAACCATTTAAACTCTATGAATGGCTGATCTTATTAATGCGATTCTACCTCCAGGCACTAGGTTTCATTTTAGTCATAATGATTGGGCCGGATAACGTAAACATTAATATCACATCAATGTATGAAACCCCTGTGGAGATAACGTTTATTATAACCATAAAACACATTTGAACCATATCGGCACTGCCATGGAACAGGATGCTAGCATGGGCTAATTCCAATAGCCCCTTTGTTTAAAACACCACCTGGACACATCACAAACCCATCCATCCATCCATCCATCGTCTTACGCTTATCCGGGGTCGGTTCACGGGGGTAGCAGCTTCAGTAGGGAGGCCCAGACGTCCCTCTCCCCAGCCACTCGGCTGGCCAAGGCGTTCCCAGGCCAGCCGAGAAATATAGTCCCTCCTGTGTCATCACATCACAAACATTTTCCAATATATAACCTTTCCCTTTGGGTCTCTCTGTCCAACCTGTCAGTGCCTCATGTGAATTCGGTCCACTTTGGCCATCCAAGGAAGGAGCACTGAGAAGCAGGGAAAATCGTTGGTCTGTTCAGCAGACCAAGCGGGCTAGCGTGCAGCGGGCTAGCATGCAGCTCTGCAGCTATGAGCTAACCGACAGCGTGGTCAGGCAGCTTGGAGGCATGTAGCCATGAGCTTGCTGAAGCATGGAGCATCAGTTGAGGCCTGGATGTCCTGCAGCGTCTCTGACATGGTTGCAGTCTCGGTTTCAGCAGGTTTTCCTCAGCTTGCAAAAGTGGGTCCCTCTGCCGGCTTTTCAGCTCCGTCTGGAGTCCGCTTTCCTTTAAAGGCTGAGGAGAAATAAACAAAGCTATTTCTGCATGGAAGGATTCTTCCCTCCTGCTCCTGATGCTGGGGTTAAGACTCAGACTTATTTCTGACTTGCCCGGTCATGTCCCCCGGGCGAAGAGAGATTTCTTCCAGCTGCAGGCTTGTGCGTCTTTCAGGCCCTGGGAGGGCCCATCGTGGTTCAGGCCTGTATTCCTCTCCTCCTTTTGTCTCAGGGAGGAAAGAAGGTGAAGAATGGGTGGCAGCCCTGGAGTGCTCCAGGAGAAAAGTGGTCTGAAAGAAGTGAGTCTGGTCAGAAGTGAAGGCTGGAAGCCTGTGGTGGCTTGCAGAGGTGGCTAGTTAGCCACCTGGCAACCACAGGGAGGCAGAGCAGACTCTCCTGTTCCATATAGCTTGCAGGAATAGACTTGGTCTCTGTTAGGAGTGCTCTGACCTTTGTATGTGTGTGTGGGGGGTGCTTTACTGTAGGCACCCTGCTGAGAGACTGTCTTTGCAGCAGAGAGGCCCCTCCTCCATGGTACATGGTCAGAATTCAATCTGACATCAATTATTTGATCATGGCTTTAATATGGCATAACAACATGATGGAAACGCACATGGATGATGCGAGTCAAATCACCATAAAGGGAGCATTGCCAAAGTTGGGAATTTAATTTTTTCTGGAATTAAGGGGGAGAGTCCAACTACCGACTTGCGATTCACCATGGCAACAGCCGGAAATAAGAAGCCTTAAAGTGCACATTTCCCTCAAGTGGAATTAAAAATCTTTAATGAAGGCATATGGAGAATATGAAACCATAACTAATAAAAACCAGCAATACTGTTGTTGCTGAAAAAGCGAGTTAGCCGCAGAGAATTGCTGAAAATGTCAATGTATGAGGATATCATTAATGTGCAATTAATGATGGGATGGTGTGAGTTATTGAAATAAATGATATGTTCATCCATCTGTTTGCCAGAATTTAGCTTCACCTATCCTTCTAAAAATGAGTTGAAGTTGATTTTCTTGTAGGTGTATAATTTGTGCCAACCTCACTTTAAATTAATGAGATTTTTTAAGTAAAAGGGATATTTAAGTGAGGATATGTGCCGTAGTCCTAAAGGTGTTGGGAGGAGAGTATATGAATGTAAACTATAATATATGAATGGAAAATTAGAATGGGTAGTCTCAAAATTTTATACAAAATTGTTATAATCCTTAGGTGTTTCTTTTTATTAGTGTTTAAATTCCTTAGATTGTGCATGTTTCAGTTAGTGTGTGGTTTGTGTGTTTCACCTTCGTGCTAGTTTATCTTCCTAGTTGCCTTCCAGCTGCTTGTATTTCTGTTGATTATCTCACGCCTGTTTCTTGTCCAGTTTGATTATTGCCCAGCATATTTAAGTCCCTGGTTTCTGTTCAGTCTTCGTTGGATTCTTAGTTAATAGTCACCCTTAGTTGTCCCAAGTCAACCTGTTGTAACCTTACCTGAAGTTCCGTCATTAAAATAACCTATCTTTTGATGGCTCTGTGTCACCTTCGCTGCACCGTTGGTCCTCAACACACATGCCAGCTCCTCGCAGCCTCAAAGCACTTCCTACAATGCCAGCTCCTCGCAGCCTCAAAGCACTTCCTACAATGCCAGCTCCTCGCAGCCTCAAAGCACTTCCTCCGGTGCCAGCCCCTCGCAGCATAAAAGCATCAACCCCGGTGGGAGCTCCTCGCAGCCTAAGATCACCACCCCCGGTGCAAGCTTCTCACAGCCTAAGAGCACCACCTCCTGTGCCACCTCCTCGCAGCAAGGCTGCACCCACGTCAGCCCCAGTTCTCCTTGGATAGGGGTGTCCAGGGTCACACGCCTCATCATCCCGAGTTCATTCTGGGCTTCCGGGCTGGGCATCTGTTGGAGCTCCTCAATGGTCTCCAGTCGTTGCCTGGGCCGCTTCCTGGTCCCCAGTCGTCCCCTGGGCCGCTTTCTGATCTTAAGCCATCGCCTGAGCCGCTTCCTATTCTTCAGCTGTCTCCTGAGCCTCTTCGTGGTCTACAGTCATCTCTTGAGATTCCTCGTGGTCTGCAGTCATCTCCTGCGCTTCTTCGTTGCTTCCAGTCACCCCCTGGGCTTCCTTGTGATCCTCAGTGGTTTCCAGAGCGTCTTCATGGCCATCAACCTCCTGGTCACCCACCAGAACTGTTATTTTTGTTTGGATATATTTAAAATATATTAATCCAGAAATTATAAGACATTTAATCTTCTCTTACTGCCAGTGGGTCGAGGCTCACACTGAGCCAGGTTCTGCTAGAGGTTTTACCTTCCTTTTAAAGGGGAGTTTTCCTCTGCACTCTGGATTATTTTATGCTCAGTATGAGGGATTGCTGCAAAGCCATAGACAATGCAGACGACTGTCCACTGTGGTTCTATGCTCTTTCAGGAGGAGTGAATGCTGCTTGTCAAGACTTCATGCAATCTACTGGGTTTCCTTAGATAGCAAACTATTTGAACAATCTGTATGATTTGATTGAATTTGACTTTCTAAAGTGCCTTGAGATGACGTGTTGTGAATTGGAACTATACAAATAAAATTTTCTGAATTAATTATGGTCTGATCAGCCTCTTTTGACAGAGATTTCTGTGGAGTATTTGCATTCAAGAATGCAGGCTCCTCTAGAAAAGGACACACCTTTTCCAACACTTCCTTGTGCAGATCTTATCTTAGAAGCAGGAATAATAAGAGTTAGCCCAAACAACTCTGCACGGTAGCAGAGTTGTTTCACGGATTAATTTGTTGTCATATTTTGACTCAGGTTATTGTCAGGATGCAGCTTGTAGGCTGCATGCTGAGCCTCTCTCCCTCTCTCTCTTTCCTGCGCAGCCTGATTGGTTTCACCTGACAGGCTGCAATTAACCTCCAACTGCTTCCACCTGGTTCCACCCTTATTTAAACTCACCTCTTTCTGCTCTCGTCGCCGGTCCGTAGTGTTCACTCCTGCTCAGTCTCAGCCAGTATTCGGTCTCAGCTCAGTTTTTGTTGCAGTCAGCCTGAGGAACGTTGCTTCTACTTGGTTTCTGTTCAAGTCACTTCTCTCCGACTCTGCTCAGCTCTGCTCCATCGGAAGTTCTGCAACTCAGTTCCACGCTCTCAAGTTCTGCAACTCAGTTCCACGCTCTCAAGTTCTGCAACTTAGTTCCACGCTCTCAAGTTCTGCAACTCAGTTCCACGCTCTCAAGTTCTGCAACTCAGTTCCACGCTCTCAAGTTCTGCAACAGTTCCACGCTCTCCGGTTCCGCAGCTGTTCCACGGTATCAAGTCCTCCACTCCAGAGTTTCCTCCCGGTCAGTCTCCCCGCGCTTCTCCTGTCAGCCAGCTTCTGCACCCTTCATCTCCGTCCATAAAGACTCTGGTTCCTCTCGTCATTAAACCTCCATTCTGTACAATAAAACTCACTTCAAGAACTAGCTCTGTGTGTGCGTGCTGTGTCCGGGTTCATCCAAAGACAAATCATGACAGTTAAAGGCTTCAATCAATCAATCAATCAATCAATCAATTAATCAATCAATTTTATTGTCAACTACGATTTCCATTGCAGTCACATACACTTAACAAACATTTTTGGGGAACGATTGACTGAGGCCTTTCGTTGCCAAGGAATGCAGCCAGTCGGGCGCTGCTACATCAGCGCAGCCGTTAGGCGCATTCCTCCAAACTGCCCCGGACCCCACCTTTCACAGTGCCCACAGGGCGCTGCCCTTGAAATCTGTTGAAGGAAGATTAAAGATACTTTAAACTTTAGGCTTCTGAGCTTTCTGAAACAGAAAAGCCAGAGTATGGAGGAATTTACCCCAGAAATTACTCTGCCCCAGGAACCCCTGAGAACCCAAGCCCACCCCACACCCACCCAGGAACAGCAACCCTGTAAAGAATTTGCAGCTTGCCATTGCACCAGGATAGGGAAAGTTATGTCCGTTTTCCGCAAGCAGCAACTCAGAGTGGTTCGCAATAGCCCCAGTTTGGCTGTGCGCTGTTCGGCTTCACCTGCTTGTGAGTGTTTCAGGAGAAGAACACGCTGCCTTTTAGCGATTGGCTGAGGGCCAAGGAGAAATTAGAAGGTTTTCTGCGAGGAAGTCCAGAACAACTAAAGAGCGAAATTTAATTTTACTATGAACAAACCATAAACCATGCCTAAAGGAAATAAAAGAAAAGAAAAAGAACACTTCAGCTTTCTTTATGAAGACATGCTGTATCAGGTCTGTAGATTTACTGAATCTTTCTCTCATTTTACACACACTGGAATGAGACTTCTGTCTCTGAGGTGTCCATCCATCCACCTCATGCGGTAAAGTGCAGTGGCTGTCTGCTGACACAGTTGTTCGCAGTCGGGGGGCTCAGCGCGAAATCAAACCTATAAAAATGATTTCCCTGAGGTAAAAAAATCTTTTAAGCTATTCCATGTGAACAAAGCCCGGACAGCAGCACACAGCAACAGGTTTCTGACATTACAGATATTGGACAATCAAAGCTGATGAACTCAAGACAGCTATAGATTCAGTTAAACTTAATGCCTTGCAAACCCAATTCATTCACCCCACAAACTGGGTAGCGCCTTCACAAATTATATTTGGGAAACAAAGAAAAGTCTCAGATGAGTTTTTCAATGAGAGTTTATATCCTACACTGAGGTACAGAATGTGATGGTTTGTTTTGTGTCTCCTGTATGCTTTTTTCATCCGGTGAAATTATTCTCAGAACAAAGCCCTTGAGTGACTGGAGTAATGCTAAGAAAATTGTCTCTTACCACCTGAACACAGAAGCCCACTGATTTTGTCTGCTTAGGGGAGAGCCAATTTATTTGTCGAGCATTAGATTGCACCTATCAAGAGATGTTGGAACTGAAGACATATGGCCTCAAAGCAAATGTTGATCTTATTTCCATTTTTGGAAAACAAAATTTATCTGATGCACAAAGCAATTTCAATGCATTTCTAAAATATTGAGCAGATGGTGATGCAAACCTAAAACAGTATCTACGGCTTGCACCTTCCACTTACTCTGGACATCAGGTACAAAACGAAACAGATTCAGAACACTATTCTTGAAAAATCCAATAGAGCCAAATGGTTTTCTTTCCTGTTGAATAAAACACTACTGTACAGTGTGGATTGTGACTCTGATTCGGGACACTTCACCCTTCGTGAGGACCTTTTGTGCTTAATTTCTACAGCTGATACCACTGGTTAGACCTTAACAAAGACTATGTTAAACATACCAAATTACTTTAACCTACAGCCAGACAATATTGTTGGACAAGGATATGATGGAGCACGGAATGTGAGGGGCAAGGTGTGAGGCATTCAAGGATGCATTAAACAGTTGTATCCACCTGCCACCAATGTGCACTGCAGAAACCACACACTAAACTTGGCAATTGTGCATTCAACATGCATTCCATTGGTTTGAAATGCACTCAGAACTATCCAAGATATTGTTTCTTTCATCAAAGTATCACCAAACAAATGCAGCTGTTTTTGGATCAATGCAGCACAAATCAGCATTTGAAACACTTTTCAGACACACACTGGTCTTAGAACGATACAAGCATTTCCACAGTCATTTAAAATATATGAGTACAGGATGTTGCTTTCAGTTGGGATCACTATGAGTAAATCTTCACCATTGCTGATAGAGTGTCTGCATGGCGTAACTTGATTTAAGTAGCTAATGTTATCAGTGAGTCATTGGATGCCCAGGCCATGGAATATTTCATCCATCATAATCAGTGGCAACCTGCTATTGCTGTTGATCAAATGCTACTGTATCGGATGCAATGAAGGTGGATTTTTGAGTGGTCTTTACCTTAGGCAGCATAGTTTTCTAAAACCTGAACCAAAAGGCTGATAAACAAAACTGTGCTAAATAAGACTAAAATTGTTTGGTTTACTTCAATTAGTTGACTGCTTTGTGATTAGCTGCCACCCTATCCAGTGTGTACCTCACCTCTCGCCCAATGACTGTTGGACATAGGCACCAGCACCCCTGCAACCTGGTACGAATCAGTGAGTACAGATAATGGTTGGAAGACTGTGTGGTTGTTACATGCAGCAGTGCCTGCATGTGAGTGGGTGGCTCCTTGCTGCCCCTGAGTTCTGTGCTCTTGGCTACATGGAGGGTGCAGCTGATTGCAGTTTGCCTCAACAAGTACAGCATAAAGCTGGGAAAGGAGCTCATTGCGAGTTAGCCATTTTGGCACCGCATGTGTGCTGTCTGAGGCTTGTAAAGGCCTAGTGAAGACGTGGTTGGCATGGTGGTGCTTAAGGTTGCTTTCCTGAAAGTGTTTTGTTTCCATTGTTGGAAGATTAATCTTAGTTTGTGTTGTGGCTGAGCATACAGCTCATGTTGAGGAGGAAGTTTAAGGTTTTGGCCCTGGTAAATCCTTTAACCTGTGGCTTGTTTTTTTTTGTGTGTTTTTGTTTTTTTTGGTTGTCTTTACTAGAGTGCAGTTACTAGCTTAAACATGGTTCTTTAATTTGCAGTTAACATCCTTTCTTCCTTCCAGTTTCTCCTTATGTTTTTGAAGTTACTTTTTCTTTGTAAAAAGAAGTTATCCGCTTGCCTGCCGATTCTTCTTTCCCTGGTTTATTATTGTTAACCCCCACCACCACCACCACCACCATCACCACCCCCCATATACCTCTAAACTGCCTTTTGGGGAATTAAATCGACCAGATTCTTTTTGGAGAGCTGTTTTCTGTATCACATCTTGGTACGCTTGCTAACCATGTGACCTTTCTAGTGAGGAAAATATCACATAGCCCAAGACCTTAAATCCCTCTGAAAATGGCATCAACTACATATAGTATTGTTGCAGAGTATTATTGTGCCTTTATAATAATGTTTACAATCTTTAAAGACAAATGAAGAATACAAAAATGGAGATTTTTTTTAAATGTGTCCAATAAATGAAGCACGTTCAGTCCTGGATTTATTGTCCATCAATCGGGTCGGGTCGCAGAGGTAGCAGCTTCAGTAAGGAGGCCCAGACTTTCCTTTCCCCAGCCAGTTGGCCCAGCTCCTCCGGGGGAATCCCAAGGCGTTCCCAGGTCAGCCGAGAAACATAGTCCCTCCAGCGTGTCCTGGGTCTTCCCCAGGGTCTCCTCCCGTTGGGATGTGCCCGGAACACCAGGGAGGCGTCCAGGAGGCATCCTAACCAGATGCCCAAGCTACCTCAACTGACTCTAAGGGAGAGCCCAGACACACTACGGAGAAAACTCATTTTGGCCGCTTGTATCTGGGATTTCTTTCTTTCGGTCATGACTCAAAGTTCATGACCATAGATGAGGGTAGGAACGTAGATCGACCGGTAAATCGAGAGCTTTGCCTTTTGGTTCAGCCCTCTCTTCAACACAACGGACCAGTACAGCGCCCGCTTCACAGCAGACACAGCACCAAGCCGCCTGCCAATCTCCCGTTCCAGCTTCTCCTTAATCGTGAACAAAACCCCAAGATACTTAAACTCCTCCACTAGGGGCAGTACATCGTCCCCAACCCAGAGAAGGCACTCTACCCTTTTCCGGTTCAAGACCATGGTCTCGGATTTGGAGGCACTGATTCTCATCTGGATTAATTATTCATGAACAGAATTTCATAAATAATGCTAAATGAATTACAAACGGCCTTGCCGTTAAGCATGTAATACCTATTACTGAAGCCACAGAGTATTATAAATGTGGCAATGTAAACATTTCCTCCATGTATTAGCTACTGCTAATAGCTCAGAGACTTTGCCAGAATATGTATTCATAAAAGCAATAATTGATTTGAGCTAATTAAAAGTAAAATTATTCACACACTGTCCCTTTAAGGCAAAAAAATTCAACTAAAACATGCAGGGACATAAGACAGAATAACAACTACACCAAAATGACTGAATTTATGTTTCAGAGTAATTATTAGTCATTAATGTAACAATGGTTTGGTGCAGTAGTTTTATCACTGAGTTGTTCTCACCTTTTCCTCTGCACATGCAATTGTGGAGATGTGCTGGAGATGGGGAGAGGTTCTGGCTTCATTGAGTAGAAAAGCCCCTATGTTATAGACATGTTTTGCTGCTCATGATAGCATATTATTCTACCATATATTGAACCGTTGACTTATCTTTTATTATTTGGTTATTTTGTTATTATATTAAAAAAATACAAATAGTTCAAAAGCAATCACCTGACTGTATTCATGGTGCAAGATAAAGCATGGAATGTTATTTATGTTTTAGTAAATAAATCAAAATTAAAGAAAATTTAGTATTCACGGAGAAATTAATCAGAGCAGCTGTCTGTAAAGGAAAGGGGAATAAATAAGAGAAAGCTGTGAAGTATATTCTTACTTAGCATAAATCCAATTGCTAATGAGAAACTGCAGTGAACTGATTATAGATGTGATCATTGGTAAAGTTATCTTCTCTCTCTCTCTCTCTCTCTCTCTCTCTCTCTCTCTCTCTCTCTCTCTCTCTCTCTCTCTCTCTCTCAAAAGGAACAATATAATCAAAACAAAGTGCTTTGATGTCTTATTCTGAACTGGGCGACAGTCCCAACATGCTGGGGATAAATTATCATCAAGGCTGTGTTTCAGACAACCAGCAACCTGTACAATTATACTCTCAAATCAAAGAGGAGCTTAATCAGGAGCTCCCATCTCATTACACTCGAGGTCACTGCTTGTCTCCTCACTGATAAGACTTTTGTATTGTCCTCAAAAGTGCAATCAAGTTCCAGAGCAGCTGAAAAAAGAGGACCTAGTCAGGCCCTAACTGCAAACACTGTAGGTGGAGCTAACTGACAAATCTACTTTGATTGACCATAAGTCCTCCTGACTGCTAAAGAGCGTACTAAGGCTTATTCTGTAATGTGAATGGTCAAATCTGTACTGTAGGATTTTCATGGGTGCCACTTGCATGTATGGTACCCACCTAAACAGTAGTAGATGGAATTTCCCCGGAAAAGGAGGTGTGGACAAATATAACTGAAGGTGAATTTCCACTGCAGGAACCACGGACTAATTAGACAGGTGCAGTTAGAAATCTAACTCCCTGACAGAGAGGTAGGACTTTTTGGATGGACCTTAGACTAAGTTTACCTTTGTAGAGGAAAGATGCTAGATATTTCTCACTAGTTCAATATACCCAGTATTTTGTTTCAGCGACCTCCCAGATTATATGGCTCTATACCTTATATTTTATTTAAATTTCAAAACCGGATTTCAGGATTTGAGTATTGTTTTTGCAAACATTACATTTAAACACAGCCATCCATGCATGATATCAAAGTTATTTACATAGTTTACATTCAATGAGACTGATAAAATTCAACAATCTCAGTGGAAATATTTAATTAAAGCAGGCCAAGAGATATCTTCACAGATATGGAGACAGTAAAACTCCTTCTGAAACGTTTTGAAATAGATTTTAACATTTTTTTAAAATCAGTATTTGTAATCTGGGACACAAAATAAAGCCAGCAAATAAAGCCATCAAAACTACCCAGTACGCTTCCATGGAACAGACACATGAACACAGCTGCAGCATGTGGGTCTAGTTAGAGTTCCCGTGTCATACATTTCACAGGCTTTAATTATCATAATCATTATCATATCATTAGTATTATAAGATCTCTGAATCATTAAAAAAAAACGGAATTAAAATGTGTTTCAGAGCTTAAACTCGATACAATTCTGAATTATAGGATCATCGCAGTTCATTAAAAAATGGTTAATATACTTGTGTAGAAGTATCAACTCAAGATTTTTACTCAAATAAAAGTATAAAGTACCGTCTCAAAACTACTTAAAATATAAAAGTAATAAAAAAATACTTATTTAAGAAAAAAAATGCCATTAAACTCAGATCGCCTGCACCACAGGAACCTACAGTACACTCTCCCACAAAATACAATTTTAAAGGCCATTATGATATATGTTTACATGTAAGTGTTGAAAATTTTTCAAATAGACAACCTGTTTTACTCACACTGAAAATTTGCCACTTTAGTACATTACAAATGTATTAAAGAACCATATATGTGTACAACTGTGCCTTAACATTTGTTTCATGGCGCAGAATATCAGATGACTGGCTGTGTATTGTAATGCTGCAAAAAGTCAAACTTCAGAGACATTATCAATAGCCTGTTATTTGTTATTAATGCAATATAAATGTATATCCAAGCTTTGCTGCAGAAATCTATTAAGGCAACGAATGCAAGATAACAGAACTAAATCGATGCAACCCGGGCAGGCGTAGTGATAATTACCTTCATATGGTTGTCTATATACAGTAGAAAGAAGTGTCAAAATGAACGATTAATCCAAGTGATTAATCAAAAAATAATGTATAATACTGATTGATACTTTCCTGATCTGTACTTTGTTCAATTCTATGACTAATAGTAACAATGTTTTTTCTTCTTTTTGTACATAAGTTGTTTTGAGATGGTTGTTAAACAACTTGTTGCAGTACCGCCTTCAGCCACAATCAAATTCACTCTGTCTGGGTGGCCCTAATTAGCCTGGCTAATAGACTGAAATAACACGGGGTGTAAAGGCTGGCTCACAGGATTTTAAAATAGCTGTCCAATTTTCAAAGCCTGAAAGAAAAATCGTAGATAAAACCAGTTGAGATTTTTTGCATGGGTGAACGGGCTAGCCGCCCGAGGCGGCACTTTTTTTAATGACACATAGGGGGCATCACGGGCAGTAAGAAAAAAAAAGGAAAAAAGAAATAAAAAAATACTCTGCGCCTCAAAAGCGGTTTCCCAATATTCATCATATAACTGTGTGAGGAACCGGCACCCCTTCCAGCTGCAGGCACCCTGCTTGCTGTGAGAAGATACTGCTGCCCTGCACACTGCACAGAGGCTGACAGGCTGGAGGAGGAGTAGTTTACTTCTGGGTGTCTCAAATGGACCGCCAGCGCAATTGTCTAACGGAATAAATGCTGCTTTTCCAGTAGCACCAGCTTTGAACGGTAGCTAAAGTAAGTCACACAAAGGCGGGGGGTGGCCAGGGAGGTTTGGGAGGATTCCCAACCGGCCGGTTTGTTTCAGGCCGAATCGGTCAATGGTCAAACTGTTTTTCTTTCTTCTTCCATTTCTTTCTACCAAATAATAAAATGCAGCCATTGTGATGTGCGGGTGCAAAGCCACCCTTGCGGCCACAGGTGGTTGAGTAGGCTACATCAGACTGAGTCATTGTGATATTGTGCGAGATACAACTGGCCCCTTGTTATTAAAAAAGCAAGAAAGAAACCGGAGCGGCTTAAAGTAGTAAAGATGCTGGAAAGAAAGGAGTAGAATGGAGAAAACATCTGCAGGAAGCAGCCTGTGCGCAAAATTAACATGTTATGTTTTTACCGCTGTTTTTGTGTGTGATTCCAGTCAACCAGGCCAGTAATGGACCTAGCAGCATGACTACAGGTGAGCAAACACTCCCTACATGGTATCATCACAGACTTTGCAGATATTATGTTTGTGTTTTGGATGTGTTCAGGGGACATAGAACATTAAATATATACATGTGTATGAATAATTTATCTGCTTAATCAATTAAAATTAGTCTGTGTTCAAAGGATAATATTGTAATAACTATAGGATACATCCTGTTTTCCTGTTGTGTTTCTACATTAACAATTGTTTACAAGCCCAAGAAAAATAGAAATGAGTAATTCCCTTACTGTGTTTGTGTGTTTAGCACTTTCCTTATTTAGTTTTTAGTTTTTTTTTATTGTATTTGTGTTATAACACTGTACATTCTATAATGTTTATTATTAGAAAGAAAAAAAATCATTATTTGTCATTGCAATTGTACATTCCAATGAAATTTCTCTTCTGCATTTAACCCATCCCTTAGTGAGCAGTGGCCAGGGTGCAACCTGAGGCTAGGGGTCTTGCTCAGGGACCCACAGTGGCAGTCTGCGGGGATCAAGCCGCATACCTGCAACCTTCTCAGAGTGCAAGTGCATTGCTCTAACCACTAGGCCACCACTCTCCTAATTATTGTTGCAGTTATTATTTGTTGTTGCTGAGGAGGCCAGTTTCAGTCATGGAATTGGTGCAGAGGGACATAATATTGCCAGTCATAGGAGGAGGAGGAGACAGATGAGGAAGGACATGAGAAAGTTTGTGAGATCTCATCCAGTAATAATACTGGGTGAGATCTCCCTGTATGGTAATACGATGTAAAACCATACAGGGATTAAATCGTTCTTGCTTGTACAGTGTGTGGTATCCGGTCAGACGGCAAGCACAGCACACCACACACAAACATATTTGGACCATTCAGATGTCAAACGGGAAATCATGAGAATCCTCTTAAGATCAAACATGAGTTCAGGGTAAATAAACATGGACGACGACGAAGAACAATGGCAAAACTATGTGGACTGATTTTAACGGAGAAAAAACATAACAAAAAGAAAAGGCGCTGTTAAAGAGTAATTCAGCCCCAAGTCAACTTTTTGGTGTTTACATGGTTGAGTTATAGTACTGTCTATATATCCTAGTCATTATTTTTGAAGAATTTGTGCATATAAATCCTGCTTTTGCGTCTAAAATTGTCAGCGTGGAGCTCTCCTGGGGTTAAATGGTGGTCTTGCATAGAATTTTGAATTAACGTTGCTTTCAGTTGATATGACATAATTCTCATATAGTGACATCACGTCGGTAGTTCTGCCACTGAGGGTTATAAAAGCAACTCTGTCTTAAAAAAAACACAGCTCCATCTTGTGCCTCCATAACAAGCACTGTTGCACTTTCCTTAACCCCACTATTAACTTTTTTTTTCAAAAAGTTTCAAAGACTAAACGATTCTTTATTGTCACCGCATGTTACCGTGGGGAAATTTCTTTTTGGCCACTCCGGCTAAGACTACACATAATAAAGACACGCAATTAAAAAGCAAACAGGCAATGAAAAAGCAACTAGAAACAAATCTACCAACTTTTTATGTTATTGGCGCATTAAAGTGAAAGCCACCAGTTATTCTGCCGTTAGTGTCTTGAGGCAGCTGGGAAGGGACTGGTCTGAGACCGCGGTGAAGTTGGTGTTGGGTTGGATATTGTATATTTGTGCTCTGCGGCTTCAGCAGCCAGCCAGCATACAGAGAGCCGGAGCCCCAGATCAGCCTCCCTGTATCAGGGGCAGACACCTCCTGTCCACTGTCCAACCTAGAACTAACTTCATCACGGTTGCTGTGAACTTCCCTCTCTGCCTTCCCTCATATTGAAACCTGCCTGCTGCAGTCAGAGCAAAGAGAAGATTAACCATGCTTCATGTCCACATTACAAATACATCATGATGTGCAAAGCTGCCGGTGATCCCTCCTGGATTACAAAGCAGAAAATATATACTAATATATGGCTGGACTGATCCTGTCCTCCGCTGCCCAGGCAACACCGGTTTCGGGCTTCACTGAGTCAGCACCTTCAGCCAGCAGCTCAAACTGAAAAGGGAAAGCCATCCTCCACCTCAAAAGACCAAACAGTGGTGTAACTACCAGCACAGCTCTGCTCACTCTCCATGATTCAATATGGCAAATCAAGCTAACAGCTGCTTTCTCTCCATCCTGAACACAGAAATATGCTTTTACATGGGGGCATTTTTCTGGGTTTCCCTCAGCGCACTTTCTGATTGGCTTATGTCACATTCACCAGGCTTCCTGCTCCTTTGTCCTCGGCGGACACCACACATGCTGGGCTACTGGGCATAGACAATCCAACATGTTGAATATCCCGATTTGAGGTTGGAGCACAGCACGTGAGTGGCGGGACTTTACAGTGGGTCACTGTTAGTGATAGAATGACCCATAATGCAGCAGCGTTTTTTCTGTGACCATAACAGATAGATACGGAGATTTTTGTACATGTGAGTACACTATGTATTCTCAGATATTTTAGACAAAAGCGGCAAAAATCATTCACTGGAGCATTTGTTCAATGGCATGACATGCTTCGCGTACTATATATTACGAAAACAGAAAGCGTTTTTGCGTAACATTCTTAATTATCTGATTAGTTCTAACTTGCTGATGCTGACCCTGTAAGTTCCACCTTTGAAATCAGGCTCTACCAGCATCTTTCCAGACTAATACGCCATGTATACAGAGTAAGTCAGTCTGGCTGGCCAAGTTAGGCCCTAATTATCTGGATTATTTGTTTTTATTGTTTTCTCTTTTCAACAATGATAAGCCGGGAAAAAAATAGCTGAAATAAAATACAAGTTCAAGGCTATTTTTAAAATGTAAGGAGTACAGATAATCAGAATCAGAATATTTTATTTGTCACCGCATTGTTACTGCGGGGAAATTTCTCTTTGGCTACTCCGGTTCACATTACACATAAAGAAGGCAAAAAAACTGACAAACTAACATGCAATTAACAGGGGTTATATATTTTTTTCTTTAGCATTTAGTAAAGTCACAGATAAGGATAATGAGGTAGTACGGTGATTATTCAACAATGATGATTGAGGCTTCGTTTACAGAAATCCCATCTCCTTGAACTCATTTTACCCATCAATTAATTTTTTAAATGAGTCGAATCTGTCGAATCTAATATCATCAATGAATACTAGTTTTTAATGAATAATATTGATTAATAGTTATAATAAAACAAGAAAAGAATAACGGTTAATCAAGTGTCACTATGAAATTGTATTGGTCAATGTAAACGGCCCAAGAGGGGTTGAGTTCTACTGATCAACCTAAAAATATTTCATGAAAAAGAAATGTTTGATTGAGCTATACTCTGTAAGAGAAATTAAGTTTATATTAAGGTAGATTTACAACTCATGCTGGGAAGCTATTGATAAAAGTTTTTTTTTTCCAGTTGATATATCAATATATGTGTGTTATTTAATTGTCTGATTGTATATATTGTGCGGAGCCCATTTTTTTTTTCTTTGCTTCAGTTACCATTAGCATGCAGTTGTGTGCTAATGGCATGTTCTGATGTGTTTAATAGTTCTTATGTGTTTAATAGTTCTGTGATTTTACCATGAGAGAGTTTGAGATTTGGGCTTGTTTTTTTTTCTTTTAAATTGGGCAGGTTTTATGCTGGGTTTAGGCTGGAAACTAACAGTGAGATACGGCAACGTGTTGAGCTGTGTCTTGACTCAAAAGTCCAGCATAAGCTACACACTGATAAGCATGAGCGCTGGTGTCAGGCTAAACACTGACTGAAGTAAAAATTCATTCTAGAAGAGGTTCTATAATTACAGCAGATAGGGAGCACAAGGATCAGAACAAAGCAGAGTTCCCTTTTGCCTAAAAGTAACCCAAGTTTCTTTATTTTGGAAGTTTTACTTCTTGGTTCTGCTCCTTGTGCTTCTAGCCGTCTAGCTAACCCTCCTAGCATGCATGTTTACTCTGGTGTTGACTTCAATGCTGATGTTTCAAACAGAAATTAATGCCACTGCCTCCAGCTCACTCTCGTTTGCTTCATTGTCACTTCTTGGAATCGTTTGGTAATCAGACCGAATATCCATCCTGCACTACCAACACGGATGGTGACCACAGCCGAGCCGTGGCATCTCTGAAGGCTATGAACATCTGACCCAGCGACCCGCCCCGCTCCAGCTGTAATTGGCTAGCATGTTGCCTTCAGTCGTTGATTTGATTGGTTGTATTGTATGATTGACAAATCAAAGATAGTACTAATAAACGTTGGGCACTCTGAGGTAAAAAAAACCTGTTTCCAGTCCAGGGCAGGCACGGCTGGCTATGCAGAAGGCTCTGTAGAAGTTCTTTAGCAGTTTAGTGTGAAGTCCAGACCTTTTCGGTTTACTGTGGAAGAAGAGCCATTGTTGGGCCTTCTTCACCAGGTGGGAGGAGTTTGCAGTCCAAGAGAGGTCAGAGGAGATGTGAATGCCCAGGAACTTAATGCTGTCCACATGCTCCACCATCTCCCCCTGTATGTAGAGAGGAGTGTGTTCAGTCCTCCTGGACCTCCTGTAGTCTATTATTACCTCCTTGATCGTACTGGTGTTCAGGATAAAGTTGTTCCTGGAGCACCACTGTGTGAGATTGCTGACCTCATCCCTGTAGTGGGACTCATCATTGTTGGAGATGAGACTCACTACAGTGGTGTTATCCACAAACTTCACCACTGTGTTTATGGGGTGGACAGCAGAACAGTCCTGGGTGAAAAGGGTGAAGAGAGCAGGGCTGAGGACACAACCCTGCGGCGTTCCTGTGTTGAGGATCAGTGGAGCAGATGTTCGCTTCCCTATCCTCACCACCTGGGGTCTGTCGGTGAGGAAGTCACTGATCCAGGAGCAGAGAGGGGTGGGTAGTCCCATGTTGTGGAGCTTCAGAGCCAGCATGTCTGGTAGCATGGTGTTAAATGCTGAGCTGAAGTCTACAAATAGAATCCTGACATAGGTGTTAGGATGCTGGAGATGAGTCAGAGCAGTGTGAAGTTCTAACAAGGCAGCATCATTTGTAGAGTGATTCTCCCTGTAGGCAAACTGCAGGCTGTCCAGGCCAGCAGGGATGGCGTCCTTGATGTATTTTAGGAGGATCCTCTCAAAGGACTTTATGATGACGGGGGTCAGACCGATAGGATGATAATCATTGAGGCAGGTGATGATTGGTTTCTTGGGGACAGCCACGATAACGGAGGATTTCAGTTAGCAGGAACCGTGGAGAGCTGCAGGGAAAGGTTGAAGATGTCCAGAAAGACCCCTGCTAGCTGGTCCGCACACGGTTTAAGTGTCCGGGCTGACACCATGTCTGGACCTACAGCCTTGTTGGTGTTTTTTCAGGGAAGTGGTCACTTGGTGGATCTGCAGGACGATAGGCTGATGGTGCCCCTCTGGTTGGGGAAGATGTTCACTGCTGGTTGGAAAGTCATAGCGTGTGAAGAAGCTGTTCAAGGTGTCAGGGAGTCATTGAGGGTCATTAAATAGCTGCTGGTCGCTGCGCTTTTGGTCTGTGATGTTTCTGACACCTCTCCACATGTCGCTTGGATGGTTGCTGCTGAAGTGATCTGCATGAGCTGCTTGTACATTTGCTTGGCCTTCTGGATGCCTTTTTTTTAAGTTTGCTTCTAGGCCTGCTGTAGGCCAGTCAGTCTCCAGATCTGAATGCTGCATTATGGGCCTTAAGCAGGGACCGCACCGAACTGTCCACCCATGGTTTCTGGTTAGGAAGCCTTTGATTGTCTGTGTAGCATCTGCAGCATTAGTGCAGAAGTGGATACAGGAAAGCACAGATGATATGTAGCTTTCTAAGTCACCGTCCTCTTTAGATACATCCCAGTCAGAGATTTCAAAACAGTCCTGTAGAAATGAGCAGGCCTCTTCTGTCCAAACCTGAATGGATTTTTATCACCGGTCTGGTTTTGTAAGTAGTATAAGTAAAAAGTAGCCCAAAGGAACAAAGTATTTGTACTTTGTTACTTGACACTTCTGTTACCTACACATTATAACACAGATTGAAGTGGCAGTCTATGGCTTTTATACTGTACTCGCTATGAAAGAGTCTGAGATTAAAGTTGTTTGGGTTTGATTTTCAAATGAACCTATTTCCTTGACATTCTTAAAAAATATGCAAAGCTGTTCTTTCAGGTAAGGTATTGCAAAGCAGCAGTTTCCTTACATCTGGAGACATTGTAATGCAAATTGGAGCTTGCTGCATGCTTTTCTTTGGAGGTAACCATTGCAGGAAGACATATGCCTTCCACACAGCTGCCTCCTTTTTAAAACAATAAGTCTTCTTTTATCCACACTTTCACGTGTGCTGATAAGACTGTACTTAAATAAAGTAATTCTGTGCCACAGCAAACATGCTGCAAAAATGACAATTTATTAGAAAGTAAACTTTGCCATGAATTAACTTTCTTCTGATCACAATAAACAAACAACATTGTCTAGAAAACCTGAAGCCTCAAAGTTGAGTTTATAGAACAGCATCAACATATTAAGCAGCAACTGTTTTTGAATAGTTTGAGTAATTAAGTGGTCACAAAGGTAAGATTATTCCACCCAGGTTGTAATGTTGTGATCTTCAAGGCAAACTAAAGCTGGGGTAAACTCAAATGTGTATTACGATGCAGGGCCGCAGAAGCTGGGATCAATGGTTTCTCAGTTGGTCCATTAATCTACACGTGGCTGTCTGACACGTGGCTCACTTTGGCCACTTACTGCCCATCAGCAGTGCATGGAGCTGAAGGAGCAGGCGTTCATCATAGCTTTGTCACATGCAGTCCAGCCTTGTCCTTCATTTGCGCTTAATAAAGCAAGCCTACATTTCCTGGGTGCTCATCAAAGTCTGCTAACCATGTGGACACATTGATGGGTCAGGTCCTACAGTGAAGGCTGTTTCTACTGCTGGAGAAAGTCAGGTGAGATTCCTTTTAACTGAAAGGATGTGAGAAGGTTGGAATTTTGCAGTCATTAGATTTCATCACTCTTCCCACTGACGTAAACCTATTTTCTGTTGTTGAACTATTTGAACTATTTTGAAGTCAAAAGGTAGAATAATTATATCCTATTATCTGGGTGATTCTGACTTTTAGTCATACATTGAAACGCAGGATACTTCTTACCAAAGAACCAAATTATTTTGTCATGTGTATATTTCATTATATTGATGACTGTGATGAAATGTTGACTGAGATTAGAAATAGGCACATTGCCTGATTCAAGCGAGAGCGAGTTGTTGGACATGGAGCTATGCAGACTATAATTTCATCGGCCATATGTCTCATCAATCTCTCTCTCTCTGATTTTTTGTAGGACACTATTCTGTGACGCAACGGTGGTGGTTAAGTGGAATTGAGGAACACATTTATTTCGATAATATTTGATTATTGAATTTACTCCATGCAACAACATTTTATTTGTGTCACATAGCTGAAATGAATGTATGTGTACTTATTTGCAGTGTGCCCCATATGCACTGAAGTCCATATAAATCATCAGCGATACAACTGTGTCTGCCATTGGCTACCTCACCCCAGATCTCATCGCGTGCCACTGGTTACACATCATTGTTGATTTAAAAACAAATGATGACAGCATGTACTACAGCATAAAAGGTATTTGAGGCTGTTCGGCAACTGATTACAAATCCTGTAGCGTATCTTCTCTACTTTTATCTTCTATATAATATTAATTAGATCGACACATGGCTAGTCAATATGTGTTGACACTGAAAACTGTTTTGTCATGCCATCATGAATAAGACACTGAGCTGTGTCTGCGCTGACACATTGCCTCTCAGAGAGAGAGAGTGTGTGGAGGGCTGGGAGCTTTCACCAGGAGAGGATGGAGAGATTAGCCTAATCGACAGCTCTATTAGAGACTTAACCTGTGCTTTGATCATTTCCTGAGCTCCCCCTCAGATCAGCCTGAGCAACAGCCGGCAAATCTGACAGGCTCCCGTTCTACCCCCCATCACGCCTACATTCTCTTCACATCACCACGACAACCACCACTGATATCCCTCATAATGTACCCAGACTCCGCTATGATGAAAGAAAGCCTTTCTGGAGACTTATGCCTCCATCTGCCTGGCTACAACAGGAAGGATTTGGAGAGGGAAGCTGACTGTCATACAAAATCAAAGGCAGATGTACTGTATGCTTACAGTCTCTGGAGTCTACAGACAAAAGGCCACTGCAAGGTTCTTTTCATACTTACCTGTGACAAAACCTCCCCTTCTTCTTTAATGAGCTGCTAAAATAGACCATAATAACTTAGTGAGGTAGTTTCAGAATAAAGAGTAGGATTGGATAAGGCGTGCATGTGGAGAATGTGGCAGTCAGAACCAGATATTTACATATGCAGCAAGAAAAGACTTTTCCTGTTTTAGGTCAGATTACCAAAAACGTTTTTGCGAAATGCCAGAATGATCTGCAAAAGATTTTCTTTAAAGCTTCATCAGATTCTGGAATGTACACACATTTCAATAAAACTGTGATAGACTTGCAACCTGTAAGGTGTACCCTGCCTCTCACTAAATACCTGATGGAGGTAAGTAGTAGCAGATCTGTGTGGCTAACAAGGTATAGAAGATGGAAAGACGAATAGAGGGATTTCCGTGCTATTTTGGAAGATTTGCCTTTTAAGGAGTGTGATTTGTGGCAAACATTTTGGGCATTCTTCCACAAGCTTATGAGCAAAGGAATTAAATGGAATTTTTGTATCTGTAGTCCAATGACAATATAGTTTTCTGTCAGAGAATAACATAAAGATCATTATTATGAACAGGACAGGGGCAGATCCAGGATTTTTCAAAGGGGGGTGCGCACCCTAGGGTAATGTCAAGACAACGTGAGGGTAAATGACCAAAGAATGCCATCCTTACTCTTTCACACTACCCTTATTATTCATCTAAGGGCTTTTGAATTAATAATCATTTTAATGGATGAACATAAGTGGAATTAGCATGATTACATTATTGTAATTGAAAAATGATTTTTAAGCCAAAATCTCTCGGTTTTTAAAGCATGCACAAGGTTAAAAAGTAGTTTGTAGAAAAAATTATCCTTATCAACAATTAATCAAACAACGATTTTCTTAATTTCCAAAAAAATATATTTATTTAGTAAAATAAAATAAAAAAGACCCAAGGACTTAAGAACAGTTTGGTATGGTTCCAAGTGATAAAGGATTTTTGAATATATTTTAAAGAGATAAACTATGTTGAGAAAAAAAACTTTAAAGTAAGTTAAACCAATGAACATGTATGGTGAAGTTAAGCCTTAAGCCTATAATAGAACAGTAAGACTTGACAAAGAATATTGTTCTCTTCTACAACACCTTCAACTTAATGATGACGATGATAATGGGTTTACAAATGTCAACCTTCTGGGATGCTTCTGGCAAATAATATTATGCATGCGATATAGGCAAATCTATATGATTTAAAATCACATAAATTTGCCTTTATTTAAACTATAAAGTGATCGAGTTTGTTTCTATTAACCCTTCCGTTTGATTGGACCAGAATTTCAAGAGACATTGTTGTTGTTTTTTTTTTTTGTTTGGCCTTAAAGGAAAAGTCCGGTCAAAATCAGAATTCAAACTGCTGAAAGTACTTTAAATATAAAATTATTACATACTGTTTAATAAATGATAGGTTTTTTTTTTTTAATTAAGAGTAATATCGTGTTGGTGGCAGTACTGCACCTAAAAGTTGTTTGCCAACCGCCATAAAAAAGAGAAGAAGAGGAAGAAGAAGAAGAAGAAAAAGAGGCTCTATTTGTTGTGTGTCACTGCCACTGAGCTATATGATACACTGGAGTGCTGATTTTGCCGAAAAACTGAAGTCACTGGCCGCCATCTTACTACTTCCTACTCTCACAGAATCCCATAGGATTTGATTGCAACAACAAGCAGTTTTATGGCTGTGTAAAAACGTTTCATAGTTAATTCTACAGTCAGTGGATGTACTAACACTATCAACTACTAGGAAATCAGGTGCTGAAATATTTTATACGTTATTCATATTAAATATATATATATATATGTTAGGGCTGGGCAAGTTAACGCGTTAAGTTCGCGTTAATTCGTTAGACTATTAACGGCGATATTTATTTTATCGAGCATTAACGCATGTTGCTCACATGCTTTCAGTCAGTGTCAGTCAGCAGGCGCGCTTACTGCAGCGCGCTGTTACTGCAGCACTCTCCCGCTCCCCCTCCCCTCTCATACATGGCTCAGCGGCGTCAGCCAATCAGCACGCAGGCTCAGCCTGGCCCGCCCACTCAGCTCTCACACAAACTTTATCCACAAACAGCTGAGAGAGACCGCAGCAGCGAAAAAACATGAAATGGGGAAGTAGCTCCGTTTGGCTTTATTTTAATACCGTAAATGAAATCAAGCTGTATGTTTTGTAAAAAGCCAGGGCATTTCAGTGGAAACACAACAAATTTATCTAAGCACGTGAAAAAACATGAAAACGTCGAGCCCCAGAAACGGAGAGAGGAGACGAAACTTCTCTCATTGCCCCGACAGACCCACAGACTGACGTCTCTGACTGAGGCGTTTCAGTCCTCCAGGGAACATCCAGGTAGATCAGTGGATGGATGGATGGATGGATGGATGGATGGATGGATGGATGGATGGATGGATGGATGGATGGATGGATGGATGGATGGATGGATGGATGTTACTGGAGCCCACACATAACATGTAATTAAGACCTTGAAAGAACCCAGTACATATATTAAAAAGTGTTATTTAAGATAAGATAACATTAGCTAATCCTTTTTTTATCCCACGACGGGGAAATTTATAGGATTAAAGCAACAGGCAGGTGCACACAACACAGACAAAATTACATAAGGATTGAAATATATAAGAGGTGGATTAGCGAAAAAACACTGAACATAACATTATTATTATTATTATTATTATTATTTAATTGTAATAATAAAATAAAAAACACAAAACCCAAATGGTCAACAGTTTCATGATACATCAAGCTTAGGGACTGGCTAATATACAGCAGGTCAAAAAAGGCCATATTTTGGCTGCAGTGCTTGCTGTTCTCTTATGAAGAAAAGATCAACTAGTGCACTAAATTCAATAGATGGGTTGAAAATATCCAGTATAAAATAAGTGCTACAAATGTTACAACACTTTTGTTCATATGGCAGCAGAACATTAAAATAAAAGTGCTCTTTACACTACTTTTGAATTCATTCTTGGAGTTTGTAAATACAATGCGATTAATCGCGATTAATCGCGATTAATCAGGGCGATTAATCGCGATTAAATATTTTAATCGTTGCCCAGCCCTAATATATGTATATATAAGTATGTATATATATGTATATATAAGTATGTGCATATGTATATGTATATATATATATATATATATATATATATATATATATATATATATATATATATATATATATATATATATGTATATACATATATATATGTATATATATACATATATATATGTATATACTAGGGAATATGTGCTGTAGCGCACATATTCCCTAGTTACTGGAGGAAAATAGGGAGTACCAATATGGTGGCTGGTGGCTTCAAAGCGACTCGTTTTAACAGCGGGCGATTAGCACTCCAGTGTATTATATAGCTCAGTGGTCACTGCGCGCTATTATCCAAGATGGCGACGACCGGTGCGGATGGATTAATTAGCGACAGCGATGGGAGTTCCATGGATTTATCATCATCATCTGATGGTGATTTGGAATATATAGAACACTTTCTTGATAGCTACCTGACTTTTGACAAAAACCAGCCATACCAGTTAGAGGGAGGGAGACCAAAAAGGAATGATGTGAGTTAAATCTGTCTGCTGTGACAGCCGTCTCCTTATTTTTGTGTTATTCTTCTCAGTTTGTTCTTCTTGCCGATGAAATATCTCGGTGTCCGTTTCTAAAGTCGCTTGTAAATTTCATGAGTTGCGGGTTGCAGTTTTTTGGGCTTGTTTCTGAAAGTGAAGTCGCTTGTTTGGGCTCTAAACTAAGTGACACTGCCGCACTACAGACACCAGCTGAAATATCCCTCCGCCTCAAGGTGAAAGGTGAAAAAACTAATGTTTTTTCCACTTTTACCCGATGTATTGCAACATACAACTGCCATGCACATGGGCATTGTTGCTTTAACAATAGCTCCCATGAATTTCAATGTTGCTACAACACATTAGGCCCATGCCTAATGTGTTGTAGCAGCCCAACAGAGAATGGCAGCTAGAGCAAATACTCATGGGGTGGTTTTATAAGGTTTGTCGTATTCATCTGCAGAGTTTTACACTTAATGCAGTTATTGGTACTTGTTATGTGAACACAGTGTTTTATGGCTTCTGCCTGAGGGTAATGATGGCTGTGGCTTTTGCTGTGTCACTTTGGCTGTGATTGCTGTGTTCAATGGTAAAAATTGGAAAATTATTTAAATTTTAATAAAATTACAATGAGGTGTTAGAACAATCCCATACGGAAAAAAACTGGAAAAAACATATATGAATTTACCACTACCTCAGTAGTAAATATTTATATAAGGATAATATGTGCAATATATGGTTTACTCCTGAAAGTGGCCCCTTTTGCATTTTTCTCATACAACTATATTATGAGAAACAAGTATCCATAAAGTGAACATTGTGTATGACATTTATAGGTAATGTGCATGATAAACTGTATTTTCTTTAAATGTTACATGTAATGTTCGTAGTTTTTAATTATATGTTCCATTTTAAAATGTGTATGCTTTTTATATGTAAATCAACCCAATAATATATTTTTTTTGTTTGAAATGTGGATTCAATGTAAAAGTAATCTATGATGTTTTTCTATGAATCTTATATGTTCCATGTAATGTTTGTAGTTTTTAATCATATGTTGCAGTTTAAAAAGTGTATAACTTTCATATGTAAATCAACACAATTATATATGTTTTTTGTTTGTAGTGTGTATTTAATGTAAAAGGAATCTATGATATCTTTCTATGTTTCTTAGATGTTCTATGTAATGTTTGTCATTTTTAATTATATGTTACAGTTCAAAATGTATATGCATTTTATATGTAAATCAAAACAATTTATATGTTTTTTGTTTGAAGTGTGTAATTACTGTAAAAGAAATGTATGATGTCTTTCTATGTTTTTTACATGTCAACCAATTTACAATTACTGTCACTATAAAAAAAACATAGTTTTTCTTTTTGACTTCTGTACACAATTCTGTAAACTTTTAAACTGCTAGAGCAGACATGGTTAACATGCAATTATTAATTCCTGCCATGTAGTGGTATATGTCAATATAGATCTGTAACATGGAAAAAATAGGCCTAGACGTTTCACAGATGTAAACATTCAGCTTTTTTATTAAGTGAAAAACAAACAGGTATACAAACTACAGTAGCTGTATTACTTTAGATTACAATAAACATGCCAATCTCACTAACATGCCCTCAACACTAATTAATTTGGCTCCAAAGGCAGACGTTTAACTGTGAGGTGTGGAGGTTTTACTTTTAGACCTGAGCTCGGTAATCTTGGCATTGATCGTGGTTCCAATGATGGACAGTGGAGACCCTGGAAACCTCTCAAGAGTTGCACCTACACATGAAACAAACACAGAAAAATGCAAACATGTACTATAGTAGGCTTTTGTCAGGAAATACAGAATAGTGCACTGAATTGTGAATATGAACATAAAAGCTTTCATAAAGCTGAAAACCTACTGTAAATGGCATCCAATTTATTTTTGTCCAGTGGTAGACGAGTATCTCCTCCACTTCTTTTGGTCCCACGAAGATTGCTCACCAGTAATATTTCCAATGGGAAGACGGCAGTGAGGAGATGCCTCACAAACACAGTGGCTGAATTTGAATTGAGGGCATAGGCCCATGCTAGTTTGTCAATCATGACTCCAGTCCCAGGATGAATCTCCACCTGTTTAGATAAGGACACAAGGAGAGCATTAAAACTGGAATATGTTTTGTCATCTCAGCATATGTGAAGCAATATTCCAGATTAAAAGCATTCTAGGGTCTATTTGAACATGGGAACGAGTAAAAGGATGGAAGCATTCACAGCACTTTAGCTTGCAATTAACACTCTATGGACAGATCGTAGGATGCATTCAGTCACAATTTAACCAAGGCTCAATATAGAATGATACTTCATCAGTTTTATCAAGAGGATCCCTACACAAAATATGAGCGTCAAAAACATTGTAAGTGTACACAAAGTCAATTTAAAAAGAATGTTTATGAAGACTATGTTCAAATGGACCCTAGAATGATTCTTTCCCAGAATATTGCTTTAAGAGACAGTATAAAGGGTTAGACATACTCATTGCAAGGATGTCTCACATACAGTACACCTATTTTCTATCTTAAGTATTTATGTATTCTTTGAAAATAGATTACCTTAGATGGCTGGGAGACAGTTGGTGATGGAATGGGGGGAGATGCAGATGTGGCTGTAGAGAGACTAGAACTTGGGGACTTATCAGGGGTGGGTCCTGAACTGGATGTTGACCGAGGACAACCTTGCAAGGTCAGCCTTGGTGTGGTAGTCTTAGTAGGTGTAATAGAATCCATTATTTTTTTCATGCCATATAGGAGTCCTGGCACATCTAGTTGCAGAACAAGACAGGAACAGAACAGAAACAGTTGTTATCACTCCACAAGCTAGCCTACAGTATAGTCACAATACTTCCTACAGTTATTTAGACAAAATCTGTATCTGTGTAGTTGTTAGGGCTGGGCGATATGGACCAAAAGTCATATCCCGATATATTTAGGTTGAATATCGATATACGATATATATCCCGATATTTTTTTCCGCAAAGTTAGAGCTGTAAAATGAAATGTTCAGTCAAATATGTTATTGAAAACTCACTACTCAAATATCAATAAAATGTAAACATAAAACTGGAGCGCCTTTTTGGAAACAAAGCTCCATAAGGTGCACATTTAAATAAAAAAATATCTTAAATAAAAATAGCCTATAAAATAAAATAGGTCAATCTTTTTCTGAAATAAATATATTTCTATGAGAAAAGTAGTGTGCAGTTCCACAGCAGTGCAGAGAGGGGAGCAGTGCAAAGAGCTCCGGTCAGCGGCTTGCGTGGAGAGAGGATCACGGCGCTAATTTGAACTATATCGATATATGTGATATGGTCTAATCCCTTATCGCATTTTAAAATATCTAGATATATCATTTATATCGATATATCGCCCAGCCCTAGTAGTTGTCTAATGGCTCAATATGAATATGACTCAACTACAGTTTATAAGAAGCAGTGATACCTTGAAGAACCATTTCCTTCCATTTGGCGTTCTCTTCTTTAAGGTCCTTTACCTCCTGCTTTAACTCCACCAGTGTCTTTCTCAGGTCATGATTGTCAACTGAATGAGGCTGGCCAGGTACATATGTCTTAAGGAACTCTTCTGCAGGGTCCGCCCTCACCTTTGACTTCTGGTTGGGAATTGATAGCAATACTTGGTTACCCATAATGTACTGTAGAACTAAATCAGCAGTGTTCAATTTACATATTACCACTGGAAAATATGATAATTACATATACTACTGTAAGATAAAAGTAAATGAATGTCACCTTAAGTTTCTTTGGCTCAGTCTCAATATCAGTGGAATCATCTGAATCGCCCCTATATTTTGAGGGGGCCACCGACACCCTTTTGGTCAGCTGTGGTCTTTCCACCTCTTGCAGCAGAGAGTTTAATTTACAGGTGTTTTCAAAGCGGGTACCTAGAGAATAGAGTTTGTCAAACACCATAGTTCTTTTCAAACAACTAAGTACTTTAGTCTATGGCAATTATAGTTCATACAGATAAAAAATATTGTTTATGATTGGATGCTAACCAATGCCTTTGAAGTGAGTGTTAATAGTGAGTTAAATAGGACAATTAAGGTCATAACCTACCACTAACAAAAAGCACATCTCCTTTATAGTGAGGCCACCCTCCCTTTGGCTTCTTTCCGTGGCGCCACTCAATAAAGGCTGAGTAGGGGGAAATTGGATTTCCATCTTGGTCCATTTTGGAATCATCATAACTCCTTATAGCATCAGTTTTCACATCACTGAACTTCCCTGAATCTTCCCCTTCAATCCACTGTACCACAGCAAACTTTCTCTCCATATTCTTAAAAGATTCAAAGTAAATATATGCATTGTTAGCAATCAGCATAACACCAGGTATTGGCCTAAATGTGAGGAAGTCAAACACCATTCTTCTGCCACAGGACACTTTAGATACTAATTTTAAGATACATCTCGACAGTGTAGCCTACCGGTGTTATGCCGAAAAGTGCCTGCCGAGATATGCATCCCCTGTCGCGGGAGCGCGCCTCAATCTGTACAACTGAATATCGACGATTAAAACGGACCAACGCAGTTACTTGCTCTTAAGTTAATGATATCAAAACGTTTCAATATACATCTTGTGAGAAAAAAATGTTATTTGGACGATTCATTTAAAAAATTACGTGTTTTATGAACAACATTAAATCCAAAGTTTTTATCCGAAGTACGACTGATTTATTTGTTGTGCATCTACAGAGCACAGCGTTCATAGAGCAAAAGCTATGGTGCATTCAGGAGCATGGGACATTTCAAACTTACAAGCAAAGAGGCATAAAACGCAATAGAACTTAACTCATACAATAATGTATTTATCCAGAAACAGTGTGGGCTTTCATACAATACTGAATTCTCTATAATTGTATTCCTAATATTTTTTGATTATGCACATCTGCTAGCTTTTTATTCTGAAAAATCTGTAAAATCACAGCAGCAAATTATCAAAGTTTTACAAAAGCCTGTTTATAAGCTCCAAATGAGGCTTTAGACCATACAGCGACAATTGCGCAGTCATTGTTTTATAAGGCAGAATTTACATTTGCTGACCCTTGTTCTTTAACTACAGATGGATAAACAGGAATACAGTCATACAAGTGTCAACTCCTCTGAGACAGCAGGGGATGCGTTTTTAGGCAAGGGGCTGCCGAAAACCGCATCCCCCTACGTTTTTAATCTAAAAATTGTTCCAAACACATGAAATTCACACTGGTAGCTCAGAGCACATGGCTAAACACGTAGAAAATGTTAAATCAGCTACAAGTGTATATTTCTATGAAAAAGAAGGGGATGCATTTTTCTGCAAAGGCTGCCGAAAAATGCATCCCCCTATGTTTTTAACCTAAAAATTGTCACACACACATGAAATTCATACTGGCAGCTCAGAACAGATGTGTAAACATGTGGAAAATGTTAAATCAACTACAAGTGTATATTAAAGTAAAGCAGCAGGGGATGGATTTTTCGCCAACGAGCTGCCTTGCTGCAGATCCATCATATAGTAATTAGTCAAGGCCAATAACTGTAAGCAAAACCATATCTAGCTATCCAACCGACCTACCAATTTAGCCACACCTACACTGTAGTTATTTTATTTAAAGCCAAATAAAGTTACGTAAATGAAAAAAGGAGCAAATAAATTCTACATAAATAAACAAATCAATAAATGTCTACCCCTTTTTATATTGACAAGTTTTAGGCACATTTTAAACTAGATATCCAAGTACAAAATTAGAATTATGTAAAACTGTGTAATGGAGCTCACACAATCGGAATCAGTGCTGTTTAATACATTGTAATTAAGTAACGGCATTTTTGTTCTCCTTTC
The DNA here is from genome assembly GCF_011125445.2 of Fundulus heteroclitus. Lineage (NCBI taxonomy): Eukaryota > Metazoa > Chordata > Actinopteri > Cyprinodontiformes > Fundulidae > Fundulus > Fundulus heteroclitus. The sequence continues at coordinate 3,191,707 of NC_046363.1, read as the reverse complement.
TGTCATTGTTAAGATACATGTTTAGCCATGTGTTCTGAGCTACCAGTGTGAATTTCATGTGTTTGGAACAATTTTTAGATTAAAAACGTAGGGGGGTGCGTAATTCTGTAAAGGAATCGTCCAAATAACATTTTTTTCCCCACAAGAGGTATATTGAAACGTTTTGAGATCATTAACTTAAGAGCAAGTAACTGCGTTGGTCCGTTTTCCTCGTCGATATTCAGTGGTACAGATTGAGGCGCGCTCCCGCGACAGGGGATGGCATGCACTTTTCGGCATAACACCGTCTTCTGTAAACGAGGGAATAAAAATAGCTACACGAATGCACAACTATTTGAAGCCAAAACACTCAAATACTGGGTAATTCACTTACTTCTGGTCGATGCAATCCTTGAATTCTGTGGCTGACGTGACGACAACGGCTGGTATCAGTCCTCAATTCAAAAGTTTAGCCAGATCTCGTAAAATTTTGCGAGATCTGGAGTCGCGCCTTTTTCTTTGCATCCCGCAGTTTCATTCTTTTCTTACCCGCTGTCGTTGTTCTTGACCTACCGGGTTTGAATGATAAGACTAGGGCAGTATACAGTAATTGGAAAAGATAAATGATGAAAAGAAAACGCACTTCTCAGGAGAAAGAAAACGAGTGGCTGAGGAAGAATGTTCCTAAACGTACTCTGAGCAGATGGAAAAGAAGGTTTGTGGCCTACAACCATTTTCTGATGCAGTTTTCTTTCGGCAGCATCTTAATTAATTAACTAGTCCGTACCTGTTTATTTCTTAATTCGAAATAAATTAATTGATTAGTTGTTTAATTTTTAAGTAATTTTAGTAATCAGGGGTGGTTTTTTGGCGGACTTCCTGTTTGCGGTAAGGCGAATTGTGTAACTTCCTGTTGTCGCTGTGAGAACTGCAGTGTGTTGCTCCAGGCTCTCTCGCTTCTATCTTTAAACCTCTTTGCTGTAACATCTGTTTCCAAAACATAAGCACTTTTAAAACATTTTCTCTGACTGCACATCACGTTTGAGAACTCCCTGTGTTTCACACGGTTTACTTTTTGGCGTGGTAAGAGGGCGCTAGCTTAGCGTTAGCCTAGCTTTAGCCAAGCCTCAACCTCATAATGGCTTCTCCGTCTTTGACTAAAGGCCCATTCATACCTCACGTAAAAGACGGATACGGATACGTGTGGAGTGTTTCATACGTTCTAACCGTCGATTTCGTCCGTACTTTGACACGAAAATTGGGAGCTTACGCTTACGGACTCTACGGAGCAATACTACCGGAAACGGTGGGGGCGCTATTGAGTTTGTAGTACAAAATGTCAACAAAACCACGAAGAAGGTTGTAATTCTGGGCTTTAAACAATGGCGGGATTCGAGGAACAACTTGCGGAGCTTGTCCGCAACTACCCACACATATGATGTGTCGTGTCCGGGGCACAGGGACAAACAAAAAGTTTACTTAAGGAGCAAATACAACAAAATCACGTCTTGGACCGTCGCCATGTTTGATCAGTGACGAATCATTGGCGCCCAGCACTGCCACCTAGAGGAAATATTGGTTATTGCGCACCTCAACGGATGGAGGTATGAAGGAGTCAACGGATAGAACGTACGGACAGAAATACGGACGTGTAGGCCAAACGTAGGGTATAAATGGGCCTTAAGTCTCCTATATGGTGCTCTGTGTCAGATGTCTCGCAGAGGAGCCGACCTTAATTATTGGCAGCTCCTTACTAAGAAGTAAAGACACCAAGGACCATAATTAAATGCCTGCCAGGGGCCAGAACGGGCGACATAGAATCCTACCTAAAACTATTGGCTAAGGATAAGCGTAAATAAAATACAGTAAGATTGTTATTCACGCCGGCGGTAATGACACTCTAAAAGGAACAAACCATAAAAATCTATACAGCTCACTTTGAACCAAAAAAATAAAACAATAAAATGTGTTAATTAAAATTTAATTAAAATCTCCCTCCAAAGACTTTGTTAGTTAATGAATTGATTTCTGATAATCAGATTGATTTATTTGGTCTCACAGAAACCTGGCTACAAGAGGACTACGTTAGTATAAATGAGTCAACTCCCTCCAGTTATTTAAATTTCCACATTCCCAGATCTGTGGGAAGAGGCTGAGGAGTGGCAACCATCTTTCAGTCTGATTTATTAATTAGTCCCAGGCCAATTGATAACTACAGTTCTTTTGAACATTTAACCCTCAGTTTCCCTCATCCAAACTGCAAAGCAATAAAACCTCTTCTGTTTGTTGTTTTGCATCGTCCACCAGGCCCTTACACTCAGTTTTTGGATCAGCTGTCAGAGTTCTTATCTGATTTGGTGTTAAACACTGACAAGGTTATTTTATTGGGTGATTTTAACATCCATGTTGACACTGAATGTGATAACCTTAGTGTAGCCTTTAAAACTATCCTAGATTCAATTGGTTTTGTTCAAAATGTGCATAAACCGACGCACACCTGGTTACATACTTTAGACCTTGTGCTGACATATGGCATTGATTGTGAAGAATTAACAATATTTCCTCAAAACCCTGTCCTATCTGACCATTTTTTAATAACCTTTGACTTTAATCAAATCTTGTTGTTATTTTTTGACCAAGACATGTCATTAAAATCCCATATTAAACAGGTTTCCAGAGTTTCCTTTTTTCACCTCAGGAATATTGCCAAAATTACAAACATTCTGTCCAGAAGCGACGCTGAAAAACTGGTCCATGCATTTGTTACTTCAAGGCTGGACTATTGTAATTCTTTGCTATCAGGAAATCCACAAATTGCAGTTCAAAGTCTTCAGCTGATCCAAAATGCTGCAGCAAGAGTTCTGAAAATCAACAGAGGGATTATATTTCTCCAATTTTTGCTTCCCTTCACTGGCTTCCTGTTAAATCAAGCATAGAATTTAAAGTTATTCTTTTAACATATAAAGTTCTGATTACCCCGTATGTTCCTATTCCTACTTTTAAGACTAATCTTAAAAACTTTCCTTTTTGACAAAGCTTATAGTTAGAGTGGTTTAATGTTACCCTGAGCTACCTCTATAGTTATGCTGCTATAGGCTTAGGCTACTGGAGGACATCAGGGCCTATTTTTCTCACTCTACTGAGTTCTACTGTTCTCCAGTCTACTAATCTCCAGTGTTGCATGACTGTTGTCATTTCAACTTTTAACTTTTGTTCTTTCTTTTTTTTCTTAATAGAAGGTACACCTGGTCTGGCGTTCTGTTAGCCTATATATCATCCAGGGAAGACAGATCACCCGCTACTACCATTTAACGTAGAACAGATTACTGGATCAATGTGTGCTTCTGTGCTTTTTGTCTCTCTTGTTGTGTCTCTGCTCTGTCTTCTGTAACTCCCAGTCGGTCGAGGCAGATGACCGTTCATACTGAGCCCGGTTCTGCTGGAGGTTTTTCCTTCCCGCTAACGGGTGGTTTTTCTTTCCACTGTCGCTTCATGCTTGCTCAGTATGAGGGACTGCTGCAAAGCCATGTACAATGCAGACGACTCTCCCTGTAGCTCTACGCTTCTCCAGGAGTGAATGCTGCTTGTTGGGACTTTGAAGTAATCAACTGGTTCCCTTTATATAGGACATTTTTCACCAATCTGTATAATATGATTGATTTTGACTTTGTAAAGTGCCTTGAGATGACATGTGTCATGAATTGGCGCTATATAAATTAAATGGAATTGAATTAATTTTGTCACCTGTTTATTTCCTAAGGAAAATCACCAGAACATGCACAGACATTGAGCAACATAGGCCTACTATACAATATGTAAGTGTAAGCTACCACATTTTTTGTCCTAAATGTTGTGGCCTGTGAAAAAATGGATGGATGATGTTATGACTCTTAATCTAACTTTGTGGAAATAGGCTACTTGTATTGTTTCAATGTTGTTTTTGAATAGTTATGCATAGCTTCATATCTGCACTAGCCTACCACACTGGATTATGAAAATTTATTGAAATGATGGACATAACATTTGGGAAAAAGAGCTTTTCTGCAATGTCCGAGAGGCAGGCACAAGTGAGACAAAACTAGACCTGTAGCCTGATGTCATTGTAATTGCCCCTATGCCTTTTCTGACCCCCCCACCCCCCACACACACAGGAAAATGATGAAGATTGTAGTCAAAGAGAAGAAAACACAAGTGCACCTTTCACATTGGCACAGGTAAGCTGACAGTTAAGCATTGTTACACTTTCTTTTGCTATCCATCTGATTGTTGTGTCTGATTTGGATTATTTTGTATGATTTGTGTAATTAAGGAAACCAAAGAAGATACCAGCCAAGGACAAGAGCCGACAGGAGAACATTTCACATTGGCACAGGTAAGCCACCCCCCCCCCCCAACTCTCTCTCTCTCTTTCTCTCTCTCTCTCTCTCTCTCTCTCTCTCTCTCTCTCTCTCTCTCTCTCTCTCTCTCTCTCTCATAAATTGTGATTTGTGTCCTTAGGAAAACAGTGAAGTTATCAGTGAAAGAGAAGAACAGACAGAATGTTTCACATCAATGCAGGTAAGCAGCATGTAATCTCTCTCTCTCTCTCTGTTTTTCTCACTGTATTACTTTTTTTCTTTTAAAGGTTTTGTATTTGTATTCCTCTCAGGAAAACAACGAAGATAGCAGCCAAAGAGAAGAGCAAGCAGAAGAACCCTACACATTGGCAGAGGTAAAACAATAGTTGGCCTACATTCAGTGAAAACATTTGATTTGACATAGTCTTACAAGACAAGCAATGGCTGGAATAAACTCATGTTCATTATGCAATCCATGGAAGTGTATTGACACACTTATGTTCTATCATTTTATATATCCTATATATATGTATGCTGTATTTTTTTCTCTCTCAAATATTATGAACCTGCATAACCCAGTATAATGTAAAATTGAAAGCAAATATTAAGATGACATCTAATGCTTTGTTTATTTTTCTACAATTTCAGGACAGAAATATCCATTCCCATGGATTAACCGAAGAGCAAAGCTGCATCTCAATACTATCCTTAGCACTGAAACACAACACTACAGGTGTATTGATGGAAGATCTACTGAAACTTCTAAGATTACATTCTGCTGGGACAAGTGCAGTTCCTGCAAGCAAGTATTTCTTGGAGAAACCATTAGCTAGTCTTGTAGATGTGTTTGAATACCATCATTATTGCAGACTATGCTCTAAATACCTTGGTATATCACAATCAAAAGAATGCACACAAGAAACACTTTCATGTGTGTCATGTTCCTCATCCATAACAGTAAGGGACAGCTTACAACAAGGTCATTACTTTATTACTGTACCATTAAAGGAGCAACTGAAAGACATTCTTGAGAATCAAGGTATGCATGATCTTTGTTTTCAAGCAAATAGCGGCAATAGGCATGTGATAAATGATATATGTGATGGTGCCTTATATCAGACCTTGAAATCAAGCAGTGAGGAGGCTTTTCTGTCTCTTACATTTAATTGTGATGGTGTACCAGTCTTTAAGTCTTCAAAATTCAGTATTTGGCCAATATTATGTTGTGTTAATGAGATACCCCCTGAGACCAGAAATAAGCATGTACTTCTCTGTGCATTGTGGTTTGGATCAAGCAAGCCAGACATGAGCTGTTACTTCAAACCATTTGTGAAGGAATGTACCAATCTTTCACAAGTTGGTTTTGAGTGGCAGCATCCTACTGATAAGTCATGGAGACATGTGAAAGTTCACCCATTGTGTTGTCTGTGATGCAGTGGCAAGGCCATTAGTACAGAATTTCAAGCAATTTAATGGTGAATATGGCTGTGGTGTCTGTCTTCAACCTGGTGTACAAAAAAAGAAAGGACAAGGAACTGCAAGGATGTACACATGTTTGGATGACAAACCAAGTGACAGAAATCATAAAAGCACAGTAGAAATAGGAAAAATAGCTGAAAGAGAAGGGAAAGCTATATTTGGCATAAAGGGGCCATCTGCTGTTGTAGATTTGCCAAAATTTGATCTAATCAATGGGATGGTCCCTGACTATATGCACTGTGTGTTGCTAGGTGTATGTAGACAAATGGCAACAGTATGGATGGAATCTAGGAACTACTCTGAGCCATGGTATATTGGCACACAAATACCACTCATTGACAGACACCTTTTAACCATAAAACCTCCAAGTGTTGTCGCTCGAGTTCCAAGATCTCTTACTGAACGCAAGTTCTGGAAAGCCCATGAGTGGCAACACTGGCTTTTGTACTATAGCCTGCCAGTTCTGAAAGGTATACTTCCAGAGAAGTACCTCTCTCATTGGGCATTATTGATAGAGGGCATAAGCATTCTATTGGGCTCTGAATTAACTACAGAGCAGTTAGATCATGCTCATGGGGCATTAGTGTACTTTGTTGGTTGTGTCCAGTCACTGTATGGGGAGGAACACATGACATTCAATGTTCATTCACTTCTGCATTTAACCAGAAGTGTTGTGCATTGGGGTCCTTTGTGGGCCCACTCGGCCTTTATGTTTGAAGATTTTAATGGATACCTACTGAAACAAGTCAAAAGCAGTCAAGCTGTTCCACAGCAAATCTGCAATCGAATAGTACTGTCCCGTGCTTTCCCCCGTTTAGCAAAGCAATTCCTAGCAAGTGCACCTGCAGAAGTTAAAGAGTTCTGTAATGAAATGAGAACTGGAAAGCCACATGTCAAGAGATTCACTGAGATGAAAGGCCTTGGTTCACCAGAAGTAAGAGAAATCTCTGTTTGTGACCAGGCTGCCCTCCACACAGTAAAAGATATTCCAACAAATTCTCCTGTTAAGTACTACAAGAGAATGGCTGTAAATGGAGAAATTGTTCATGGTCACACTTACAGCAAAACAAAGCAAAGAAACAACTGTGTTGTGCTTTTGAAAGATGGGAGTATCTTTAAAGTTTCACATTTCCTTGACACTGGTGATGAGTGTTTATATGCCATTGGAAACTATGGCAATTGCACAGTGCAAAAGTTAGCCAAAGGATCTCTTATCAAAACTTCTCTGAAGTACATGTCAACTATCCACTTTCCCACAGGCTTTCACAAAGCCATCAACACTGCTCAGATAGTTAGGCCATGTTTGTATATTCAATGTACTCATTCCAGCTCGATTGTTTGTCGCTTACTGAAAACATACTACTGCAAATGATGGAATGAATTAAATAATTGTCAACATGGTCAATTAATCTGTTGCTATTGCTGATATTTAATTATATTCTAATATAAGATGCTACACATGTCTCTGATGTATAGCCAACACTACTGAAATTAAATGCAACATGTAGTAATGAAAAATGTGCATGTAATTTTGTATTTCTTTAATAAAGTGACATGACCTCTTGTCAGTTGAGGCTTGTGAAAAAAGAGACAAGTGTATAGCTGTTTTTTTGAGTATCACAAGTCAATAAGACCTGTATAATAATTGGGATTTTGTAAAGTAAAAAGTATTTTTTACAGCATGTTAGATGTTTACAGTGCTATGTCAGTGGAATGTTGACAGTGTCAACATGTCTTATGGTTGTTGCAATACAATATTTGCATTATTGTGTTTTGACCATGGTTGACCAACACTCTTCACACACTCTCAATTAGACACACACACACGCACACACACACACACACCATCATACTTTTCTCTCTAACTCTCATACACAAACAACACAGCAATCAAGTTTATGCAAACAATCATTTCCCTTGTTTTCTTCTATAATTATGTGTTACAAATGAACTTTCTCCCACACTTATAAGGATATTGTATGTGGAATTAGTGTCATATATAGCCCTTGCAGGTTACGCAGTTTTATATGTTTCATGCTACACATATTTAACAAGGATCTTGTAGCTGGTTTCACTGTCATATAAAAATCTTTCAGGATTCAGATAAAACATGTGAAAATTGTGTATGATTTGTCTATACCTTTTCCATATGGGATACCTGCAGTGTAACATGTATCCTGGCATTTTGTACTTGCTGCTGCAGTAAATATCCATCATCAAGCCACTGTGATCCAAATCATGGAGCTTTCAAGGCAACAGCGGCTCAAAGTAAGGAGTTTGTCCTGTAACTGGCGGGTTGCTGGTTTGATCCGTGTTGTGTCCTTGGGCAAGTCACTTCACCCTCTTTGTCCTCTTGCTGGTGGTGGTGGTCAGTTGGTCCAGTGGCCCAGATGTATGCATAACTTCAGGCAGCCTGCCCTAGGGCAGCTATGGATACCCTGTTGCAAATCTGAAGCAGCTTTGTATGTTAAGTAGATTATAAATCAAGAGGTTGTGAAACAACCAAAACTAATGTTATGTTTTATTGTTCCTGATATAGAAGAATAACTTTTTTTTATTGTTGAGTTACTGAATGCATGGCAATCACATCTACATCCTGAAAAAATTTAAGACATGCCTCAATGTTTTCTTTCAATCTACATCACCTTTTATGAAAATGCACAAAAATTGGTAGAATAGACCTGTTTGTAAAAGGTTTTTGTTTTATTAGGTCAATTAATTAGGCATATTCACCTGATTAGTATAATTTCTTAGCTTTTTTTCTCACATTGAATCAAACCAAATTGCAGTGAATCACACTCTGTTTACCCTACAATTAGAGAATCTAATGCCATCCTGATGGACACAAAAATATTTTACCAGACCACATCTCCCCCAGTGCTTTAGTGTTTTGTCATAGACTAAAACGATGCCAAAAATTATTTCTCTATGGTATTTCTTTAGTAGATGACAACAAAACTAAAATTAACAAACATATTCATATGTTAGAATGGCCCAGTCAAAGTCCAGACCTAAACTCGCTCGAGAATCTGTGTCATGATCTGAAAACTGCTGTTCACAAACGCTCTCCATCTAATCTAACTGAGCTTTAGCTGTCTAGCAAAGAAGAATGGGCAAAAATTTGAGTCACTAGATGTGCAAAGTTGGTAGAGACATACCTTAAAAGACTTGCAGCCGGAATTGCAGGAAAAGGTGGTTCCACAAAGTATTGACTCAGGGGGGCTGAATACTTTTGCACAATGCCCTTTTTAATTTTTTATTTGTAAAGAAAAAAGAAATCATGTATAATTTTATTTCTACTTAAAAATTGTATACCACTTTGTGTTGGTTTTTCACATAAGATTAAAAAAATATATTGATTTACGTTCACATTATGAAGTAGGAAGTGAAATAGGCCCATTGTACCAATTTCATCCCTCAGATTAGTGTCCAGCCTGAGGTGGGGGTCCTGTGTCTCAAGTCATGATTCTCTTTACAACCTGCAGAGATGCTCTCAGGCCAAACAGGAAAAAAAAATCAAGACAGAGAGGAAAAGAGTGGAGAATTCAGAATGTTTTACACTAAGTGTGGGGCAAAAGTAAGTGAAAAAAACATAAACTTGGAGAGACACTAAAAAGCACATAGTCCTCAGATCAGTGCAGAGCTACAAAGGTAGGCATACTTCAGCTTAGAAGGCTATGAACTGCGAAAACTGATTTGCTGTTGTGTTATTCTTAGAGTTAGTGAAGTAGCTACAACTCAACAGTCTGATCTTTCCTGGATAACAGGCTCTGGAGTTTGCTGACTCGTTTTAGGTAAATGCTACTAAAGCCACTCAGAATATAGAGAAACTGTTGTCATCTCACACTCTTTCCACTGCTTTTCTAAATGATACAACGGGATTCTAGAAAGCAACAAACTGGAGACTACTAAGCTCTTTTTGATACTTTATAGTGGTTTTTGTCTTGATCTGTGAACCTTTGTGTTTTAGGTTTGTCTGTTGTTTTATATTTGCATTATTTGTAGTTGTTGTTTGTCATAATTTATGGTAGTTCATTGAGTTCATTTCCTTTTAGGGAGATTTTAGTTTTCTGTGTGTTTTGCTCCTTCTGTATTTGGATATATTCCTTTCTAGCATTAGTATGTGCTTGTTTCTGCATTTTTTAGTCCCCTTCCATCAGTTTCCTGCTCAGGTCTTGCCAGTTGTACTATCTAAGAGCAATTCATTACATTTCGTCTTGCCTACCACATCCACAATTGAAACAAGGGCGTTTGAAATCGCTTTTTTTTTTTTTTGTTTTGCCATTTTTTTCTGGTGAAGCAGTGAGCAGGTATCGTCCTATTGTTTACACCATGGATCAGCGGCATGCTATTCCTAGCGTATCTGTAATGCCTCCCCATGAGCAGGAGGCATCATATTTGTGTTGTTGTATTTTTCTTGTTTGTAGTAGTTTATTTAATGTTGTGTGTATCTATATTTTTTTATCCCTCCATGCTGTACCATGGGAGTCTCCCCACTCAGGGACCATTAAAGGCCTATTTAAAATGACAATTCTTGTTTTCTAGTTTCTCTTGAGCGTACTGTCTTTATAAATACAAACATATTTGGTAGTTCCTCAACAACTTTCAAAACAATACTTGAAAAGGCTCACACACAGGTGTCCACACTGCTGTCTGTCTATAGTGACAACGGAAAATTAAGAGGTTTGTTTTAGTTTGTGAATTCTTCATCAGAATTTTTTTTAGTATAAATTCCCAAAGGTTAGCACCATGTCTCTAAACCTCCAGATAATAAAGCAACTAAATATTAGGCTGTGTAGCCAGTAAGAACCCAATATCATAGTCTTTCCTTCCACTTCCCACAGCTGTGACAGTTTGGTTTCCAGTCCTGCATGTGCTGAGTTTCTCAGTTTGTCAGTGAAAATCTGTTTTACACACATACACCCCTAGCTTGGCTGAACATGGTTTGCCTCGGGGCTTCTGTCTCACTCCTACCCCCATTACAAGGCTAATGAAAGCACCAAGAGGATCAAATCCAATGAAGCTGCTTTTCACACCGCTTAACCCTTTAGAAAACCTGTGACCTCTGCATGAGAGCATGGGCATCAGCACACACACACAAGCACACACGTCCATGCTTCAAATATGAATGTTATTGTTGAACTGATGAAATGCTCTCAGTCATTTAGCATCTAATTGAACCTCAAAGCTGAATGTCTGACAGTGGGAAAGATGAACATTTCCTTTTCCAGTGGATTCTATGCAGAAAAAGAAATCTGGAAATATGATCCAGTCAAATACAAATCATAATTCATCCTGACTCATCTCTTTAGTATATCATATTGTATGTTTAGCATAACAAATATAGCACAACCCTAGATGGTCTTGTCTCCAGATTAGATAGCTTTCACTTAGGGCTGGATGATAATTCAATAACAATATATATATATCGATAGAAAAAAAAGGGTCAATAAAAAGTTTAATAGAACAACAGTTTTCCTTCCTTTTGCATTCCATCCTATCATGTAGGTTAATATTACAGTCATTACATCCTCCCTACTAATCACAGACACAGAGCGAAGAACACTCCGCCCCCAAGCTCCACCTCCTTGAAAGAGTTCAGAGTGCCTGCGTTCTTTTTCATTTTTTTAATACAGTTTTGGTAAAAAGTTGGTTAAATAAAGGGTTGAGTTTGAATTCATTGTTTGTGTGTTCTGTATGCAAAAATAGATTGCTAAGCAACAGCACAAAGGCCAGGGCTGCACTTAAAATATGTTATGAATTTGTTGATAATTATCTATATCAATCAATATGATTTCTATTATATAGATATGCATTTATTTCTATATCGTCCAGCCCTACTTTCACTTGAAACAAAATTAAATGCTAGAGCTCTGTTATGACAGTGGCCCTCAAACCAGTTCACGCAGGATTCAAGTGCCTCGTGACGCACACTAGGCAAAAGTCCTGGTATGCTGAGGAATAAAATAGTACTGCATACCGCTCCGTACTGGCCCACCTAAAGCACAGACTGCGTCTGAGTCAATTTAGCTTCTTTATTGTTTTCGGTCTCAGCTCTTTTTTTGTGGATTTGCTGCTGTGTTCGGGATCTTTGTCCTTTCACATGGTCAAATACTAGCCAAGCATCAGATCACACACTTGGCTCCATATTACTCTGATATGCAGAGGAGTTAAATGCAGGCCCAGTGCCACATGATTTTTACTGGGGCACCACCCCCTCAAATGATATGCTGCCTCCCTTTAAAAAAAAAAAATGCAAAAAGTAGATTTTAGCATGGGCGAACCGACCGGGGTGGCACTTTTTACAATGACACATAGGGGGTACGAGCAATTAATAAAAGAAAAGAAATTAAAAATAATCTGTGCCCCAAAAGCGGTTTCCCATTATTTAAGCCATATGAGTGAGGAATTGGTGCGCCTTGCAGCTGCAGGTGCCCTGCTTGATGTGAGAAAATGCTGCGGCCATGCAGACTGCACAGAGACTGACAGGCTGGAGGTTAATGAGACGAGGCAAGGCCATGGGGAGAAGCAGTTCACCTCTGTGTCCCTCAAATGGACCAGGCAAGCGGGCTGCGGTGGATACATTCTACAGTGCAATCGCCTAACGGAATTAGCGGGCATAGTTACTCGCGTAACCAGGGAGCTTTGGAAGGATTTCCGATAGGCTGGTCAAACTGTTTTTTTTCTTCCCCTTCTACCCAATAATAAAAAGCAGCCACGGTGATGCGCAGGCGCAAAGGCGCCCTACCGAAGTTAAAAGTCTGAACTGAAGTCATTATTTTACTCGTAGGTTGTTGGAAACATGGATTTAATGTTTTACCATTGTACATCATGTAAACGCAAGCTCAGAATATGCCTGCAATAGTGTGTAATGATATGTATATGACATTCAGTATTGTTTCTGGAAAATAAATTCTAGTCAACGTGGGACATAGTTTTTTCTTTGCTTTTACTCTCTGTTGCTGCTTTCTATGTTTAGGAACAGGCTAGTCGGTGACAGCGCTAACCTTAGCCGGATCCATAGCAATGTGGTCAGGGGATACCACAAACTCCAGGAAGGACATGGTGGACACCTGAAACTCACACATCTCGGCTTTCACAAATAACTGATTCTGGAGTAAAGCAGAGTAACACTGACCTGACGTGTCTCCTGTGAAATTCCAGGTCTAGGGAGTAAATAATAATATCATCAAGATAAACAAACACAAACTGACCCACCATGTCTCTAAACAGTCCGGTTGTTAGTGAGTCCAAAAGGCATTGCCAAATACTTGTAGTGACCTGTAGGGGTATTGAAGGCTGTCTTCCATCCATCCCCCTCTCGAATCAGTACCAAATGGTACGCGTTTTGTAGGTTTAATTTGTTAAGATCTTAGCTCCCTGAATCTGGTCAAAAGCCGAGTTGATGAGGCGAATCGGATAACGATTCTTAACTGTTATCTCATTCAGTCCCCGGTAACCATTGCATGGCCTGAGGGAGTCTTCCTTCTTCCCCACAAAAAAACCCTGCCCCTGCTGGGGACGAAGAAGGATGAATAATCCCTCCCTTTAAGGAGTCAGAAATATATTTTTGCATGGACTTAGATTCTGCGAGTATAACCTGTCCTTAGAGTGTGTTGTCCCGGGCAACAAGTCAATGCCACAATCATAAGGGCGATGGGGAGGTAACACCCTGGCCTTGCACTTGTTAAACACTTCCTTCAGATCATGATACTGAGCCGGAACCTTGGAAAGGTCCGGGTAAACCTCCTCCACTTTATTCTCAGACGCCTGCGTAGTTCTGTGCAGAAAGAGGAAGCCACAGCTGGTGCTGGAAAGACAGGTTGAGGAAGTGCTTACATCATTGCCTTACGCTTTCTGCGTAAGCCGTAACGCGTTCCGTTAGACGCAGATCAATACGAGTAGCAAGGTCCTCCAGTTATTTCATTGTCTGTGGGTAATCCCGGGTTGATAGCTCATCCTTAATCTTCTGATTCAGTCCCGTAATAAAAACGTCCATGAGTGCGTCTTCATTCCAGCGACTATCAGAAGATAGCAGGTGCAAATAAATAATTTAATCGGCCACAGATCTCTTGCCCTGATTTAGCACCAGCAGTCCCCTAGTAGCCTTTTGACAGAAAAGAACTGGACTAAACACACATGCCAGTTCTCAAGAAAAAGCCCAGTATGAATGACAAATGCTGGTATTATTCTGCCATTCGGACATTCCCCAGAGCTTAGCCAACAGGGAGATGATGTAAGCAATCTTCGCATTCAGTCAGGTAAGCTGAGGGTTGTAATTCAAAATGAATCTCCCCCAGCCTCTAAATTAATCTGACGGCGATAGATGCGGCTCCTGACTAGCTGGTCTGCCAGCCGGTGACGTAGTGATGGTAGCTGACATAGGCGGAAGTGTCGGAACGGGAGCTGCCTGACTGCGTAGGTGGGACAGAATCTCCTGTACAACTGTCTCAAGTAGAGAGATGGAATTTTCTACGCCAGCACGCCACTGTTTGTCTGATGATGGGACCATGTTTGAGGCCAGATTATTCTGTTACAATCAGAATAGAAGGACACAGTGTTCAAATCAGACAAACAGTTATAATTACGAAACAGTTTATTTAAAACTGAAGCGGAGCAAGCGGCGTCGGCGTCTACGGCAGGTACCTCTGGGGAGACAACAGGTTAGTGACCACACTTATCTGGGACAAACGTAATGGTCACTAACCTCTTCTCATTGTTCAGTCCGGGTCCGGTGATAGGTGTCAGTTCCAGCCGGCTGGCTGCCATTGCGGCGCAGCAGTCGCGCTCAGAGAGTCCCAAGGCAGACCTCCTCTGGAGGTTCGGTGGTCAGACGATAGGCGAATGGTCAGAGCCGAGAGGACGAACGAAGGCAGGATGATCAGGAGGGCGAACCAGAAGCCGGTGTCGGGGGTCGAGGTCCGAGGTCAGAGCCAGGTGGTCAGATGTCCGAAGAAGCGCCAGGGGATGATCCAGGACTAGGTCGGGTCACAGTTTCAGGTCCGGTACACGATTAGGCTAACAGGCTGGACGAGGTCAGGCAGGGTCGGAGATCAGGTAGCAGGTCCGGTCAGTATACAAGCAGGCAGGGATAAGGCAGGCGGTCAAGTCAGGCAGAAGTCAGAAAGACGGGTCAGGCAATCAGGTCAGGCGGGGTCAGGCAGGTTCAGAGGTCGAGACGCAGAACAGGTCAGGATCAGGTAACAACGAAGAACGCTGGAATAGGTCTCACCGGATGGCTCAAAATAATCTGCGACTGATGACTGGTCTGAAGGCAGGTGGAATACTAACAGATGCAGGTGGATCGGGTGAGTGGTAATGAGGAACTGGACGCAGCTAAGCAGGTGTGAAATGGTGTGAAATGAGTGATCAGACCAGCATCAGTGCCGAGATCATGACAGTTCCTTAGCTTCTTTTCATCTTAATTTTGTTTGGTAGTTTAGTTATGTTTCACTAGCCGTGTAGAGAGGATTTGTTGATTGAAATATAGAATTAATTCAGATAAACAGCACTCTGTAATTGTGTTCTACGGATGTTCATTTATTTCTGTTAATAACTTCTTGAAGTTGAAGAGAAGTTGTCAATCATTTATTCAATTTGTGTGCAGAGTTTTCTGTTAAAAGAATGGCAGTGTTCGGATGCCCCTTTCAATTATTGTCCTAACATCAGCTGTTTGGGCTGATATTGGCATGATAATACCTAATAGACCGAGATTTATTTATTAAACATTAAATAACTAAAAACTGTGCATAATGGCACAACATTGTTCAATCGGACTTGTCATGAACATGCAAAAGCTGCATGGTCTGAGTTTTAGCTTTTAAGTTTTTGACAGTTCCTCTGAACATTTCACCATCTGATCTTAAAATGAATTTGCAGGGACTTTCAGTTCTTGTGGGACTTAATGATCTCTGAGGTTTTATACTTTCTTATAAATAATATTCAAATGATTAGATCATTTTGGGCTTTCCCAGATTGAGGAGCATCTCTATGGCCAATGCTGGTGTCCTTTCTCCTTGGTAGAATTTTTTTACACATATCCAAAATGTGTACAAAAAAAAACAGACCAGCAAACAGCTAAGCAACTGCTTTTATCAAGGTTGTAACATTTAATCATTTAATCAACACATTTGACTAGCGTTTGAAAGCATAAAGTCTAACTTGGTTACCATTTATTTCCACTGCCGCTTTATGCGATAATGTATTTGTTTGTATTTCACCATCATAAGCATGTGGTACAGATTGTTTGAATTATTCATTTTTTCATGAATGACAAATGAATTGAGTAATAATCCCTGAGTGGGATTGTTTGCTTCTGATGGTTGAAAAGGCAGTGACTTCAGGTGGACTCTGATGAAATCACAGCGTTAACAGAACAATGAGATGAAAAAAACAAAGTTTAGAGTGTATTCTGCCATTTTACAAGCTTAGGAAAAGTTTATGATTTTTGAAAGTGAAATAAAAAGTTAATTTTAAAATAATTTTATTGTGTCCAGAATTTTCCCATTGTGGGATAGAAAAATTAATTACTTGTATTAATAACTCTCATACCTCCTTACTGACTAATATAATGATAAGATGATCCATAAATTAATACAGTTTTTTTACACAATTTACTTAACCAATTATGTTCAACAACGTTCAGAAGGGAAGAAGACTTTCAGATAAGAGGTGAAATGTCTTTCAGAACCATTCCAGTTGTGTTCTACTAAACACTTAATCCATTCTTTAAAGTGCAGGTTTGCCTAGGAACTAATAGTTGTCCTGTCAACACATTCCTCCACTTGAGCCATGGATCTTTGCAGCTCTTCATTGGCCTCTTGGCTGCTTCTCTGGTGAATTCTAGTTGGATGTCCATGTCTTGGTAGGTCTGCAGGTGGTCCATCCTCTCCGTGTTCAGATGATGGGTTGAAAAGAGCTCTGGGAGATGTTCAATGCTTGAAAGATTGTTTTAGAGCCCAGCCATGCTTAAAACTGAACCAGAACCTTCTGACTGACCTGTCTGCCGGGCTCCTTGGTCTTCATGATGCTGGTTGTTCTGTAATTTTCTCTAACAAAGCTCCGATGTCAGAAATAGAACTGCAGTTAGACTGTGAAGGAATTACTTGTAGCTAATTAGATGACTACTGAAAGCATTTGTTTGTTTTGGGTTTTATTTAGATGAGTCACAATAAAGAGGCAATATATAAATGCACGCAACAGCTTTTGCATTAATGTGTGTCAAATGTTTTGAAAATAATACATCTTTTTTATTCACGTCACAGTTTCTGCTCTACTTTGTATTGGTTAATGACATCACCTTAATGTTTTCCTCTAGAAAACATTAAGGTTTGTTGTTGAAACCTGAAATAAGTGGACATTTCAAAGGGTGTATATTTTTGCATTATACTACACTCAATATTTTTCTCAACATATTTTCCTGTTTGATTAAAAAGGTTTTATTCTGCTCTTGTATATAACCACCTTCCTGTTTATGTTGTAACAGGTCACCACTAGCCACGTGAATCACCAGTTAAACTAATTATAATGTTGACCTGATCTAAATTGTTTTATAGAAATTAATCCTCAATCCTAAAGCTGTAAAATTCTGACTGAAGGAGCTATTAGTGTGCAGCACAAAGAGGCACATTCATCATAGGAATCATAATGTGTCCTTACCTACTGGCTGATAGCCCTGCCTTGTGGGGCCCCCAAATGGGTTACGACTGCCAAAGGAGCCTCCATCTATGGACCCGTAAGACATGTTGTTGTCTGATGGTGTGTCAGCTGCAGGCGACTGGTAAGGAAAACACAATTGACAAGAATAAAACACGAGAAAACAATTTAATTCGACTCTCAGTCTGCCAGCCTTGAAAAGAATGCACTCACAACACTGACAGTAAATGAACAAAGTAAACATGGTTTGTATTATGTCTTAAGGTTTAAACCCTTAACAGATGGAACTGCTGAAGAAGGCTGGTGATGGCAGTTTAAAAAGGGTCCCTCTCTTATTGCTGCCAATTTCTAAAGCTATCTATATTATTCTGCAAATACTGTTTGTGAGCTACTTGTTTATCAGTGGTCTATAACATACACAATAATGCATTTGAAATTAGTGACTGTTATGCCAGAGACATCAGAGAACCCGATATCCAGCCGGGCACAGAGTTTGCATTTGGAAGGTTTATTAATATAAGGAATAAAGCCCTGGTGCAGGCCAACACAGATGGCTTTGGGCAGGTGTCCTGTGTCAGATCTGTACAGGGTCTGTGGCCTGATTGCTGACAGAATCCAAGGGCTTGACAGACTATGTGGCCGTGAGAACAGTCCAGATAGTGTCCAGAAAGCTTGAAGAGAATAGAAGTGTCTGACAAGGGCAAGGAGAGAACAGGGAAATCCAAGAAGACAAGAACTAGGTCAGAAACTTCGCAGGCAAAAAGAGATGAAAGCTGGACATTTACTCACTGATAGGTTTTCAGTACTGTGGCGTAAGGTGACTATGGAAGCCCAGTATATAAAGGCAGATTACCAGATGAACTGAATAAGGCTGATTAGGCCATAGCAGATAGGAGCAAGTTGCTCCCATCTGTATCTGTGCAGAGGTAGATACAACAGAAAGCCTGGTCACAATAGTAACAATGGCATCATCCATTCATTAGACACGCATGTTTGATGTTACATTGATAACCAATATGTATATGAGAGAAAGCAATCTATTTGAAAAAACATATATTAGGTGTGCTTTGGTGGCGCAGTGGTTAATCTGTACAACCCATGTATGGAGGCCTTAGTCCTTGACACTGCCGACCCAGGTTTGACTCGGACCTGTGGTCCTTTGCCGCATGTCTCACCCCCTCTCTCGTACCCTCTTTCCTGTCAGCCCACTATACGAAAAACGAGCCACTAGTGCCGTAAAAACTTTAAAAGAAATCCAAAAAAACGTATATCGATATCATAGTGAATACCCAAAAATGGCCCAAAACTGATGAGCAAATAACCTATGTTTAAATGTGGACTTGGAAATCAATATACTGCTTTCGTACATTTTCCTTTAAAACAATCCAAAGCATTAGCTATGTTTAGTATATATATATATATATATATATATATATATATATATATATATATATATATATATATATATATATATATATATATATATCCTGTTTAACTGGTATAACTTAGCAGAATCAGTATTTGTATGTTTCCATTAGATGGAAAATTAAAAAAAAAAAAATCATAGATTCCCAGTATTGACCACATCAGATAGACCCACTTTGTGCTAAGATGCCACTGAGACAGTTTTACATAATAAATGTGTGCAAGATGCTGGAAGACAAAGCATACCCAGAATCCTATAACCAAGTGGCCTGGAGTTTAGCCACAGCATGATGCCCTTATATTCTGGTCGACTTACAGACCGGAGATTGCAGCGGCTCAAAGTGTAAATATATAAGTTGTGGAGAGCATGACCTTGGTGGTACTGTTGGTCATAGGAGCACTTTAGGTTTTGACCCTCAAATTGGAAAATCTCTATCCTGAAGTAAAGAGTTGGAAAAAGTAAGATAATGCTTAGGACCCTAGAACTCCCAGACCTGTAGTACAGCACCCATGCTTGAAGTAGAACCCCCTGAGTGAGGTAAGAAATCTTGCCAAGTGCTGTGCATGCAACACCGGTTTTGTGCAGCCCTCGTAAAGCAGTGGTTTCATTATAATATAATTATTTAATGCATAAATCATAATTTCAAGGATTTGGTTCAGCAACAACATTGGTGTTAGAAACCTGTACGTTTGTGAATATTTAATGTCTTTAAAGGGGGAACTCTTCAGATATACTAATCTATCTCTTTATAGGTATATAGCCACGTTATATGCTTATAAAAAAGACCAAAAACCGTTTGATAATGATGAAATAAAGTTATATACACCAAGCCTCCATCCTGATAATGTTTTGATGGTCCTTTTTGTGGAAAAAAAATAGCCCCACCACTGGCCACATATAAACGGATGTGGCGCCATCTACTGGCAGTATCACAGAACTTTCATAATGCCTGATTGCTTAATTAATAAAACAGAATAAAATAATGCTGGACCAAACCTAACCTTCTGCAATGCCTTGCAGTAAAGCAGCAGCCCAGCGTGATCGAAGACCAACCACTATTAATTAAATAAACCGATTTACAGCACCTTCAAGAGCCTCATATCAGAACATTTACTCACATCAATCAACTCTGCGGTCACATCTGAGCAATCGGCAAGTTTAGCATCTACTTCAGTGAACACCAATGTTCATACTGTATTCCCAGCGACATTCCAGTCTTTTCCCTCTTGGAATCATAATTTTTTATGTTTTTTTTTCACTGGTTCTTGGACCATTCTGCATTGTTTCGTTGGGAGATGCAAATAGCTATCAGCCACTTCCTTGTTTTATGCCCTGCTGCGCATGTGCAGTGTTGTACTTCCTCTGTTATTAAAAATAAGCACAAAAGGCTTAATTTACTAACAAACTGAGCAAAAACAAAGCATGAAACACCAAAATAACTACCAATACACCAGAAGGACGTAATCTTATAAAAAATAAATAAATAAAAAAAAGTAAAACAACCTGGCTATGCATCACAGGTTTTACATTTTTCATAAACCTATGCAACAGTCAACAGCCAGACAGTCACCTGCTCTGTAAGTGCCTAATAGGGTTAATCCCTAGTTTTCACTTGTGTTCTTTGTGTATGGTAGCTGTGTTGTAAATGCGTTTAGGTACTGAAAGCAAGCAGAATCCTCAGTGTGGTCAAGCATGTTTCATTGTAAACCTTTATAGTTCTGAAATAACTCAGAGTAAGCCAGGTTTGCATTTCCTTTCAAACCGGCCTTCATTCATGTTCATTCAGCCATGAACAAAATGTGGCCAAACGTTCAGCGGTATGGAGGTCTCAGTTTGGGGATTTCCGTGGTTATCACAGCTAATGAAAGCAGTTATCAGCCTGGAAATGCCTTAATCAGTTTCACAGATTCAACACTCTCCATTTGTCAGCTTAGCACTGATTCACCTATTATTAAAAAATCTGTAAGGTTTGTTTTTCTGATTACAGACGTGGATTTGTGCTCAAAAACAAGAACGAACAGCTACACATCTTAGTTGTCTAATTACCACAATCTTTTAAACACAACACAGTTTGGAAAAAAACTATACTGTGGTGATTCTGTATCAGAGCTGATGTGGAAAAAAGAATGTCAGTTGAGTTTGATTGATTGGTTTTAGTTACTGCACAGGAAGGTGTCGAAGTTTGAAAAGGATCATCTAAATCAGTGGACTTTTCCTGCATGCTTGAACTCAGGATATTAAAAGGACTCTGTTCCCGGTATTTCCGTAATTTGCTTTTTTTGTAAAAAAAAAATAAAATAAAAAAAAAGGTATGTCAGCTCCAGTGCTTTCTGATTTCTTTCTCTTTCCTGCTGTTTTGATCTACTGAATCCCTCCATGTTATGTCTTAACTGGACTCTGTTGACCTTATATGAAGAAAATGAACCTGTCAGTACCAGACTCATAATTATATGGTACAAATGAAAGA
Source organism: Fundulus heteroclitus (assembly GCF_011125445.2). Classification (NCBI taxonomy): domain Eukaryota; kingdom Metazoa; phylum Chordata; class Actinopteri; order Cyprinodontiformes; family Fundulidae; genus Fundulus; species Fundulus heteroclitus. Next base: position 3,170,364 of record NC_046363.1, on the reverse strand, counting down.
GTTTGATTAAAGAAACAGTTTGCAACTTTTTTATGGCACCTGTTGTCCACCAGGGATTAAACCAAATCAGTTCAAATCTGTGGATTCAATATACATCTATTGTGAAAAAGAATAAAGTAATGATGACACTTTCAAACTATAGCATACCATAATTGTTTTGTGCAATGTTTATTCTAATAATGGTAAATTTCACCAAACCCCTTCATGAATAATATTTATCATGTACTGGCATTACAGAACTAGCAGATTGGAAGGATTTCTGCACAGTTATGCAGCCGCCCCATTTCAATGTGTGTGTGAGCCAAAACTGTCCACCCAGAAAGGCATGAGTACATTTTCTATGTTCTTGGCTTAACTTGATAAAAGAGTTGTGAGAAACATAATGTGCTTTAGTGTGATGAAAATTAAAGACTGCAGGATATGTAAAAATATTGGAAGTAGGTCAGAACATGCCTGAATGAACACATTAGTCAGAGACAACTTTCCGACATATTTGCATTCCTGCAAGGTCACAAGTGAACATGGACGTGGATCAGTTGAGGACAGCAACTGGAACATTTGGAGCCTTCAAACATCCAGGGGCTTAAGAAACAAGTGAACATTTCACATTCAGCCTCGTCAGGATGTTAACCATAACCCACTTAGATGAATAGTGGTGCACAGGGCACAGAATGCTAATCTGAACGCGGCAGAAAAGGTCAGAACATCATGAGAACATGTGTTTGACCTGCGGCCACAGACACACAGATGAAACTCTAATCAACAAATCTCTCTCGGCCCTCCTCTCCAGGCTCTTCAGCATGCCTAGCAAAGGTCGGAGTACAACATTGGTCAAGTGGCCAAAACTCTTTCCCCAACCGTGAAAGACAAGCATTCAGACAAGCAGGAGAATGTGATTACACTCTGGAGTCCCTGTGCTGCCCATTGTTGCAGAGAAGCCAGTGAATCCAGCTTATAACACAGGCACTTTGGGAGCAGAGGCGGGACGGAGGAGCAGCAAGAGATTCAGAGTTCGCACATTACACAGAGACAAATTCAGTGGGCCAGGAGAAGGTTTAATCCGATTAATTTTCATTGAGAAAAGAGATTAATTACTTTTGGCAGTTCACAAACAAGCTCCACTCGGCTTGTTTTCAAGTCCAGTGACTGTGTCTTGTGTCCCTCTGAAGTAGGGGCACATCATCTGCATCTGGGGGCACGAGGAACACTCTGTTCACATTTAGACATACAGGAAAAAAGGTTCAAACTCCACATGTTTCATGAAGATTTTTGACCAAGTGGACATTGCAGCTTTGAGAACACAGAAATTACAAGGTCCTTTGCAGCAACTGAGGCCATCAGCCCTATGTTTCTTACTGAGATCAAAAAATCCTTACACTTCCAGCACACATTTAACCAAAAAATTAACTTTGCAAGAGTTAAAGAAAAAAGAGTTTTAAGGACATTTTAGCTGTCTTTGATGTACTGCTGTGGACATCCTGTTATAGATGCAACCGTGTGATGGGGTTGAATATTGAATAAATACACATGTGGTGTGTATACATGACATGACTAGTTGCTTTCAATATTTAACTGATAACAGAGGGCCACATTCACAAAAACAGTGCAGATTCAGGCACTGAACTTTTTAATTTTAATTTTAAATTGGCCAATCCAAACACAAACAATTTGGGGATGATATAGTGCAAAATGATATACCCTGTAAATTTCATGTTGCTATTTCTTTGCATTACCACCACAAACTTGGATGCATTTTATTTTGTTTATTTTATGTGATAGATCAACAAACAGTAGAGCATACAGTAACTATAACAACTATAATTATAATTGTTGACACTTTTGTAACAAGCCCAGATTGTTCGAGTGCACAACTAGTAGTTGTCGTGTGGACCGATTATTCCACCTGAGCTGTGGATCTCGGCAGCTCCCCCAGAGTCACCATGACCCTCTTGCCAAATAAACCTCTCCTTGCTCAGGTAACAAAATCATATGGAATACCTAAACGGTTTTCCATCTGTTTTTCTATTTGACCCAGAGGCTTAGCGTTCCCTCAAGCCAGAAACAGCGTGCATAATGGAATAGGACATGATTCCTCTCCCTGTGGCTCCAACCCCTAATAAAATAAGTTGGTGCTTTTAACACACTGAGCTTGCTACTAACTACCTAGAACTCTTTGCATATAATGCTAATCAGTTCATGATATCTCTCAGGTTCTTTGGTGGGGTGGGGGACATTTTCTTGTCTTGAGGCTTCTTTCTATGAACACCAACGAGGTAAAGGTCACACTGCCATAGGAACAGCCCACTAAAGTTCACACTTCTTCAGAGGTCTGATAAAAGCCCACATGCCTTAACAGCTGTTCTGTACAGTCTCCCTATAGGGTCTGTTACATCCTGGTATGACAGATGTACAGGACATGACATGAAAGCATTACAGAGAGTAATTAATATGGTTGAAAAGACCATCAGCAATATTGCTTTATGCTTTCTAGGACATGCCACTTGCTGCCTCAGCGAGACAAAATGCACCATGTATAGCTCTGTCCCGATACCTTTCTGCCTCTGCCACCTGGAAAGCAGCTCCATATTCCCTATTTACACATGAGGCACATCAGTCATGCCAGGTACCATATATAAATGATTGTCATATCAGTTTGATCTTTTTGACACATGCAGAATAATTTGGTTGGTTTCTCTAATACACAGCAGGTCAAAATTAAACATGCATACTCAAGTTATTACATACACTTTGCGGAATATGTTAGATACATGTTTCTGTTCAAGATACACCTTATTTGTGAAGTTTCTGTAGCTCCTGGAGTAATTCAGAATGGACAAGTATGGAATGCAAGATTAATAAGGTGCCTTTATTTTTCCTGGTACAGACTAAGTCTGACTCAAATTTTGAGGTGAAATGACATAATTTAAAAAATACACTTTATCTCCTATAACTAAGTGTCTGATATACTGCTATACTAGTGCTGCATATTGACATTTTTCTGAATACTCCATTTTTATTGTCTTTTCAAAGAATACCTTCTCGAAGAGCAAATGTGTGGCATGTCAGGTAATTTTACAACTCACAAAAAGCCAGGTGGTGAAAGCTTACTCCAGCGCACCAAATGCCACTTTTGTTAGGGAAAACCTTGAATTGTGGAGAAAAATAAGCCCTAACACTTGTAAACAGAGCAAAAGTGAGGCAGAGCAGCATGCCCCCTCGTGTGACTCTGCAGGATGCAGAAGGATGGTAAATACAGGCATGGCAGGACAGAGTGACTAGATCCGTACCTTCTCACCACCCCCACTGCTTTTCATTCAGTCCTCCACTCCTTTCCCAGCTGTCATTATCAGCACCACAAGGCTTAGCCTGTGCAGGCAACTGAGCAGAAATGTCTGTTTTTTTTTCTTTTTCTTTTTTTGTCAAGCAAATAATTTACTTTCATTCAGGGAAAAACTGAAACACAACTTAACACCAGGAAGTGGGCAACATTACCACAAATTTATCAATTACTCTAAAACCTTTTAAATGGCTAAAATGAAGGCTCTAATGTTGGGCCTAAAAAGGAAATAGCCATGTAAAGTTTTATATCATTAGGAAATTGGTAGTTCAATTGTAAAATATGAAAAAACGAAAACCTGATTTAAAACGCTACATTGCTGCAGGGCTATTCTATTTTTTTTCCCAGCATGGGATCTTTTATTTCGTATTCATCTCTCTACTATAGTTACATGCCTTTGTATATAATAAACTGTTATCTGCAGTCTTGGTAACAAGGAAAGCCCACCCTCAGTTCTATGGATTTAGCATACAAAGGATCTTGCCTCGAGCGTGTTCTAAAACTTCAATCTAACTACAGTTGTACAAAACTACAGTTCCACCTTCTTTTAGAATAGAAATGGTTTAATGATTTTAAATCTGTGTTCTTTTTGTGTGTATGCTCTCCCTTTTCTTTATCCTCCAGTGGGCTGTGGCAGGTGGCTGTTCACACTGAGCCTGGTTCTGGTTGTGCTGGAGGGTTCTTCCTGTTAAAGGGGAGTTTTCCTCTCCACTGTCGCTACATGCATGCTCGGTATGGGGGGTTGCTGCAAAGTCAACAACAATGGATGTAACTTTCATTGTGGCTACATGCTCATCCAGGAGGAGTGAATGCTGCAAGTCAATAACTGGATGCAATCTGCAGTGTTTCCTTAGATAGAAACCCTTTTGACCAATCTGCTTGTATGATACTGACTTTGTAATGTGCCTTGAGGTGACATGTGTAGTGAATTGGTGCTATATACATTAAAATATTTAAGTTGCATTTACATTGTGTAAATCATTTTTTGTATTTTTTTTCTGTTTGTATTATAAATTTTGGGTTTCAATAACAATTTTGTTTTACCGGCCTTGTAAAAGCCAACAGTATTTAGTTATATTTAGCTGCAGGCAACTAATCACTATCAGGGTGATTTTTAATTCATTTTGATTTTTGTTTTCTCATTTTGATTTCAGGGTGTGAATGGGTGAATGACTGAACTGTAGTGTGAAGCGCTTTGGAGGTCGTCAAGACTAGTTAAAGCGCTATACAAGTACAAGCCATTTACCATTTTGGTAAATGTGTAATAAGATAATGTTGGAGTGGTATTTTCCTGTGGCATCAAATTTCCTACATGCCTAAAAAAAGCCAGATACAGATGGTGTTGCAAAAAGTAGAGGCCATGTATTTTGTCTTTTTTGGGTTGCATATAAAGTGAGTAAATAATGTCACTATTATCTTACAAATCACATATGTGAAAGTTGAGGATTGCAGGCCACATGTAACCTATGTAGAATTTTGTGTGGCCCACAAGATAAAATTTACATTTGAAGACATATACCAGAATGGACTGGACCAGGTAGCCTGATGTGAGCTCTAACTCAGTTCCATTCTTCCCTCTTCATTCAGTAACAGGACCGTTTGCAACGGAAACGGTTGTTTTGTGCAATTAAATGCCAATAAAGTCATTTAATATTTAACCAAATAACCTCAGTCTGTCAGCTAGTGTTTCCGATCAATATCAGCCCAGTTTGGCTTCGAGATTAGGACAATAGGTGAAAGACTCAGTCAAGCTCTAGCATTCTCTGATCAGCAAACTCTGCACACATATGGAATAAGTAAGTGATTTATCTTCAAGTATAAGAATTTGTTATCAGAAATAATTCTACTTCTAGTTATATTTCGATCAACTCTTCTTTCCAAGGCTAGTGAGACTTAAACTAAAACTACTAAGCAAAATTAAGATCAAAGAATCTAATGAACTATGTACCCACAAAAGAACAAATAGAGATGGTTGAAAGCCATCCTCATAACATGATCAATGATTTTTAACTTCAGTGGGGAGGTTTAGAGAACTAAAGTTCCTCTTAAAGAATTTGGAATGAGGTCAAATTACCTTAACTAATTTAGAGCAACAATTGACATGCAGTCAACCCATTCACAATGCGACTCAAATACATAAACCCATGATTTGGGTTTTTGTTTGGATTCGTTTTGGGACTGCACTCAGCTCAGTCATCTCTCAGCCACCACTCAGCACCATAATCAGCAGGTAGATGCTGCCACTGATTACCTTCAAGTCATTCCACCTGTTGCTCTGCCTACTTATACCTAGCCTCGTGAGACCATCCTGATCTCGCGAGCTTTCAAGGTTTCACTCACAGTTCAGTCTGGCTACTTTCCGTTAAAGAAAATTTGGAGCAGTTCACCAAACGAACGTCCAATCAGCGTTGGCTTTGAGGCGGGTTGAGGTGTGACGCAACGAGAAGCACGACAGTTCAGTCTAAAGAACATGGCGGCTTCAGCCGATGAAACTAGCGTTAGCGTGGCTATCAAGCAAGTTTTATCGGAATTAGAATATTTCTTCACTGAAAGAAGAGCAAAACACTGCTCTGGAGGCTTTTCTCAGAGGAAAAGATGTTTTGCTCTTCTCCCGACTGGTTTCGGCAAGAGCTTGTGGTTGTGTTTCCGTCGCCGCTGTTAGTACGCCATATGCTTTGTTGATCTGATTGGTTTATTTGGCCCGTCTATCACCAACATAGGCCAATCAGCTAACCAGTATTTTCGGCCCTTCCCAAAATTACTTCAACGGAAGGTTTCCAGATGGATATGTGGAGCAAATCCATGTGGCGGAGTCAGGTTAACTTATACCAGCCTCTCTCATCAACTTGCAGAATGTCTCATCTTACCTCACCGCCTGCATGTTTTTTTCCCCAGTCTTCTCGCGTCACGCTGCCTGTTTGATCCCTTGGACCTGTTCTTGCCCTGCCCTTGCTAGTTTGTTGATTAGTGCTTATGTAGGCTGCCTGGTTAAGGTTCCTCCTGGGAATTCTGTGTCTTGCTTTGCTCACGCTTGAAACACTTTGGCGGCTTCTAGTCAAGCCTGTTTCTACCTGCAACATCTGGTATTGTTAGATACTTCAGGTGAAGTCTGGTCCCATCAGCTACTTCTGGTCCTGTCAGCTACACCTGATAAATTCTGGCTCTGTCTTCACACCTCACCTTCATCGTATGGTCAAGTCACTGTTTGCTTGAATCATCTGGTCAGTTCTGCATCTGCCTGCATCGCCTGATCATCTGCACAGCTCTGCCACTTTCTCCTGGTCAAACCTGACTCTTTTAAGACTCCAGTCACTCCGACCTGCCTGTCTCACATGTCACCATTAGTTGTTTTAAATAAACTTCTTAAATGCCACCTTGTACAGGTTCCCCTTTTACCTGCATTACAAAAACAGCATTTCAGAAATAATATTGTAAAGAATAATTTGCCAAATTAAAAAATCAATAACCTTTGGGACACCTCATTTTTATTTCTCATTGCTGTCAGTCTAATGTAAAGGAAAAAAAAAATGTCCAAGTAAATTTAAAGCAGTGGTATCTGTTCAGGTTCTTTGGGGATGGTGTCATGCATGTCTTGCCAGTGCAAATGTACACAAACATTTTAGGATGTTAGGGTTAGAGTGTTCAACCCTTCAAAGTCCTTCCAATGAGAGGCCAGAGAAATAAATCAGAAGCCTGACAGTTTGTTCTGAATATCCAGTGTTTCTTCCAATTTGTTGTTAATTACTGCTGGTCAGCTGACTGAAAGAAAGCTGTTAATCTCTTGGTTACAAAAAAGAAATTCAACTGTTTGGGTCTATTAATACATGGAGAGTCATGGTGTGAACTTAATAGAAAATAATACATTTCTTATTTCACTGCGCATGTGCAACAAAATTTGTTAAAGAGGGACTGGAATTTAACAATTTAAAAAATAAGGAGAGAAGGATCATTTAGTGCAAATTTGGCAACGATAATATGTTTATCAGCAATAACATCTTGCATAACAGCTTTTTGTGGATAAATGAAATAAACTAAAGTGAACTTATTTGCAATGTAGATGTCATCATGTGCAAGCAGTTAATTGTGTATTGAGCAGTGTTTGTTCAGAACAACCAAGGCTCTGGGGGAAAAAACCTACTTTGTGTGTGTGTGTGTGTGTGTGTGTGTGTGTGTGTGTGTGTGTGTGTGTGTGTGTGTGTGTGTGTGTGTGTGTGTGTGTGTGTGTGTGTGTGTGTGTGCAGGGCTTTGTACCTCCTCCCTGTCCTTGCAGTTGCTGTTAGCTTTCCTAAGGCATTGTTATAGATATCCTTCAGCTTTGGGACTTGAGTTCCTACAGCTACCTGTGTGAAGAGCCTTTCTGTCAGCTACAGAAACCATGTGGAGAAGCAGTATGTTAAATTGCCCTCAGAAGAGCAGCGGTAGAAAGCTGTCAGCATCTTATTTGGCAGTCCAGACTTTTTCAGCGTCCTCAAGAACAGTTGTGGCTGTGCCTTTTTCACCCGAGTAGTAGTCTTGATGGTCCATTCTCTGAGATGTAAACTACCAGGAATCTGATGTTAGACACCTAAAGTTGATACCCATCTCCTTTGTCTTCCCTGTGTTGAGAGATCGATTGTTCTCATAGCACCAGCTGACCAGGTTTTGTATCTCTGCTCTGCACACTGATATGTTGCTTGGTGAGCTAGATGTGAGATGTAACAGTGAATTTCTAGAATTGTGCTGCTTAAAATGTTAGAGTTGCTCTGTTGTTTTCATTCTGATATATTCTTTTTAGATAACTAAATTTACTCATTTTGAGAATCAAAATAGTTTTCTGGACGCTTTTCACCTCTGGTGTTGGATGCTGTGCAGGTGGAAGTGTTCTTAAAATATTTTTTTATTTTGTGGACACTTGTTATGAGTAACCATGTCAACAATTATTTTTTGTTTGTTTTTTCCAACTGGACGCAGCTGATTAACATTTCAAAAGCTGAAATAATACTTCAACAACATAGTCAAATCACAGATGAGTTGAAAATGAGGCACTGTGGATGCAGAATAGGAGCAAGGAGAAGAGTGAGAAGCATGAAATTTAAGCCATCTCTTCCATTGATTATTATGTGTAATGTGAGGTCTTTGGGATACAAGTTAAATGAACTCCAAGTCTCAATTCAATTGAAAAATACTTTATTAATCCCAGAGAGAAATTAAATGCTGGTGTAACTAATGGTATGGGTTTTTTAACGAGTTGTTGTAGATGGTGATGGCAGCGGGCAGGAAGGATCCCCTGTAGCGGTCTGTCTTACAGCAAATCTGGAGAAGCCTCTGACTGAGGACATTCTGTTGTTGTACGACAGTCTGATGAAGAGGATACTCAGGGTTGTCCATAATGGTATTCATTTTATGAAGCGTCCTTCTTTGCAAATCTTCACAGGTTCTAGAAAGGTTCTAGAAGGGATCTCTGAACAGAGCTGGCCACCTTTATCAGCTTGTTGAGCTTATTTAGGTCAATTGCTCTGATGTTGCTACCCCTACATATCATGGCAGAGGAGATTACACTTCACAGCAGACTTATAGAAGTTATGCAGTATCTTGCTGCAAACCCTGAAGGACCTAACCTCTACTTCTTCTCTCAGGATGGTAATAGTTTTGGACTTATTCCTGTTTCTCCTGAAATCTACAATAATCACACTTGTTTTATTCAAGATGAGATTGTTTCCACTGGAGAACCATTGGAGATGATTTCACAAAAATGGTCTCTTCATTAAACGAAGAACATTATGGATAACCCTGTGCATCCTCTTCATCAAACTGTCCCACAGCAGCAGAGTGTCTTCAGTCAGAGGCTTATCCAGACCCGCTGTAAGACAAACCGCTACAGGGGATCCTTCCTGCCTGAAGCCATCTACAACAACTCATTGAAGAAACCCTTATAACATGAGTTATGACATCATTTAATTTTGCTGTTGGAGTTTCTCGAAGTGTTTCAAATATTTTTGGTGTGAGCACCACGTGTTGGATTTCAAGATAGCTATGTTGCTTTTCATTGGTACTGGTGCAATGATTGCGGATTTTAAACACTTTGGGACAGAGATAGGCTGAAAATCTCAGTGAAAATTTCTACAAATTGTTCAGGATAGTCCCTCAGAAGCCACCTGGAGCAACATTCGGACCAGTCGCTTCTTCTCGGGTTGACTTTCTGCAACACGTGTTGAACTTAGGTTATATTCAGTGTCAAACACATCTCCTCTCCTGCAGCTGGCATTGTGAGAGGTGTCACATTTCTTCTTTTCCCAAACCTGGCGAAGTTGTTGAGCTCATTGGGTACTGATGCCTCAGAATGGGTGGTGGAGGGGGAGCATTTGTAGTGTGTGAGAGCTTTGATACCTTCCCACATGGCCCTGGTGTCAATGCTATTGAAGTTGTCTTCAGTATGTTGTCTATAATACTTCAGCCTTTTAATACCTTTTCTGGGATTTTGTTTGTCAATACTGTACGCTCTCATATGTCCCGATTTATAATATTTCTTGCATGTTTTGAGCAATTCCTTCCTTTTGTTTATACAATGTTTCTTCTCTGTCACATTTTTCATGCTATTGTTGTGGAGAAAAGTATAATGATTGGATACTGCTCTATGTCCAGCTCTGTTTCATAATAAGCTACTTCTACAAACAGTCCCCCAAATGTTGATTCAAAACAGTACTGCAATTGTTCTATGGCTTCCTCTGGCCATATTTGAACTCTCGGTACGATGGGCTTTGATGTAAACTGGGAAGGTTTGTTTGCTGGTGTCAGAAGCATAGAGACATGGTCTGACTATCCAAGAGAGGGGTTGATGGGGTAAGGCTATGTATGAGTCTTTAAAATCCCATCTACAGTTGGACAACGTACATATTGATAAAATGTACGTAGTACTGTTTCAATTTGTTTGGTTCAGAGTTGCAGCCTCTACAGGTAACATTAATTGTAGATGCACTCTTACAACTGTGAAATAAACATGTTTCATCACAAATTACTGTTGGTGATGCAAGGACCTGCCAAATTGAATAAAAAAATTAGCCCTTAAAAAATTGTCGGACTTTCTGAGTCAGAAGTCAGAAACTTTGGGGGCCATTCCAATAGATTTTTCCAACTCGGAAGTCAGAATGTCTAAGTTTTGTCTGGAACTGGAATGCAGCAGTACTTAGGCTATGTTCACACTGCAGGCCTTGATGCTCAATTCCGATTTTTTTGTGAAATCAGATTTTGTTGCGTGTCCGTTCACATTTCCAAATATATGCGACTTGTATGTGATCTCCTTTGTAAACTGAATTCATACACCTAAGTGTCCCGCATGCGCAGTAGAGGACGCGATGACGTCATACGTAGCAAGCATGCTCAGTGTTTGCGGAAGTAAACATGGATCGTAATGCTGCAGCGTATCTTGCTTTCTTTACGTTATTCTCCAACTGGAGCCAGCACATTACCAACGCAATCTTTTTAAGAAGATTGAAAAGGAAAATAGCCAAATTTCAGCGACGTGAGCGGCTTTACTGATACGGACTTCATTCATAATTTTCGAATGACAAAGAAAACCTTTATGTGTGTCTGAACGGATCTCTTTAGTGCTCTCACGTAAAAACACACATCTTCGGCGGCCAGAGCAGTGAGTAAACTCGTTGCTGTGGGGCTGTATTGACTTGCAACAGGTGTTTGTTACCACACAATAGTCAACCTCTTTGGCATAACCAGGTCCACCGTTAGTGACATTTGTCAAGTATCAATGACGTGTAGGTCTGATGAATACGGCCTGGCCGTACAGACACAGGTCACATTTGAAAAGATCAGATACGCATCGGATTCAGGGCCACATATCCAAGCGACCTGGGTCGAATTTGAAAAAATCCTATTGTGTCGTTCAGACTGTCATGAAAAGATCAGATCCAGGTTGCATATGGGCAAAAGAAATCGGATTTGGGTCACTTCAGGCTGCAGTGTAAACGTAGCCTAAGTGAATCACTTACTGGTCCAATCTGGCCCCTCTAAATGTGAGCCTGTACAGGGTCGTCACCTTTTTTAGTAAATAAATGGGTAGATGATTTTTTTTTTTGTAAATTAGCCTCTGCAGGACTTGATGACATGCTGAAAAGGTAATTACATATTATAATTTTGATATGGTGTGCTCAAATCTAAAACATGCAGGACACCAGCCCCAAGGTACAAGAAATAGAAACGGCTCAGTTAGTGTTAATCAAATGTTTAAAGTTGTTTGAGAAAACAATAGTTTCATGGAGTGGTATTAGTACTTTTGTGTTGGTTGTGGATTTGAAAATTTTGGTGAGCTGGACCTAATTGCTGCAACGGCACTGGTGATTGTTTCAGGATTCCTGTGCTTGGCACTTTTATTTGGTCAGAAATATTTTCCCCTGGTTTAGGCCATGTTCTTTTTTGTAAGTAAGCGCCACATTTTTTATCCTTGCTAGTAATGATGCTTGTAGTAATGTTGGCTAATGTTAGCTGAACTATATCACGGACATCACATTACGTGACAAATTTTTTTGTTAAACTTGGTAATTGCTTTGTTATAGTTGGGAAGATACTGTAGTGTAATGGTTGTGGGGGTGCTCATCAAGTACACATGTACACCAGCTGTTAAAAGGCACCTACAAGGCAGAGCATCAGAAAAATTCTGGTTGTATAATTTTATCTTAAGCTAGGCTGTTGAGATAGCACTATGATAACCTAGTTAACTGTAGCTACTAACATAAAAGTCTGTGCTTGTCACCCAATGGAGTTACACCCAATGGAAGATTTTCTCTTCAAATGGAGGATCATACATGCTCTTTGTCCAGTGAGAGGGGACAGAAAGTAACCAAGAAAAGAAAAAGAGAAAACGAGAGTCTATATCGGCATAGCTATTACCAGGTGGAGACAAGTTGTGATAGAGTGGGGATTCAAAATGGATGCAGAGGTTGCAGGCTTTCTTAAATCAATTCAATATAACAGTGAAGTTTAATTTGCCGTTATGTAAGAAACAGGGAAGTGTAGTCCAGCAATTACTCTGTCCTCCCTGCCGAGACAGATAGTTTATTCACCTTCTTACTCTATATCACTTCCTCATATGATCTCTGAGTCCACAGGTCACCAAAAACTAGTACTGGCAGATACTGCGAGTGTATGTGTGTATGCGGAGGGGCAGATTGATATTTCAACCGGCTTCTGTTATCTGTAATGCAGAAGCGAGAGTGGGTCTCTTTATAACATGCTTTTAGTCTCCTAAGAGCCCATGTAAGCGACTTCACATTCAGAAACCTGCCCAAAATAACAGCAACCCACGACTCACGGAATTTACAATCGAATCAAGCGACTTTAAAAAAAAAAAAAAAACACTCCAAAGCGGGCTATATTAAGCAGACTTGACAACAGTGCAAAAAAACATTTCACACGGTGACCGTAACTGTTAGCTGTTAGCAGTAGTTTGGTACCAAGTGCATGGAGGGCATATTTGTTGACACTGTCACATTGGACACTTCATGGCTTCTGTAGCAGTTGTTACGCGCTTGTTGTTTGTAATTCATTTAAAGCACCACTAGGTGGGCGATAATCTTACACACTAGGGCAGGGGTCCGGAACGTATGGCTCGCGAGCCAGTTGTGGCTTTTTTGATGATTTCATCTGGCTCGCAGATAAAACAAAATATCACTGCTATTGTTTTCATCCGGGTTTTTCGCGCATGCGCGCTGGACTGGAAGGCAGTAGGCGGGCACAAACACATAGCGGGCGCAAACAAAGGAAACTGACCAGTTCTCGACGTATTTTTCGTCTTTAGATAACGTATCACAAGATCGTTTTAAGAGTAAGTTGATGGTTGATATCGGGACATAGGCACCAGCAACTCCAGCGACCCCATGAGGGATTAAGCGGGTCAGAAAATGGATGGATAGATGTTCAGACATGGTTGTATAACAGCAGCGATCGCCACCTCCCCTCTGCCGCTATTTCAGTAGAACAATGACTAATGCAGAATTAAGTTGTATTTACCAGAGACGCGAGAACAGTCCTGTCTTTGCCTACAAGCGGGACCCGGAAGTAGCGCAGACGTCACACGTGAACTACCCTATTGGCTCTCACTGAAATAAATTTCCAGATATTTTGCTTTCATGGCTCTCTGAGTCAAAAAGGTTCCCGACCCCTGCACTGGGGCTTTAATGTTTTTTACTTAACCCTCCTTACTTAACATTAATATATATTTGGAGCTGTGCCATTTCCATGGTTACCACTTGTAGCATGCCTACTGTTCGCAGTGCTTGTCTGATCACAGAATGAGCGCAGTGAGAGTATAATCTCCATTACAGTATTTTTCATGGGGTCCCCACTCAAATTTCACTGCTACCTTGCCTTCAGAGCCCCCTATGAATGCCTTTGCGCATTTAAATCTTTTAATGCATTCAGAGTCAACTTATCAATATGGCACACTCAAAATAACCTAGGAAACATGGGTAAAACGGCAAAGTTTTACCCATGGCTAGTAAAAGGCACAGTGCCATATGTTTTACAAACAGAGCGGTTCATTTCACCATTACTGTGTTCCAGCCATGGATATATTTTGAGTCAATGTGGATTGATGTTTAAAATCATGTTTAAATCAGCGGTTCATGTTTGGTTTACCTTACGGTTAATAGCGTTGAATCCTTGTAGGTTGGCTAGCAAAAGAGATAATTCGACAGCAGATAGCACGCTCATATCGCCAGAGAGAGAAGTAGAGCATGCACAAAGTGCGAGAGGGGAACTGCTCTTCTTTGCTTTATTTCGTTTATGAGTTTGATCCAAATGGTGACGTTATGTACCTCTTGTATTACATGTGGGTATGTCCCACATTATATGAACTAGATTAGAAGGAATCGGTTATAAAATGTGCAATACCCACAATAACACTGAATTTCAGGCCCCGATGCACATAATATACACAAAATTAGGGTTAAATATTAGGTGGAGGTTCCACCTAATATTTGACCCAAGGATTGGGCCCCAGATTGTTTTAGGTCACTGAGCTCAATAAAGATATGGATGACTTGGAGAGTCAGTTGGAACAAATGTCATCAATTCTTAACATCTCTGAAAACGCCCTGTAAGAAGTAATAGAGCAGATTGACCAACTGTATGTGCTTTCACAGCCATTGTTACATACCTCGGTTTGAAAACTACAAAATCAACATTGTGGAAATGTTGAAGTCTTTTTAGTGAGTGACATAACTAAAGTGGGAAATTTTTGAGAAAAAAATCTCTTTATAGTCCCACAGAGGAAAACTAACATCCCTTAGGGAGGGTTCACATTCTGTGGTCAAGGGTCTTGCTCAGGTACGCAGAGTGAGAGACTGAGTTACAAACCCCTGACCTTCAGGGCCTCTCTAAGACAAAATTATATGGCTCTCTGTGGTAACACCTGTTGAGTTTGTCTAAGAAAATTTCAAGCAGACAATTAAATTTTATTTATATTGTGCAAATTCATAACAAGTCATCTCAAGGCTCTTTACAAAGTCTAATTCAATCAAATCATACAGATTTGATTGACAAGAGTCTTGACAAGCAGCATGCACTCCGCATGAAAGAGCGTAGAGCCACAGTGGACAGTCATCTGTACTGTAAATGGCTTTGCAGCAATCACTCATACTGAGCATGCATAAAGCGACAGTGGAGAGAAAAACTCCCCTTTAACAGGGAGGAAATCCTCCAGCAGAACCGGGCTTAGCGTGAACGGTCATTGACCAACTTGGGGTTAGAGAAAAGCACAGACATAAAAAGCACACATTATTCCAGGAATCATTTCTGTTATATAGCCTAAGCCCACTACAGATATGGCTCAGGGTAACCTAAGACACTCTAATTATAAGCTTTGTCAAAAAGGAAAGTTTTAAGTCTAGTCTTAAAAGTAGACAGGGTGTGTCTGCCTCACGGACAAAAACTGGGAGTTGGTTCCACAGGAGAGGAGCCTGATAGCTAAAGGATCTGCCTCCCATTCTACTTTTAGAGACTCTAGGAACCACCAGCAGACCTGCAGTCTGAGAGCGAAGTGCTCTGTTAGGAACATACGGGGTAATCAGAGCTCTGATGTATGATGGAGCTTGATTATTAAGAACCTTATATTGAGAAGGAGAATTTTAAATTATATTCTTGATTTAACAGGAAGCCAATGAAGGGAAGCTAAAATAAGAGAAATATGATCCCTCTTGTTTATTTTCTTCAGAACTCTTGCTGCAGACAGTGGTGTATATACCCATTCTAAAAATTCTGCAGACTATTACTAAACAATGGAGAAAGTTTAGATAAGGTCATGTCACCTAATAAAAATTAGGTACAGTGATACAAATCTTACAGGCAGGGTTGCCAGTTAAAAGACAATTGTCTCTGACAGAATAACAAAATAGGATTGCTGTTTGATTGTACGTTGATGATTTTGAGGTGGCTAACCTCAAGAGAACCTCCAGAAAGAAATACAAGCTATGTGCCTGAGTACTTGGACCTACCAATATTAGTTTGGGGGTGAAATATTAAGTTATATTTTTCATTGTGTTTTACTGTGTTTTCAAGATAAAACCTGAAGTCAAGCAACTGCTAGAGCACTTTTGAGTCTAATATATTTTTGGGCTGTGTTTTAAGGTTATGACAAACCTGAATTCCATGAAAGTTTTAAACCCTGAATGGACAATTTACCCTTGTGTTTTTTTCTGGTAAACTCCTTAAACTAAAATATAACTAAAAAGTAAATTCAAACAACCTCCCTGGTGTATGTTACCCACTAATGCTAACAGCTTGCTACAAGTAAAGTTGGACATAGTTGCAGTTTTATTTGAAAATAATGTATTTTTGTTCACTACACATATTGCCATGAGCATTTGTGTAATATTAACAAGGAACATTATTGTTGATTACTGGTATGTTGTGGAACTTAAGAGAAAGCTATCAAGCTAATTGCCTCATTGTTAAGCTTATATACATGACTTATATAAACATATGCTATGACCATACCTTCGGTCGTCTGGCCCATTTAAAGCTTCCCTCCACTATCTTAAGTTGCTAATTCAAGTCTATTTTTCTTCAGAGAAATAAGTACATTAATTAAAAATCAAGTGTCCAAGAGGTTATTGGTTTTTTTTAATTTTTTTATTCAGCACATCATTCTTTACAACATGATTTTCTCAAATGTTTAATCTAACTCAGTTATATAGTTAATGTTATGATATATTTTTCTGGGATGAACCCGGACACAGCACGCACACACAGAGTCAGTTCTTATGAGTGAGTTTTATTGAATGGTGTTGAAGATGGATGATGAGACCAGAGTCTTTCAACGGACGGAGGTGAAGGGTGTAGAAGCTGGCCGGCAGGAGGAGTGTGGAGAGACTGACCGGGAGGAACTCTGGAGCCGTGGACTTGAGAGCAGAAACTCTGAGCCGGACACTGGAGAGCAGAGCATCCGAGCCGAGCACGGGATAGCTGAACCTCAGAGCCGTGCAGTGGAGAGCAGAACGTCTGAACCGTGCAGTGGAAAGCACAAACTGACGGAAAGTCTATGGGCTGACTGTAACAAAACCAGGTAGAACGGAGTCTTCAGGCTGACGGTAACAAAACGGAGCTGACAAGAATACTGGCAGGGACTGAGCGGGAGTGAACGCTATGGACCGGCGACGGGAACAGAAAGAGGTGAGTCTGATAAAGCGGTGGGAACAGGTGGAAGCAGTTGTGGGTTAATTGCAGCCTGCCAGGTGAAACCGATCAGGCTGCGCAGGAACAAGAGAGAGGGAGAGAGGCTCAGCATGCAGCCTATAAGCTGCATCCTGACAGTTAATGAGTTGAACACATGCCAATTGTTTATTTTATTATTATTACTAGTTGAGCTAATTGGACCTCATTCCAAATTCCTTAAGATTATCTTTGGTTCTCTAAATTAAAGATCCTCCCTGAATTTTAAAATCATGTACTCATATTTACGGTGATGGTTTTCAACCATTTTTATTTCTCATTTTTCATTAGTAAATTTTACTAGCTTAGTAAAAAAAAGATTTGTTCATTCAAACATGTTAGACTTGAAGTTGAATTATTACAGTTAATAAATTATTATATTTGAAGTGAAGTTGACCCTTATTTATTCCATATGAGTGCGGAGTTTGTTGTTAGAGAATGCTAGCGCTTGAATCCCTCTTTCACTTACTGTTAAAAAATAAAGCCAAATTGGGCTGGTATTCACAGGAGAACATCTGACAGACCGAGGGTTGTTTGACTAAATATGAAATAATTTAAAAGCATTAATTGCACAACACATTGTTTTTTTTAGTTTTTTTTTTAATATAATATTTTGAGTACTATTTAAATTGATTAAAGTGTAACTGTAACCAGTTACATTAACACTGTTTTTATAATTTGGAACCTGTTGAGAAGATGCATGTTGGAATTGGTTAGTTTTCCTTTTTTAACCCCTATCTGCAATTTATAGTTTAGGTGGGCACTCTCCTCTTCTCCCTCAGAAAATGTCCTTTGATGCACAGACAGCTTGAACTGGAGCTGGCAGAGCCATTTTAGAAGAAAGCAGTGCGGCATTTTAACAGCTGATTTGATTTGGCAGGCAATTGTCTATGCTTTCTACAGTGTAGGATTTGCTTCAAGTACGAATGTGTCTTTCACAGCCGTGAGATATGCATTTGAAATTAACTGATCCTCTATCATTTTTATCTTACATCTGTCCAAATCCACGTAGTGTAGCTGGAGTTCGAAAAGCAGTAACATACTGGAATACTTTTTTATCAGCTTGTTGAGCATGCAGGTGTATCTGCAGGCTACAATATTAACTTTCAGGACAAAATGTTTCACGAGTGCTGCCATAGGCTCACCGTACGCTGTACCTTGGAAAAGGTTGAAAAGACATTGTGCCTCAGGACTCAGAAAGGTAAACAACACAGTTTAGATGGCTCACTCACCTAAACAAGGAAGAGCAGTGGACACAGCGCCGAAGGGCTCATCCCCATCAGAAAGTTTGTTGTGATGGAGAGTCAAGGAGGACAGGGGTATTAACAGTCGAACAAACTTTAATCAGTAAAAGAAGCTTACAGTGCTTCTGCTTACAATATATTCTCACCCCCTCTAGTGAAGGGGTATAACATCTCAGCATTCTTAACTGCTTCATGACTCAGTAAATAAAACAAACTGGAGCAGTGTCAAACTTTCCAAAGAATTGGCATAGTAGCAAAATTACTCAATATACATCAGAGACTCATTCTGGAAGCGACAAAATAACCCTTTACAAAATCTACAGCACTGCAGGCTTAACTTACATCTGTTAAAGTCAGATTTCAGGATTTAACAATGAGAAGAGCCTGAGCAATAATGGCCTCCATAAGAATGCCAACATAAAAAAAGAACATGAAAGGCCTTTTTCACATTTTCCTAAAAACATTTTGATGATGCCCAAGACTTTTGGGACAATATTCTGTGGACTAATGAAAAAAGTAAATTTCTGAAGGTGTGTTTTCTGCTACATCTAGTGTAAAACTAACAAAGTATTTAAAAACCAAAACCAAAAAGGTCATACCAATTGTGAAAATAGGTTCTAGTATGGTGATAGTCTGAGTCTGCTCTGTTGCTTCAGGACATGGATAACATGCTCTATGGAACCATGAATATGCTCTCTTGCAGAAAATTCTGAAGGTGCATAACTGTCTATCAGTTGGACCTTAATGTAGCAGCATATGGATCTGAAGCACATCAAAATGATCACCTCTGAATGACAAAAACAAATATAACAATTTTAACAAAAGAAATAAACTAATTCATGAACAACAACCCTCCAATATGGCTAAAGGTAAATATATTATCCAAAGAAGAGTCAGCCAAAGTTCCACCACAGTGATATAAAAGAACCATTGCCTATTATCAAAAAAGTTTGACATGCCAGTTGTAGCTGTCAACACTATAAGATTTCCACTGTAATTACATATCTATTAAAGGTTTAAAACATCCTCCCACTTAAATATGTGCATTGTTCTGTGTTGGTGTAAGTTGTGGTCACAAAAAAAGCAGATTAAAAAGGTCAAAGTTCTTTTCCTAACATTTTCATTTTGCCCAGTTTGCTTCTTGTCACCAAAGTCCAGTATGAACAATAAGAAAATGCTATCAAATCCAGAGGTCACTACTGTAGTTCTAACCCTGCCTGCAAGATAAATTCTCATTTATATCTATCTATCTATCTATCTATCTATCTATCTATCTATCTATCTATCTATCTATCTATCTATCTATCTATCTATCTATCTATCTATCTATCTATCTATCTAATCGATTGATGTGTGGTTCAATAGAAAAAAGGGTCAATAAAAAAGTTCAGTAGAAGAACATGTGGGTTAATACTACAGTCTTTACATCCTCCCAAACAATTACAAACATAGAAGCAGGAAAGCTCCTTCACCACGTTTCAAAAAGTTCAGAAAGCATGTGTTCTTTCTTTCTCTTTTTAAGACTTACAGCTGATGTTTGACAAAAAAAGAGTGGAAAAATCTAAACTTCATCCAAAAGGGAGGAAAACCCAAGAAATAGATGCTTTCTTTCATTAAATTTAGTTTAATTTGTTGTCTGACAGTGATATTTATTAGTTTTTGGTGATGGTGATAATGCTTGTTGGTGCTACAAAGCTCTGATGCACACCTTACAGCCAAGGTAGCCAGCTATTATGCTGAGGGGTGATGAAATCCCCTGTTCATCCTGCTGCTGTTATTACCTTTTTCCCCTGAATATTATCTTTTCTATTATAGATTATAGTTTCTGTCTTTTTACTGTTGCTTGTTTGTCTGTTTCACACTGTTTCACTCAAAATAAGGTTGATTCTTATTTCAGGAGAAACAGGAATAGGTCCAACACTTCTACCCTCATGGGAAAAGACATGAAGGTGGTGGAGAAGTATAAATATTTTTAGTCTTCACCTGGAAACCAGACTGGAATGGGGGTGCAGGTAATCCTAGCCCTGTGGAGACAAAGGAGCAGAGCAGACTGTCCTCTTTAATGAAGATTACGTCCTTCTGTTTTTGCAGCACTATTCTGAGGATCTTATTTAAATCTGTTGACGAGAGTGATCTCTTTTGCCATCATTTGTAGGTGTAGCAGCATCAGAGCAATTCACTTAAAGGAGGTCAACAAGCTAATAAAGAAGGCCAACTTTATACTGGGGACCTCTGGAGATAATTTTACAAAGAATTCTTCATAAAGTGAAGAATTTTACAGACAACCCTAAGGATCCTTTTCTTCAGACTGTCGCACAACAACAGAGTGTCTTTAATCAGGGGCTTCTCTGAAGTCGTTGTAAGACAGTCTGCTACAGGAGATCCTGCCTGCCTGCAGCCATCAGCATCTATAACAACTCATTGATAAAAAAAAAAACCAATAATTTGAGTCACATCTAATTTCTTGAGATGTAATGTTAAAAAACAACCTGATTCTTTTGAACAGTTCTTTAACGTGAACAGTAGGATTAAAGTCTCAGTTAGTAAAAGCCATTCTTTTTTTTTTTTTCTTTCCCCAGCTTGCTTATAATGCTTAATATGCGCTGCACTCACAGCTTTTTACAGGTGATTAAATGCAGAAAAGGAAATGGGTTGGGGTATGAATTGCACACAGAACCCATGTTCATTTCGTCACGTTTCATGGTGGAAGAGAAGCGCGGGGCACTTAGTGTGACCTTATGACAGAGTCAGACACCGGCCTAATGCTGCGACAGAGGAGGAGTACTGTCCCAATGTGCTTTCATGACATAATGAGTGGTGCAACAAAAAGGAGAAGCAGCGTTAAGATGGATTTTTTGCTTGATACAAGCAGAATAGCAAAGTGCAAAACATGAAAAGATTAATTTTGTTAAAGTCCAAGTAAACAATTAATGTGCATTTAGAGATACAGAAGCCCACATTCATAGGATCAACAACAGTGAGACAGGAACCAAAATCAGATATACAAAATGACAGCGAAACTGACAAAACCAAAGGGCTGGACAATATAGGAAATAAAGCATATTGATTAAATAGAAACCATATTGATTGATATTGATGACTATCACAAAATTCAAAACATTTATTTTAAGTGCAGCTCTGGCCATTTTATGCTGTTGCTTAGTGACCTATTTTTAGATACAAAACACACAAACACTGAATTCAAACTTACCCATTTATTCAACCAAATTTTTACCAAAACAACAAGTTTTTAAAAAAGAAAGAAGACAGTTTGTTCTCTGAACTCTTTCAAGGGAGCAGGGCTTGGGGATGGAGCATTCCTGGGTCTGCTTTTGTGATTGGTTGGGAAGATGTAACGACTGTCATATTAACCTACATGGCTAGAATGCAGAAGGAAGGAAAACTTTTATTCTATTGAACTTTTTATTGACCCTTTTTTTTCTGTCATCAATATACATCTATTGATCGCTATATATTGTTATTGAATTATCGTCCAGCGCTACAAAATCGCATCACCATTTTCAACAAATAAGTAAAAAAGTTAAGATGAAAACCTGCTTCATATGCTTTAATTTTTATGCTTAAACCTTTCTGTACAGATGCCGTATTCAGCTCTGTTTGGCTGTAGCCACAGTCTCTTCAGCGTGTCCTGAGTTGCCTCCTAGGCCTCCTTCTTGCAGAACATGCCTGGACCACCTCCCGAGGGACTTATCTGGGAGGCATTCGGAACCAATTCCCAAGGCATCTCAGCTGATGCGGAGCACCACTTCCTCTAGATGGGGAGGAGCAGCAGCTCTACTCCGAGTCTCTCTCAGCTGGTCAAGCTCTTCAACATATCTCTAAGAGAATGCCCGACCAACCTGTGGAAGAAGCTAATTTCAGCCGCTTGTATCTAGGATCTCTGTGTTTCAGTCATGACCATATGTAAGGGTAGGAACTTAGACCGAGCTGTGATTTTCACGAGTGAGGAGAGTATGAAGTGGGAGGCTGACAGATGGATCAGAGTAAAATGTCCATCCATCCATCCATCCATCCATCCATCCATCCATCCATTGTCTTCCGCTTATCCGGGGTTGGGTCGCGGGGGTAGCAGCTTCAGTAGGGAGGCCCAGACGTCCCTCTCCCCAGCCACTTGGGCCAGCTCCTCTGGGGGAATCCTAAGGCGTTCCCAGGCCAGCCGGGAGACATAGTCCCTCCAGCGTGTCCTGGGTCTTCCTCTGGGTCTCCTCCCGGTGGGACGTGCCTGGAACACCTCATCAGGGAGGCGTCCAGGAGGCATCCTAACCAGATGCCTGAGCCACCTCAACTGGCTCCTCTCGACGTGGAGGAGCAGCGGCTCTACTCTGAGTCCTCCCCGGATGACTGAGCTCCTCACCCTATCTCTAAGGGAGAGCCCAGACACACTACGGAGAAAACTCATTTCAGCCGCTTGTATCCGAGATCTCGTTCTTTCGGTCAGGACTCAAAGCTCGTGACCATAGATGAGGGTAGGAACGTAGATCAACCGGTAAATCGAGAGCTTCGCCTGAGTAACATGTGTTAGTGTAAAATTCCCAAACAATTAAATACTGTCTGAAACACAACTGCAACTTGAAAGTCCGCCATTGTCGTTCGCACATGCATGTTAAGGCAAAGGTGAAATCTACGTTAGATTGCATGCACAAACATACCAGAGTGTAGCCGGTTATGTGGATAGGGGTATCAAGACGAGACCACCGCGGGGGGAAGCTTCAGACTCTTGGAGCAAGATTCAAATGTAGTTGATTTTACGGCCACTTCATCTGGATGGGTCCCCCTATCCAACCAAGAAGTTTGTTGGATAAAGCCAAACCTGGCTTTAAGTGGACGGGGGCTATGTCTCTTGGCTGGCCTGGGAACATCTTGGGATGGAGGAGATGTCTGGGGAGAAGGAAGTCTGGGGGGTCTCTGCTGAGTCTGTTAGATGTAAACTATTACCAGCTGCAGACTTGTGTTGCTGACAGCCAATGAAACAGAGAGGCTGGGACACAACATGAGCTCAGAGCCATTGCTTTATATTTTTCATTAAAACTGCAACTTTATCTATCCAACATTATAAACACAATACAAAACATCTATGGGCATACAACTAAATATGAACTAGCAAATTACAACCACACAATGATACAAAAACAAAAATGATTAAACAGATTTGGATATTTAAGGTGTAAACACATTAAAAGGCCTTATTAAAATAAACCAAACCATTTGGATGTTGAAAATAAAGCTAGTTGGACTTAGTTTTTTTAAAAAGCTGACATTTTGTGACTAAAATATTTTCCAATTTGAATAAATTCATCATGAATTCTCACAAAAATATAATTATCTTAACACATAATGATGATAAAGAGTCTTGATTAAATTGTGTTTTCTTTTTTTTATTTTGCATGACTTAACCCCAGGATTACATCAATAGCCATTCAGCCGTTCAGACTGGGACTTTGTGATCAAGCATGTTGATAAGTTTTCATGTACTTTGAGCCAAAGTCCTAGACAGGTGGAGAGTACCAAATAGCATGTGGATAGTCATCAGGTAAATTGACCATGCAGTTTGGACATTTATGATTGTCCTGTTCTTAACTGAGTATTTAATACCGTAAAAGTTGAAGATTGGTAATTTAGTATTTCAGTCTAAAAGTGTTTGTAAAAATATTACTCCAGTAGCTAAAATATGTCCTGATATATTTTGCAACATCCAGTTTACCGATAGGAAGTGAGATTGTCAAATTTGTGAAATTTTTAATACATTTTTGAGAGTACCTTTGAGAGCTGAAGTTTCAGGAAGCTGGTTGTTACTTCACTCTCAGACTGCAGGTTTACTGGTGGTTCCTGAGATTCTGAAAGTAGATGGGAGGCAGATATTTTAGTTATTAGGCACCTCACCTGTGGAGCCAACTCCCATCTATAGTCTGTGAGGTGGACATCCTGTCTACTTTCAAGACTAGGCTTAAAACTTTGCATAAATCTGATCACTAACTTAAAAGAACTTCAAACTCTACTCAAAAAGCAGTGACACATAAGAAGGACTCAAGGCCTTTTTTTCATTGTAAGCACATTAATATCACTGATCTGGAAATCAAGCCAAAGGGACATGATGGCCATTAAAAGAACAGTGCTGTCTCTATAAGAAAAGACTGACTCTAATGAGGCAGGCACATTTTAGCGAATCTGCCCATTTTGTCATCTGGAATATCTTGATTTCCATCTCAGATTAATGCTCCCCCCCTAATTAACTCTCTTACGATGTACAACTAAGTGACTCAGGTCAATGGATACATAAATGTGTTAGATATGATTAGTTTACCAACCCAGAAATGTCTGGTGGAATTACTCCACACTGTGCAGCATACCACAATGGTTCCCTTTTGACCCTGCTGTTTATATGTGGCCTCAGGCTAGTTCAAGAACTCTGTGAGAGGGATGTGGAGATAGATTTCTTCATCTACTTATCTAACATTAACACAAAAGAAACCAGTAAACAGAGGACAAGCCTATGATCTTTAGTTAAAGTTAAACAATATTCTGATGTATGGAAAATTATCAGTAACTGTTGTTGTTAAGCCCTTACAGGTTTGCTAGAGAACAAACAGCAGTGGTGGCTGGTGAAAAAAAATCTTGGTGGGGCTGGCCAATAGATTTCCCTGCCTAACCCAGTACATGCATTTAAATTAAAAGTGGGAAAATTACTACGATTCCACAATGAGAATTTAATTAATAAAAAAAAACATTGTTCACAAAGGATTATTTTGGTGTTTTTGGCGTATTAATCCTTTTCACAGACTCATGCCAGAGGGTTTCATACATTGTACATGTACTTATATTATTACAAAACAAACGTTTACGTCTTGACTTAAATATATATACTATTTTTTAAATTTATATAATGATTTAAGTAGAACAATGACCAGTGCAAAATTAAGTTGTATTTACTGGAGATGAAGTGTAAACTGCAAATTCTGTCGTGGTATGATGGCTCCCACAGTCGATTGGGATTGTCTGCCTGTCATTGAACCTATCCATTTCTTTCTTCTTTCTTTGTCCTTCGGTAAACGAAAGAAACGTACATCCAACGATTTGGAATGCCTCTGTGTGCAACTGGGAGCACAACAAGTCGTAGGCATTGTTTAGATTCCAAAAATAAACTAAAAGTACGCTCTAATTCACCCGTTTTGTCACGGTGGTAAACGAAAACAGTACTGTTTTTGCCTACCAGCGGGACCCGGATGTAGCGCGGATGTAGCTCGTGACGTCACGCGTGAACTGGTCTATACACCTATCACTGTGTAGCAGGGGCAAAGACTCCAGGACCCCCAAAGCCATTCATTTTGGCGATGCTGATTGGCCAAATATTTATAAATTTTCCCTAGCAACAGTATACGATTGGTTATTTCGCTACACTTGTGGGGCTCCTTCAGTGACAGCCCCACTTAAGAAGAGAAATTATACGTTCTGTTGGTGGAAATGCACTGTTAAATGAGAGTCTATTGGTAGAGTCACTTCGTAGAAGTGTTTTAATAATTCTTATTACATGTAGCCCGTACTATTAGGTAAAAACTGACATTAATAATACTTTTAAAATCTCTATATATTTTGACTTTTCCCCTCCACATCTAGGGAGGGCAGCGCCCGAGCGCCCCCTATGAGCCAGCCGCCACTGACAAAGAGATCCAAAGCTCAGATGGAAGAATCTGTCCCCAGGACAACTACTGGTAATGTACTTTCCAAATCTGACCATTATGGAAGAGTGATAAGAACAAAGGCTTTGTTCAAAGAAAGTAAGAGAAGTATTTAATGCAGTTTGTAACACGTCATTTATGGGACCGAGCAAATCTGCGGAGGACGGTGTTGTTGCTTTGTTAGAATGGCCCAGTCAAAGTCCATTTCAAAATCCAATTGAGAAAACAGATGGTTCAGAAAAGTTTTGACTTGAGGAGGATGGAATACAAAAGCAGTTTAAGCTTCTCAGATTTTAATTAGGAAAAAACTAAAACAAATTGAATGTCACATATCCTCTTTCTCCTACTTCAGAGTTACATGTTCTCTCGTGTGGCTTCATATGAAATTACTTAAATTCCAATGAAGTAAACATATGTTTAAGATGCATGAATAGTCTGCAAAGCAATGGGACATGTTATTGTCTTAACACAAAAGCTAAATGTAGAGGCATAAACAATACATCCCCAAGGATGTGCGACTTTGACTGTAGGGTTAAGTAGACACTTTATTGCTGAGGCCTACAAATTCAAAACAATTCAAACTGTTTATATGGGCTCTACAAGCTCTCTGATCATCTGACAAGGAAGCATAAATCAAGCCATGCATACATTTTTCAGTACCACAGTATTAATGCAAAATTATTCCAGTAAGGCTAGATTAACATAATCTCACTTTAAAAAATGATTGCAATTAAAACAGGGAATCCTAGATAAATGTTTTATGTTATATTCTATTTCACTCCAGTTCCAGCTTATGGTGGTAATGTACTACAATATTCCATGCCAACTGGCATACAAATCAAGAAGAGGAATAGTTATTTATTATTTTTGGGTTAAACTAAAGAATATTATGAGATGTTGTGGCTCAGTGAAACAGTTTTTAAGGTTTTTGCAAGTATGCTATGAAAATTCTAAGAAATAGTACATGTGTATGAAAGAGGGACCCAAATGGAAAAAAGTAAACTGAGCTTCTCTTTGTCGTTATGCTTATCTCTTTAATCTCCATCTTTCTCTCTCTTGTTTACACACAAGCAAGTCCACACACACACTGCATTATGAATTGCACAATTCATAATGTCCTACACATAACTTTTCTGTACATATAAAATTTCTTTTTGGTTTGCTTCTGCATTCCTGAAAAATTACATTGCTTATATTTACGTTTCTATTGTGTCTTAGGTTTTCACTCGATGTCTTGGAACATAATTTCAATCAAATGTGCGTTGTGAATGTGCAATTGAATGACAATAAGGTCTAAGTCTAAGGCTAATATTCATATGGAAAATTATGCCTTGTAGATATCAGAGGAGAATGGGAAGACTGGTATGAGATGGCAGAAAGGCATGAGCTGCTGAAATGACCACTTGTTAAAACCAACGTTTGCAGAATGCCATTTTTGAACACAGCACACCAAACCTTGAAGCAGATGGGCAACCAGAGCAGAAGACCACACTGTGATCATTGAATGTAATGTGCTTTGTCCACTGGGCGGCAATCATAGGTCTGTGTGAGTGTTTAAAGGTGGTGAATAGAAAAAACAGAGCTTTTTGTGCATACATGTGAGCAGACCTTTAATAAAAGTGACTGAGCAAAAGAAGAAAACGTGTTCTTACAAGCACAAACATAAGGGGTGCCGGCAGGGCTTATGGGCCCCATGAAGAGAAATCTCAACGGGCCCCCCCATAGCTGGCCATAAGGCCAGCAGAAAACTTTGATACTGTTTTACATAATACTATGCATTTTAATATTTTTGGTTATCATTCCCATATTTGTGAAACAAAAAAAAAAAACAAAAACAAAAAAAAAACCCTGATAGTTA
The DNA here is from genome assembly GCF_011125445.2 of Fundulus heteroclitus. Taxonomy (NCBI): domain Eukaryota; kingdom Metazoa; phylum Chordata; class Actinopteri; order Cyprinodontiformes; family Fundulidae; genus Fundulus; species Fundulus heteroclitus. The sequence goes on along the minus strand of NC_046363.1, from coordinate 3,142,533 downwards.
CATGGTAGGGGAAGCACTGTAAACACAATGAAATTAATTTGGATTAAAATCTTTTCTGCAAGACTATATTCCAAAAATCATTTATTTCTTAAACTAAGGTAGGCTCATATGTAAACAAAAAATTGAAGAACTTCCTCTTGCAACCCTATTTACATTCACTGGTCCATGCTCAGCCTTTCCCAATGTCGAGCCTTCTCACTAGCAAATTCACTGATGAAGTCATTGAAATCCAGCTTTCTGGCCAACTGACTCTCAATGGACAGCATGGCAAGACTGCAAAACCTTGCATGAGCCTTAGAGGACCTTGAGTATTTTTTTTTAATCAGTTTGAGCCTACTGAAATCCCTCTCACCACCAGCAACAGTAGCTGGCAGTGTGCAAAATATTTGCAAAACAAGCTTATAAATTGTATTCAGGAATTCCAGAGGAGATGGAGGGCATGGAAGCATATACACTGTTTAAGTGTCTTTCTTCATTTTTACAATGAGGAGTAGGATCACTAGAATACTTTTTTTATTTACTAGTTTTTTTAATTTCCGAAGGATTTTTTATTCTTTCAAAGTTTTTCTTCTCCATCATGGTGGACTTGACGTGTCTGGAACGTTAACATTTTTGTGAGCAGAGCAGCTTGTTAAACATTTGACTCTGTTTATTACTGTAGTTTATTTTCTTTGATGTAGTTTCCTTAATAATCTGTATGCATCAAAATCCTTGTCATTTTATTTTATGAGCATCCTGGTGCTCAGCTGCTCATGAGGTGGACATCCCTGCAAACATACGGAGAAAACGGAGAGGCTGCATGGGGTGGCATGACGAAGCGGAGGAAAAGTTATTTACCATCGGTTGTCATGGGAAACGTAAGATCTCCCCACAACAAGACTGAGGAGCTTGCAGCACTAACCCATTTCCAGAGAAAGTAGAGGGACGTTAGTATCACAGGGTGCTTGCGCAGGTCTTGAAAGTCTTAATAAGTATGGAATTTTGAAACACTGTTTTCCAGACCTTGAAAAGTCTTAAATTTTGTGTGAAAGTCTTAGTAAATTATGGGAAAAAAATTTATGGTAGAATTTTACAGTATGCTCAAAGGCATTGTGAAATGAGAAATAGGAAGGTAGGCTATAAAACTATATTTTTTACTAACTGGTCACGTACTGTATTAGCCTAATAGAATGATATCCAATCAATGCTTGCTTAGCCTAGTGTGGCACATTTTCGTGATTTGTCACTGCTGAGGTCTATTGACACATAGCTAGCCTAGTGGTCAACAGAAATGGGTCGTTGCGTGTTTTCGAATTTATGGCTACAACACTCGAAATTTAAAGACTGAAATGCATCGGACCCTAAATCAAACACAAAAGCATTCTATTTTTACAAATAGAACGATCTTGTTCAGTGAAATAAGCTTATCTTTTTGCCACCCAGTTTCAAATGGTGAGGACTGAATTCACCAGGGTTTAATCAGAAATGGAGGATCTAGTGTTAGCAAAGGAGACTAGCTACCATACTGTTCTAGATTGTTACTATCAGTGAAATCGTTTCAAATATGATGGGCCTTTTTAGCACTATGATTTTGTAGATTTCATTTGTTTTGGTGGGTGTAGTTTCAGTGATTCTGAAAAGTCAAGTCTAATTTCGCAGAATAATCAAGTTGTGGTCTCTGGTGCCATCTTGTGGATTAGTAGGGATGCGTCATTCAAGTAATTTTCACAACAGTAATGTTAATTTCTGTAGACACAGAAATTCATCTTATATGAGAATAATATTGATGTAATAAAATATTAGCAAAATTAATTAATACCAAACGTAATATTAACTTACATGTTATGATTATTATTATGAATACCAATCTTTTTTTATTTGGATTTATTGGATTTGTTTGCAGACCAAGCAGGAACAGGAACCAGTGATCATTTTTGTTGTTATGTTGACTGATGCAACTTTAGTTTCATTCGGTTTCCATTTTGTTGGCTGGCAAGTGTTGTATTTGCGGAATAAAGTAACTACAAAGCTGTATAATTAACATTAAAAATGTTGCCTGCTTTGTCTCCAATACAGTTCATTAATTTGGTATAGTTTAGATTGCTTTAATTTATATTAGAATTGTTTTATTTTTGTAAACATCATAGTGTAATTTTTAAAATAAATATTTATTTGTTTCAGCACGTCAGCTAGTACTCCTGCCCCTGCTTCAAGTGTGACTGCATCAACTGGAACTCCAGCATCTCCTGCAACCTTATCAATAGCAAGTTTTTGCAAGGCACTGAAGTTCTTACTGCTGAGATTTACTGGGTACTGGAGCTGGTAACCACACACAACTCATTCAAGAGCTGCAATGGAGTCAGCGATATCTTTCAGTTGATGCTTCCAGACAGTGGTATTGCAAAAAAATTCACATATGCTGAATCAAAGGCAGCATATCTATCCTCTTTTGGAATTGCCCCATACTTCAGGTTGATTTTAAAAGAAAAGATTAGAGCTTCAGATAAATATGTTCTCTTATTTGATGAAAGTTTAAATGGCAATCTTCAGAAAAAGCAGGTGGATATCCACATTCGCTTTTGGGATGGTGATGAAGTTAGGTCAAGATACTTTGACTCACAGTTTATAGGACATGTCACTGCAACAGAGTTGCACACGTGCCTTTAAAAGTCCTGGAGGCAGTTGGAACACATGGAATCCTTCAGCTATCAATGAACAGTCCAGCTGTCAATTGGAAGGTGTATGATATGTTAACGGAAAACATTGAGCAGGAAACAGGCAGCAAATTGGTGAATATTGGTAGCTGTGGCCTCCATGTTATGCATAATGCGTTTAAGGCTGGAAGTGCAAAAACCAAATGGGGGGTCGAGCAGACACTCAGTTCTCTTTTTTGGCTCTTCAAGGATTCACCAGCGAGGCGTAAAGACTACTCAAAAGTCACTGACAGCGATGTCTTCCCAAAGCAGTAATGCTAACATCGCTGGCTTGAGAATTTGCCTGTAACAGAAAGGGCAATAGAGATTTGGCCACACGTTCAGAAGTGTGTGGCTAGTGTTAGGGCTAAACAACTCCCAGAGCCTAAAACTAAATCTTTCTCTGTCATTGCAGAAAGCTGTGATGATCCATTGTTTGTCACCAAGGCCAACATATTCCTCTCAATTGCTAAAGAGTTCCAACCCCTTTAGGAGAAATACCAGACTGACAGGCCAGTATTGCCCTTTTTTGGAAAGGACCTTTTCAAACTCATTACAGATCTTATGGACAGATTTATCAAAGAGGATGTGATGGAGCAGGTAACCTCTGCTGATAATCTCTTCAGTGTTGATGTGACTGACTGTGGAGACCACAAAGAAGCAGCAAAAGTGAACTTGGGATTTGTGGCTGATCGCATACTCAAGGACTTAAGAACCAAGAAAAAGGTGTCAGAGAAGCAGGTATTCACCCTTCGCTCTAACACAAAGACATTCGTTCAGGCTGCAGTTGCAAAATTACTTGAGAAATGCCCACTCAGATATTCTCTTGTTCGAAATCTGGGGTGGATGGACCCTACACAAATTGTTCAGAATCCGGACAAGTGCAGAAGAAAATTAAAGGTCTGTCTAGAGCACCTTGTGAGTGCCGAACAAATGAAAGAGGGAAACTGTGATGACATCCTTAAACAGTTCAGTGACTTCCCTACATACTGTAGAGCTGATGAGGAGTTTGTGACTTATGATCCTCTGTCCTGACTGGATTGCCTGATGTACAAACATATGGAAAATAAACCTGAGTGGAAAAACTTGTGGGATTTGGTGAGAAAGGTCCTCTTGCTGTCTCATGGACAAGCATCAGTTGAGCGTGGCTTCTCTGTGAACAGAGAAATAGAGGTAGAAAATATGAAGGCGACAACACTTGTCACACAGAGGATCATCAGTGATCACGTCTCTTATGTTTGGAGGTTTGACAAATGTCTCCATTACAAAAGAACTTCTCCTCTCAGCATCATCTGCTAGAGAGAAGTACTGGTCTTTCTTAGAAGATGAAAAAAGCAAAGAGAAGACGTGCAGCGTGGAGAAAAGAGAAAGGCCCTCTTAGAAGAGGTTGATGAACTAAAGAAAACAAAAAAAACGAATTGAGTTGAACATCAGTGGCCTCTTGTCCTCCGCTGATGATTTGGCTGCCAAAGCGGAGCAGCTTGGTCAAGTACCATTGATAGCCCATCCAAATGCTATGAGGAAGGCTGCCAAAGAAAAGGAAGGGAAGCTGAATGATATCCAGAAGAAACTGGATTTGAAGTTAAATGAAATAAAAAATTAGAGTCTTTGCCATACTGTGCAGTTTATTTTTTGTTCTAACCAAGTGCGCTAGGTCAAATGTATGCACTTTTGTGAGTGTTGTGATACAGCTTGTTCAGAAGTTAAAATGAGATAACATAAAGATAAGTTCAGTCATGTCAAGGACAGAAAAAATGAGATGTGAGTGAGACTGAATTCTACATACATTCATCCATCCATTCAGGTCTTTTTATAGATAGTTTTTGTGACACTTGTTTGATGTGAAATTGATGTACTTGTGATTTTCATGTTTTGAAACGTTTTCATCAGTAAAAGCATAATTTACTGTGAATAATGCATTTGTTCATTGAAAACTAGCCTATAAAAATTAACATTTCTAATAAACACAGTTGGTACAATCTCAACCAATGAAGTAGGCAGTAGGCACACAAGTATACAAGTACATAAAGTTAAGGTCTTGGGAAAAAAAATATCAGTTTTAAAAAAGTCTGGAAAAATTCTGGAATTTTAATTTGGAAAAAGAGCATGTGGTTCAAGGAGACGTGGTTAGATGGATTTGTCCCAGACTCAGTGGTTTCCCTGGACGGGCTTTAAACTCATCCGCACGGACAGAACTTTGGCGGAGAGTGAGAAAGAAGAGAGGAGGGGGGCTGGCGATGTTTGTGAGTGACAGATGGTGTAACACGGCTCATGTTCTCGTGAAGGAACAGATATGCTTGTCGGATGTGGAGCTACTGGTGATGGGCATGAGGCCGTACTATCTCCCACGAGAGTTTGGACACGTGATCGTGCTCTGTGTTTACATCCCTTCCTCCGCAGATGCTACCACTGCGTAGTGACCAGGCTGCAGTGTACAACAAGGGATAATAAAACTCTGGACCTTTTCCACAGACTGGAGGATGTTCCAATGCTCTCATGGTGATGACATCAACGGCCTGACTGAATGTATCACTGACTACATGTCCTTCTGTGTGCAGAGCATTGAGCCTACACGACGGCTATGGTGCTTTTCAAACACCCCCCCCAGGTGACCCTTAAGCTAAAAGTCCTCCTGAACCAGAAGAAGAGGGCTTTCTACTCAGGGGACAGAGAGGAGCAGCCTAGAGTTCAGTGGGAGCTCCAATGGAGGATCAGGGCAGCAAAGAAGGACTGTGGGAAGAAGATGGAGGAGCAGCAGGCACAAAACAACTTGGGGGGAATGCATCCCCCCCAAGGCTGCTGAGGACCTATGCAGACAATCTCTGTGAGATCCTCAGCTACATCTACAACCTGAGCCTCAGCCTGGGGGTGGTCCCCACCCTGTGGAAGACCTCCTGTGTGGTACCGGTTTCCAACACGGAACCGGCCCACTTTAGACCAGTCCCCTTGACCTCCCACCTGACGAAGACCATGGAGCGCCTCATCCTAGCACACCTACGCACCGTGTTGAGCCCTACCCTGGACCCGCTGTAGTTTGCCTACCGGCCCAACATCGGAGTAGAGGACGCCATCATCTACCTGTTGCAGCAGGCGCTCACCCACCTAGAGACTACCGGAGCACTGTGAGAGTCATGTTCTTTGACTTCTCCAGTGCTTTCAACACCATCAGACCAGCGCTGCTGAGGGGGAAGCTGCAGGACGCTGCGGTGGACAAACATCTTGCTGCCTGGACCATCAACTACCTCACTGACCGTGCTCAGTACGTGCGGCTGCACGGCTGTCAGTCAGAGGTGGCAGTCTGCACTACCGGGGGCCCCCCCAGGGCACCTTTCTGTCTCCATTTCTTTTCACCCTCTACACCTTGGACATCACCTACAACACGGACAGCTGCCACCTCCAGAAATTATCAGATGACTCAGCCATTGTGGGCTGTGTCTGAGGGGAACGAGCTGGAGTACCGGTCGGTCATCATGGACTTTGTGGACTGGTGTGAGAAGAACCATCTGTGTTTAAACACCAGTAAGACCAAGGAGATGGTGATCGACTTCAGGAGAAGACCCCCACCTCACTCTCCCGAGAACATCCAGGGGCAGGACATAGAAACTGTGGAGAGTTTCATATACCTGGGTGTTCAGATCAATAATAAACTGGACTGGACTCATAACACCAACGCCCTATACAAAAAGCACCAGAGCCGCCTCCACGTCCTGAGGAGGCTGAGGTCCTTTGGAGTGAGCGGGCCCCTGCTTAAAATTTTTTATGACTCTGTAGTGGCCTCAGCGCTCCTCTACGGTGTTGTCTGCTGGGCCCCAGGCAGCACAGAGTGGGACAGAAAGAGCCTGAACAAGCTGGTGAGGAAGGCCACTTCTGTCCTGGGCTGCACTCTGGACTTGGTGGAGGAAGTGGCCGAGAGGTGGTTGTTGTCCAAGCTCACATCCATCATGGATAACACCTTTCACCCCCTGCACCAGACTGTAGAGTAGCTGAGCAGCTCCTGTAGTGACAGACTTATACATCATGTTTGTAAAAAGAAGCTCTACCACAGGTCATTTATCCCTGCTGCCATCAGACTTTACAATGCCACTGCCCTATAATCTGGTGTAATACACTGTAATAACTGTGCAACAACTATTTGATACCCTGTGCAATAACCTCTGTGATAACCTGTGCAATCATCCTGTACACTGCAATAACTGTGTAATAACTATTTTATATTTTGATATTATTATTGATTTTTCCTATCCACTGTATATATCTGGATGTACTGTATATACCTCATGCACCTTTTCCTCCTTTGTGCACCTTCTGCTGCTTATAAAAGCTGATTTCACAAGTAAATCTCTCCATTGTGAGATCAATAAAGTTCTATCTTATCTTATCTTATCTCATCTCTCAGGAAAGAGTGATGTTAAGGAGGAAACACACCGCACACCTTGCTAAGTGCAGCAAAGCAGCATACGTACATCCTACGCTTTAAGCTAAAACTTCTTGGCAGATGTTTAAGGCTAAGCTAGGAGCTCTTTGAGATCACTCTGAGGATCTTTGTGTCATAGTTGTGAGTTTATGTCTTAGTTTAGGTTCTGTTTTGGTTTGGGTTCTATCTTAGTTTTAGTTCGGTTAGTTCTGTCTCAGGTTGGGTTTTATGTTAATTCTGTTTTGCACTTTACTTCTCAGTTACCAACTCAGTTCACCTGCCAGCAATATGCCAGCTCACTTCACCTCCCAATCTGTTTTTTTTTTGTTTCTTTGTAACCTTTTTGATTTTATTGTTTTCTATCTTCTCTCTCTCTATTGTATGTTGTAATTTTACTCATTTTGTTAAGCACTTTGGACACCTGACGGTTGTTGTAAAGTGCTATATAAATACATTTTGATTGATTGATTGTTTGCCTGCCACTCCCCTGTCATCAGTCACTAACCAATCAATCAGTTCGGTTAATTTCAGTCACCATCTTCCATTTTACTATTTCCACCTGTCACTGGTAATTAACACTGCTCTGTTCCCCGGTTCACCTCCTTACTTAAACCTGTTTCAGTTCACTCCACTTGGCCAGATCATTCCGAGCCTATTGGTGAGGCTAGTCCAGCATTCCCTGTTCTCTGTTCGTTTGCATGTTGACCTGATCTGATTACCCTCCAGATTTCTGAGCCAGGTTGACCCCTGATTTACCTGTTTGTTCTCACTGCCTGCCTGTTGTCTGACTGGATCTGATTTTCATGTGTTAGAGCTTGCCTGTCCCTTGTTCTTTATTATTTAGTGTTACCATTTATCAGCTTTGGACTATTTTGTTTTTTTGGACTCTGTTGTTCCATTTTTGGCTAGATGTCCATTTAATTAGATGTCTGACTGTTCGTTATTTGATTTAATACATTTTCCTTTTACTTTACCTCTGCTTGTCTGGCTGAATACTGGGTCCTGCAAGTCCCGTTCATTACACTTTGTGAAAATGTGCACTGATTTCTTCTCAAGAATGAAAGTACAGAATTAACTAAGAACAGCTTTCTCATAACAGATTACTGGATCAATGTGTGCTTTTGTGCTTTTTTGTCTGTCTTGTTGTGTCTCTGCTCTGTCTTCAGTAACCCCCAGTCGGTCGAGGCAGATGACCGTTCATACTGAGCCTGGTTCTGCTGGAGGTTTTCCTTCCCGCTAATGGGTGGTTTTTATTTCCACTGTGGCTTCATGCTTGCTCAGTATGAGGGATTTCTGCAAAGCCATGGACAATGCAGACAACTCTCCCTGTAGCTCTACGCTTCTCCAGGAGTGAATGCTGCTTGTCGGACTTTGAAGCTATCAACTGGTTCCCTTTATATAGGAAATTTTTGACCAATCTGTATAATATGATTGAGTTTGACTTTGTAAAGTGCCTTGAGATGACATGTTTTATGAATTGGTGCTATATAAATAAAATTTTATTGAATTGAATAACATTGTGTTGGCTCATTTTGTATGTGTTACCCTGAAACCAAAACTTACAACAAGTTTATAAAATTCTTCATCACCTCATGAGGTTGAGACACTAAATAAAAAACATTGCATTTTCTGCAAGTCAGTTTACCATCTTTCATTGCATCAAAAAATATGTATAAAGGGGAAAATATATCACAAAAGAGGACTCTACAAATGAATCACCTCAATATTCCATCTCCCCACAAATGCAGATTAGGTTGTCTGAGAGCTGTAATGCTGGTCTGCATACAACTAATACATGTCCAAACAACTAAGCATGAAATTTAAGCTAGTTTATAATTGTTGATTTAAGCAAGGAAGGTTTTGCTAAAACGATAAAGTCCACCAAGTTATTTCAAGTCTGATTTCAAGCTCTTTGATCTGCATATTTGGTGACATAGACAGGCATCTACATGGCAGATTTGTATCAAGGATCAAAGAATGGAAAGAAAATTAAAAGGCAGTGTGTTTTTATGCTCAACCCTCAAAATAAATCTCCTCAGAGAAAAAAAGAATGATAAATGCCAAAATCAGAGTCTGTATAGTGCAGAATTTGACTCTGCTTCATCTCTTCTGTTTACCGTCACCTCCACCAGACACTGCCTGACTAAAGTGGGTCTCTTTTGGGATTAATAAAGCTTCCTCATATATTCCCGGTCTGATCTCAGGCCATTCTGTTTGCATTGCCTTCCTTTGAAAATAACTCTTAGTCTTAAAAGGAATGAAGAAAAACAAAAACACGTTGATATTAAAATTGCCATGTCGCTCTAAAAGAAGGCCTTATTGAGATCAATAACGCCATTGTATTATATACAACTAATCTTTCCCTTAGTTTACCTTTCTTTGGCATCTGTCATCCTGAGCCCTCGCATGTAGGGACTTTACAGAATAAACTCTAATAACACTTATTGGACCAGTTCTCTTAGACAAAATTATCAGACAGCATGGGATACATTTTGATTGTGATGCAAATGATACTCAGCTATGTTTATTCATAAATTCTGATGAATCCAATCATTTAGGTAGACTACAGGAATGTTTTGAGATCCCTTCGCTCTAAGGCCTTGTACACATGTAGCCAGGTCTTTATAAAAACAAATAAAACAAACAAGCAAAAAAGCATCTGATCCAACTATAATGTCTATGTTGTTCCATGTAATTTTTAGTTTGAAGTCTTGATACCGGCGTGAAGACAGGAAATGCTGTTCGTTTTTCCTACACTTCATGGCCAAGTAAATAATGATCATGTGACGTCAGCTTTGCATGATTCGTCACAGACTGTGATAGCCTCGTGAGACCATCCTGATCTCGCGAGCTTTCAAGGTTTCACTCGCAGATCAGTCTGGCTACTTTACGTTAAAGAAAATTTGGAGCAGTTCACCAAACGAACCTCCAATCAGTGTTGGCTTTGAGGCAGGTTGAGGTGTGATGCAGTTCAGTCTAAAGAACATGGCGGCTTCAGCCGATAAACTAGCGTTAGCGTGGCTATCAAGCAAGTTTTATCGGAATTACAGAGTATTTCTTCACTGAAAGAAGAGCAAAACACTGCTCTGGAGGCTTTTCTCAAAGGAAAATATGTTTTTGCTCTTCTCCCGACTGGTTTTGGCAAGAGCTTGTGATTGTGTTTTCGTCTTCGCTGTTAGTACGTCATATGCTTCGTTGATCTGAGTGGTTTATTTGGCCCGTCTATCACCAACATAGGCCAATCAGCTAACCAGTATTTTCGCCCCTTCCCAAAATTACTTCAACGGAAGGTTTCCAGATGGATATGCGGAGCAAATCCATCTGGCGGAGTCAGATTAAGACTGTGATGCATGAAACCTTAATACCTTATAACCTAATATGGGCCATGTACACATGCAAACACAAAAAACAAAGCTTTTAAAAAACATCCCTTTTGATCGAAGTTTTCAAAAATAATCATATTTACTTATATAAAACAAAGTTTTAATATGGATGAATGGCCAAAATGCATACATTTTTTTTTTTCCCACACACTAAGTGTGGACAAGGCTTTAGACAACAGGTTTACTGATGTTTCCTAGAGGTTATAAAAGTAGACAGGCATGTCTATTCATTTTCAAGTTCCTCTCCTGTGGAACATTCTCACTGTTTTAGTCCTTTTTGCAGACACCCAGTCTCATTCTCCTTTTACTTCCCAATTTTGCATTGTTTCTTGTTTAACTTTTAACTTTATGTTTTTTCTCTGCATAGTAGTTTGCACGTTCTCCCTGTGCATCTGTGGATACTCTCTGGGTACTCAGGCACACAGTCCAAAAACTTGACTGTTAGGTTAATTGGTCCCTCTAAATTGTCCTTTGTGTGTGTGTGTGTGTGTGTGTGTGTGTGTGTGTGTGTGTCTGCATGGTTGTATATCTCTGTGTTAACCCTCTAGCCCTAGCTCCTGAATCCAATCAATTACTTCGACTGCAGTCTTGTCTTGATGACATCAAAAGCTGGATGTCTTTAAATTTCCTGCATCTAAATTCTGACAAGACCGAAGTTTTAATCTTTGGGCCAGAGTCCTCAAAAAATAAACTTCTTAACCAATCACTTAATCTGGGTGGCATTAACCTGGCCTCTGGTAATAAAGTAAAAAATCTTGGTGTTATTTTTGACCAAGACATGTCATTTAAATCCCATATTAAACAGGTTTCCAGAGTTTCCTTTTTTCACCTCCGGAATATCGCCAGAATTAGAAACATTCTGTCCAGGAGTGATGCTGAAAAACTGGTCCATGCATTTGTTACTTCAAGGCTGGACTATTGTAATTCTTTACTATCAGGAATTCCACAAAATGCAGTTCAAAGCCTTCAGCTGATCCAAAATGCTGCAGCAAGAGTTCTGATGAAAATCAACAAGAGGGATCATATTTCTCCTATTTTAGCTTCCCTTCATTGGCTTCCTGTTAAATCAAGAATAGAATTTAAAATTCTTCTTCTAACGTATAAAGCCCTTAATAATCAAGCTCCATCATATATCAGAGCTCTGATTACCCCGTATGTTCCTAACAGAGCACTTCGCTCTCAGACTGCAGGTCTGCTGGTGGTTCCTAGAGTCTCTAAAAGTAGAATGGGAGGCAGATCCTTTAGCTATCAGGCTCCTCTCCTGTGGAACCAACTCCCAGTTTTGGTCCGTGAGGCAGACACCCTGTCTACTTTTAAGACTAGGCTTAAAACTTTTCTTTTTGACAAAAATTATAACTAGTGACTCATGTTACTCTCAGCTACCATTATAGTTTTACTGCTATAGGCTTAGGTTACTGGAGTATATCAGGATCTAATTTTCTCACTACATTGAGTTCTACTGTTCTTCAATTATGCATTATGTGTTGTCATTTCTGCTTTAACTTTCTGTTCTCTCTCTTTTCTCTTCATAGTAGGTACACCTGGTCTGGCGTTCTGTTAACTGTGACATCATCCAGAGAAGACGGCTCACCCGCTACTACCATCTAATGTAGAACAGATTACTAGATCAATGTGTGCTTCTGTGCTTTTTTGTTTCTCTTGTTGTGTCTCTGTTCTGTCTTCTGTAACCCCAGTCGGTCGAGGCAGATGACCGTTCATACTGAGCCCGGTTCTGCCGGAGGTTTTTTTTCCCGTTAATGGGTGGTTTTTCTTCCCACTGTCGCTTCATGCTTGCTCAGTATGAGGGATTGCAGCAAAGCCATGTACAATGCAGATGACTCTTCCTGTGGCTCTACGGTTCCCCAGGAGTGAATGCTGCTTGTCGGGACTTTGATGCAATCAACTGGTTTCCTTATATAGGACATTTTTGACCAATCTGTATAATCTGACCCAATCTGTATAATATGATTGAACTTGACTTTGTAAAGTGCCTTGAGATGACATGTTTCATGATTTGGCGCTATATAAATAAAATTGAATTGAATTGAATTGATGGACTGGCCACCTGTCCTCAATGTACCCCGCCTCTCACCCAATGACTGCTGAAGATAGGCACCAGTCACTCCTTCCTCCAAAACAAATAAGGGGGTATAGATGATGGATGGATTGATCTATGTGCTGTCCTTCATCCTCTAGACTTGAAAACTGACTTATAGCTGATGCACTTTGCTCTGTTTCTCTTCTAGATGAAGTCACTAAGTGAGCTAGTACTTCCATTAACTACATTTTCTTACACATTCTGCTGTCCCTACATTCATGGTCAGTATAAGGGGTTGCTACAGGTCAGTGACTTGATGCAGTCAAGTTTTTACCCATTTTGAATAATAAATTGTATTGTTTGATAACTAGGTTCAAATTGGAATGGATGTAATTGACTTTGAATCTGTTTGAAGATTAGATTGAATTGACTTTTATTTAGCGAAGGGCCTTAAGACAACACTTGTTAACTGCTGTAACATAAACTGAAACTATTATCAGAAGAACGCAAATACAGGGTAGTGTGTGAGTAAATTAGCCTTTCAATACATCACATCCACATTATCAAGAAGAGTGGGGTGGACACAAACATTCTTTATTACAATTAATTTACCATGTTGCAGCTGTTGACTGCACATATGACAGGAAGTTTCAAACCTGAAGATTATGTTTTAATCCTACAATTGGGATCGCACAATAAGATGAAAAGAATAGATAATACATGATAATGGAGAGTGTAGGAATTAGACAGAATTTATAGCCACACTTTTAAGAAACTAAGAATGTTTTGACAGATTGTTAGCTGTTTAATAAGCATCTGTATTCATTTTGAAATAATTCAGCATGGTTTTCACCTGTCTCAAAACTTGCTAATTTCAATGTAAAATGGATCTGACGCCACAAGAACAATCTGGAGTAAATAATTGATAGATTGTAAAAATGTATCTTTATAGATCTATGTGCAGTGTTGAACAATTCAGTTGACATTTAACACACCAAAAGCTTTTGATTTTTCATGAGGAGATCTAACATGTTCCAAATTTGTGAAATAGTGGCTAAAAAACAATTTTGGCATTTTTATCCAGTTGGGGCTTATTAAATGCTAATTTAACCAGGTGTTCTTAGAAAGCCTGACATAAAGCCTTTAATCAATTACATTACTAAAATAGTGCAACTCAAAAACCAGTTATTTTTTTACTTAGTAAGTAAAGTAAGAGTCTCAAACATGGATGCAGAGCAAGATGCCAAAAGATCTTTTCCAACCATTTCCATGGGTTAACCCTGACCCTAAACACAACATTTACCAATACATACGTAACCCTAACCTAAACCTAATTTACACCTTAGCTCTAAACCTAACCCCTAGCCCAGAAAAAAAAGTGAGGACCAAAAAGAGGTCCTCTCTTTAAATCAAAGTCCTCACTTTACTAGTAAAATGAGCAAAAAGAAATTCTAACTCACATGTAAGTACAATTACACATGCACATACACACAGACTTAAAAGTTACAACTCAAAACAGAACCTTACTAAATTAGACAGATATAGATGTAGCTCAATGCTACATTAGTTTGTACTCACACAAAATGCTCTCTTTGACCACCAATTAAATTAGATTTAAAAGCCATTTGAAAGTAATTTAAAAGCACTTTGTTAAACAAGTTCACCTTCTTTGGGTCTGAAGGTCCTGCACACAGGCATGTTCCTTGATACGTAGAGGAGAATCTGGGGCTCTGCGGCATTTGGAAAATTTTGCTTTAGTCCCAGAGCTAGGGTTGTCAGAATGACTATGTGGATATGATGTCAACTGTAGACCAATCTTGAAAACTTTGTTCATGTTATGAGAACCTTTCAGAAAAGGACAATCTGGACTTTCTGGAGAAGAAGGGGAGGTGGGTGCATGCTGTACCGGTGTCTGTGGGGATGGAGGTATTGGGTTCTCTTTGGAAGATAAAGGGGAGTCCTTTTTTATTCTGTTGATGATCTGGGATGTAATTCTGATGTAGCCTCTTTATGTGTCATTTTTCTGGCTATCTTTATCTTGGCTTGTTTGGGCTGTACTGGGTTTATCATTTGTTTTGCCACAGGTTAAGCATTGTTTTGGGACAAAGATGATGGGTTCGCAAAATAGAAGATGTTTGAAATCAGGCATTTTGCACCTGACCTATTTAGAGAGAAACCATCTCTGTTGAATAGATATTGCCTCTCCTAAAAGATGTTAAAGTTGTCTATGAAGGTTACAGTTGTTTGTTTGCATGTTTTTTTTTTTTCAGCCATTTGTTTAGCATCAGAACTCAAAATCAAAATCTCATCTCCACAATTAATGGGCACATGAGGGCCACTGAGAAACACCTTGACATTAAGGCCATCAACTTAATTCAGCAGATGAATGTAATCCTCTTTCAATACTTCAGATTTTCTTATCAGGCAGCATCGCTCAAGGCTTCAGCTTGTACTATGAGTTTTTCCAGGGTCAGACGTTCTTTCATGATCCTTGGAAGGATGTCTGACACATGAGAGACCAAGCCACAGTTCAAAGGGTTATAAACCAACACCTCTGTGCTTTTCTTGTTACAGAAGTGTTTTATCCCCATTACAGATCCATTGCATAATAATAGGGTCCTTGGCCCTGTGGCTTGTTTTTTCTCTGGTAAGCTTAGAGCAAAGATTGTTGACATACCCTTGATTGTTGTCGTGATCCTCCTGGGTCTCATGTTGGAATGAAGCAAATCTGTTTAGTAATGGAATTCCAACATTTCCAGGAGGTTTACTCCTATCATTTGTTGTGAGAGCAGCCCATTGTTGTTTCACTTTTCTTGGGACACTTCTCTGTAGTATCAGCCAGTTTTCTTTGTCTAGGTGTGGGGTTTCTTGATCTTTTGGTCTTGCACCCATAGTGGTCCATGGATTATCATTGTCCTCAGGGAACTGTTTGTTCACTGAGTTGCTGGGCTGGTGGTTACCGTTCGGAAACACATGCAGGGTTGTTTAATTTCCATACGCGGCATTTACATCATAATTAATTTCGAGTCCGCATATTTTCAGCACCATAACAGCTATTTTCTGTAGAAGCGTGTCAAAGAAGGCAGGCAACTTTTGAATCCGGTGGTTCTTCTCCATATCCACTTCATGTTGAATTCTTTCTATAACAGCGTTGTTCCTGGGAACTGACTCATCTGGGGTGTAAAGAGGCAGCTTGTGTGGATTAGCTCAAAACTAAAATAGTCCACACGGGGGGAAAATAAAAATAAAAAAGAAATAAAAGAAAATAAATAACAAAATAACTAAATCCAACTTTCTGCAGTTTTGGCTAAGAGATAAAAAGGAGATAAAAGTGAAAGGCACGAAAATGCAAGCAAGCAGGGAGCAAAGAAAAAAAGTGTCTGATCAGGCAGAGAGGCGGAGGCAAGGGTCTTGCTTAGGGACCCAGAGTGGCAGTCTGTGGGAGATGAGCTCATAACCTCTGGGACACAAGCACAATGCTCAAACCACTAGGCCACCACTCCCTATGGCAATAATATACTTGCACTCATCAGCTCAGAGTCTAAAAGCTCTCGATACTGTCTATCATGGAGCTGAGGTTCATCACTGGCCTCAAAAGCTCTTACACATCACTGTGTACTTTATGTTCATGTTCGCTGGCCCTCCTTGGCATCCTGCAGGGTTTGGCATCTGTATTTACTCATTTTTAATTGAATTGGGAAAGTAGGGTTTTCAATTTGCTGCTCCTTCTGCATAGAACCTTCTACAAAATGACTTAAAACTGAGGAAGCTAGTCTTCTTAGAATATTTTAAAATACTTTTAAATGACAGAGATGCTGTCACATCAACATATAGTTGTTTTAGCTGATTATTTTTAATTATATTGTAAGTTCTGTTACTTCTGACATTTGATATTTTCACTGGTTTGTAATTGTTTATTTTGCATGTGTGGATGAATGTTGTAACTGACATGTAACCCTGCTGCCTTTCCTGGCCAGGACACTCTTGTACGAGATTATTTAATCACAATGAGACTTTTTTTCTGGTTAAATAAAGGTTGAATAAAAATAGAAAATAAAGAAACCCTCGTCAGCACGCAGCTCCTGCAATAGGGGGTGAAACATACCAAACTAACAACACCTCTCAATTATATATGTGAATTCAGACAAGGTGCAGATTATATTATATTGTTCAGTAAATAAAGCCAAGCCACTCTCTTGAGTTCATCCGCAATTTTACAAAGAGTCCGGAAGAGGAAAAGAACAGGGTAACTCCTCCCAATGGCAGCCACTTTGCCTGATGCACCATAAGAGTGTGGGGGCTCTAGACAGCGTGTCAGACTTTTATGTGCACAAGCATCCAACTTGAGGTATTGGACGCCTTTTTGACGCTCAAAAAGGCATTTGGTCTGAATGCAGCATAAGAGTCCTGCAGAGTTTTGGACCAACTGAATAAAATCCAGAGCTGTTTTATTGATACATGGGAAAATGTGCTACAATACACTGGATTGGAAGACATAAAAGTATGATAAATGTTCTCAAGTTCCTGCATTGGAACCAACGTTCTTAGTTTGAAAACATGTCAATTGTAAATACATTAATATATAACTATCTTGCAAACTCAATGACTTAAAGCAGTGGGACCTAGAACCAGTTTATGTTTAAAAGAACAACTTTTATTTATTTTTTTCCCTGATTATTAAGCAAAAGTTAATGCAACAGAAATCATGCTCTTTAAAAGAAAAAGAAGAAAGTAAATTACACAGACACCATACTTCAGTGTCTGGTAATTTTCACTATTGTCTACCAGCAAACTGCTCACCATGTCTCTTTGTGTTTCATGATCAATTTGAACAATTTGATAGAGAAAATAGTATTCAGAGGGAACAAATAACACAGATTTTTTTTCAAGGACTGTGAAACGCTGAACCTTTCAAAGCAAAATCAAATAAAAACATGTTTTTGCACATCTTTGCTAAAGCAAGAGTTTGTGTGCTCACCCTTTTGTCAGTTGGGAAGCACAGTGTTTATAGATTTGTAAATGGCTTTTGCCTATAATAAAGCAAGAAGGGTAACTTCAACCCTCTAACAAAACAAAGACAGCAACAACACACACACAAAATTGACTGGGTTTGTTTGGGTTGTCCACTTTTTTACTACATGTTTCTTTATTTGGCAGGAGCAGTTGTAAAGAGCTACAAATGCATTTTGAACAAAACTTGATTGCAGCTGGGCTGTATAATCATGTAGTAATTAGCAAAGTTACATGTAGCATGGACAAAAGTTGGTAGGATACAAACTCTACATCCACATATTTACAGAATCATGTTTTTGTTTATTTGTTTTACTTGTGTTTATCTCCTAACCAACCCTAAACCTAAACACTTTTGCGTTGGTATCTGCCAGGGTCACTCAGGATATGATAATCGTGACCATATGAAGGGAGTTCTTTTCATAAATTTTCCAAAACCCCCAAAAAATGCAGAGAAATATCAGTGTTGGATACAAGCTTGTAAGCAAGAGGACTTTACTGTGAAATCTGACCAAAGACACCGATAGGCTCTCAATATTTTGTTGGCGGTAAGGAGCAAACACTTGGATGTCCAAACCTAATACCAGTGACAGCAATGTCTGTGCAGGTAGGCTACGTTTATTTGACTTTTGCTCAGGGCAGCACGTAACAACAGCTATTAGCTGAGCTAATATCATCCCCTTGGTCCTCCCTGACAACCATTTTACGAGCGGTAAAATCACAATGTGTAGAAATACCATGGTAAATGCAAAATCTCATTGACTTATGCTAATAGTGTTAGCGTATGATTTGTGAGAAAAATACCATGAATGTATTTGTGATTATTTTTTATAAATATTATACTGCTTTGTTGGTTATTTGTTAGAACGTGTCTTTACCCGTCCCCGTCGCGTGGGCGGTGCGCCCCTGGGGCCTCTGGCCCTCAGGGCCCATGGCCGGGACCACTTCAGCGGGGCTAGCTGCCGGCGGAGCCCACGGGCTCGTCTCCGCGGCTCTTGAGGGCGTCGGCATTGCGGTGGCTGGGGGATTTCCCCGGGGTCGTCTCTGCTCCTTCCTTGGGGGGGGGGGGGGGGGGGGGGGGGGGTTGCAGATATCCTGTGTCGGCCCCTCCTGGGCGACCTGCTTTAGGGACCCCTTTGGGAGTCCGGGGTTACGGGTCCCCTGACGCCTGCCTCTGTGCTCGGGGAAGGTGGGTCTTCGGTTCTCCACAATCACTATCAAGCTATTTCTGGATAATTTTCACCTAAACTAGTGCACTTTCACATCTCCCACTGGTGCTGGGTCCCAGGTATTAAGTGTTCACTTATATACAGTAATCTTATAATTTATTTATTTATTTATTTATGTTCTTTCACTTTCTTTTTTCAAATATCACATTACACATGTCAGCTTACATAATAATATATATGATTTAGCAATGGCATCTAGGTGTTATTCGATTGTATCTGTTGCTTTATGTCTGTTGGTTGTGCTGTTCTTTTTGTGTCTCTTTCCAGGTGATGGAGCAGACAAAGAAGGTTTTATCATTCTCTCCCTTTTATCTCCTCTTTCTTTCACCTCTACTCTTTTTTTCCTTTTCTTTCCCTTTTTGTTCTTCCTTTACTCTCCCATTGTCATGTCCATATAATTTGAAATTCTCCTTGCAGGAATCATAATAAAGCTATTTACAAGCATAAATCAAGTGGAGCACTATGGCGAAAGCTGTACGCTCCACTTGTAAAAGCAAAATCTGTCGAGCTCTATCTGGCATTGAGACATCAATTCCTATTGCCATATTGCTAGACAGGACACTGGGAAAAAAAGAAAAAAAAAAAAAGAACGTGTCTTTACTTTGGAACAATGTGTTCTTGTGCTTTGTTGTGCTGTTTAAAACTTAATTCAAGGTATTTAGTTCTAATTGCATACAAGGATAAGAATTCTATGCATTTTGGTAAAGTAAAAAAGAGGATGACAATTTAAAATGTGAATATCTTCTGTTACTGCCTTGTATTCATTTAAATCATCTGCTGGGCTCAACTTACTGTCAACTTACTGTCACTTAATACAGTGGTCCCCAATCCTGGTCCTCGAGGGCCGGTGTCTCTGCAGGTTTTACATGTGTCCCTGATCCAACACACCTGACTTACTTCCCCAGTGTGCTGTCAAGTTTTCCAGAGTCCTCCTAATGACCTCATTATTTAACTCAGGTTTGTTGAAGCAAAGTAACAAATAAAAGTTGCAGGACACCGGCCCTCGAGGACCAGGATTGGGGACCACTGCTTTAATATATAAGACATTTTTATGTCAGGTTTAATCTTTTGGGTGCAGAAGACATCTTCCCAAATGAGCTCTTTGGAGAAGACTGTCCATTGGATGAAGGAAATCCTAGTTAGCTGAGTGGCAAACCTAGAATCAACAACTCTATGTGCAGGAGTGTAAACTGTATGCAGAGGGTGCCTGTCTACTTGCCTGCCTTCCTTGCCTGACAGTTTAGGTCAGTAGTTATCAAATAGTGGGGTAGGCCCCCTGGGGGGGCAAGCATAGCTTTTTTAATTTTTTTTTTCAGACTGTTTGGTCTGAACCAGCAGTCAGTAGTATGAATAGCAAGGGGTTCTCAGTAATACTCAGAGCAACATGCAGGAGGCTCTCCTTTCACACCACTATGGGGCTTTATGATTGGTTAGATTACATTTATTTGGACAGATTGACGGACACCAAAAGTGGTTTGGCCAACACCGGAAGTGACCTTTCTGCCAATAAAAGCCACTACCAATCTAAGTCAAATTACTTCTCACTTACACTTCGATATATTGCCCAGCATGGTGAGTTGATTTTGAACATTGTAAACACCTTGGAAACATGTTGCTTTTGTAAAACATTCTGTGGTTTCATGGTTATTCTGTACATTATTAATGAAATAAAAAGATCTAACAGCACAGGATTCTCACCACCAGCACATTTCGGCGTAATGGACGTTACACCTAAAGTTGTAAAAGTTACACTAGACCTGGTCTCTCTATGGCCAGGTCCACCGTCTCCTGGAGGGATTTAGAATGAGCCAGGAGAGTCTGTATGTGAAGGTCATCAGGTAACACGGCCTGCATAAAGTCATCATAGATGGGATAAAGATCTTGGGCAAGCTCCAATTGTATGGCATGTGCCATGTGGACATAGGTGTGGTGGACCAATCCTTCAATGTCATTTGTGAGTGCTCTAAGGTGCTTTCCAGGGTGACAGCAGCGGCTGTACAGTTCAGAGTGGAGCACATTTGTTGTAGAGCAGAGTCCGAATCTCCTGTCTAGAGCAGCAAAGAATGTCTCGTATTTGATGCTCTAACTGGCCACTCGGGGTCCCTGAGCAAGACCCTTAACCTCAGACTGCTCCCCGGGCACCGTCCACTGCTCCCCAAGAGGATGGGTTAAATGCAGAGAAAAAATGTTATTGGAATGTATGTTGCAATGACATTAAATATTATCATTACTAAATGTTTGTGCAAGCATGTATGAGAAAAAAAACCTTAAAACTTGCACAATGCTCCTTTTAAAAAATACATAATATTTAAACATTGCTAAATATTTAACAATAAAAAAACTAAACAGATACTTTAATGTTTGTGCACTTCATGTAGCAGCACAAGCCCTTTCTTGTGCACATTTACATCCTGAGAACATTTGCAAACAGCAACTTAACCAAAATAATTTCAAATATGTACAATGTGAATCTTGGTGTTTTTTACACCCAGTCATCAGTGCAAATGACCTTCCTGAGAACATCTTCTGTTTGACTTGTATATTAAAATGAAGCTTAAGCGGACGTTCAATTGAAGAAACTCTATTGCCTACCTCCACCCAATCAGAGGCTAATCCGCCTCCGATGCAAGCCAATCAGTTTTGAACTGCTCCTCCACAAAGCCAATCAGCGTCCTGGGTTCATCTTAAAAGAACTTCAAATCTACATCTCAGCCTTCTGTCCGGCAAAGCTCAAGCAGTGGTTATGCAATGTCTGATTTGGAGTCAGATGACCCTGATTCAACCCACCTCCAACCCCTTCTCCACCATTGTAGCAAACTCCATCTGGCTTTTCCATGGTGCTCCTAAAACCTCGTCCCCATCAGAGTGTAATTCCTCCCGGACTCATACGGAATTACCTGTCACATCTCAATCGGTCCGGCAGAAGACCGCCATGTTGAGCCTGGTTCTGCTAGAGGTTTCTTCCCAAAGGGGAGTTTTTCCTCTCCACTGTCGCTTCATGCTTGCTCATCATGGACAGGTTCATGCAAACCTGTGTTTATCCAAGTTGGACATCTATCTTTCTGGGTCCCTGAGTGAAGCACTGGTACCAGCTCTCGCAGTCTACTGGACCTCACCATTACAGCTCAAGCAGATCATCTCGCAACCAGCGTCTATGAACTGAACCAACTTTGTTTATCTCCACTTCCCCACCAGTTTCAGGCCTGGGGGGGGGGGGGACGACATCCCTATTCTCAAACTCCTGTTTATGCATATTAAAGTATAATTCAGCGTTAATGTTTCCTGCCGAGGTCTGAGCGGCAAAGTCTTAAAAATATTGTATGAATAAAATTCTTCTAATTGTCTTTTCTTTCCGTGTGAGTTTTTCAGACTTAAATGTTATTTGTTTCTACTTAAAAACGTGACCATGTTTTACTAACCCACCTATGATGCTCTAACTGGTCTGAAGGAGAGGAAGACATGAGCATGCACACACACACACACACACACACACACACACACACACACACACACACACACACACACACACACACACACACACACACACACACAGAGCGCTCACAGCTGCTATGGCTACACCACTGTGTCACAACAGCAAACAGGCTTAAATCGGAGGCAACCAGACTTTTACTCAGTTTTTTGCTCAGCACAGCTGCAGCTAATGACCAGCACACAGAACAGGTGATGTTAACAATGAGCTTCAATTACAAAAGTTGCGCTGAAAAAAGCTGTGTTGCAACTCTTAAATGAAACGACAGAAAAGAAAAAAACGACAGACAACCGCTTCATACGGACATTATCTTCTGTAAAGTTCTGTAAAGTACATGTAGTGATTGGTCATTTTTTTTTCATGTGCATGTATTATTCTCCATAGCAACGCACACTCACGCAGCGGTGGCAGGTGGCCAGCTGAAGATCAGACATTGGTTTTTAGACAGTGGGAAAGGAGTTATACCAACTTTAAGCGGCTCGACCACCATTTAAAAAAAAACAATTGCACGCAAGTTTAAGTGGCAAAGTGAAAGAGAAAGGGGGAAAAAAACCACACTGCTCAATAACTTGATCTTTCGAGTGAAACACAAGCTGTGTCAGTCCACTCACATACACAGAGACAGACATTCAAAAGGCAAACACATCTAAATTAGACAGTTGAAAATGCAATAAAAATTGAAAACTTACTGGCTTACAACCAATCTTGCATTACCAGCCGTTCTTGCCAGGGAGGCAGGCAGTGGCAATGTTTGCCCTTCACATGACGTCACGGCATGGCGGCTGAATGCACTAATGGATCGGCCAATGTATGCACACATCGGCTGATAGCGATACAAGAAAAAAACTCAAATATCGGTTAAAAATAAAATTTCCAAATATTAAGACTGAGAAACAGCTTCTGTCCTGAAGAAATGTAGAGGATTAACTTCTTTGAACATCCTGGATATTTGGATATCTGAGGATATTTTTCCTTTGTTTTGTACAATTTTATCACTAAAATACTTAAGTTTACAATTTTGTTGCTTTAGTGTAATGTAAGGCTTGACCCACTAGCTCCATTACTACTTGATACATCAGTTTTTCTTGTTATTTTCTTCATTGTCTTATGACAGTGACACTGCCACGCCACATCGGCAATGTGTTTTCTCGCAATCTGCATATTTTTCATAAATACAAAAATGTTATACTATTCATCCTTTGGAAAAGGAAACACCGTCAGTAATTTCATTAGCTAAGGAGAGGCAGGGGAAGTGATTTTTCTGGACAGCTAACTGTCCACCGCTCATTATCTGATGCAGCATTCTGTGTGTATAGGAGTCATGTTGATATTGTACTATTGAAATTATGTTAGAAATCCCAGGAGCTAATGCCTAGGAAGTCTGCCCAAAACGTTTCCTTTTGAACTGCAACCTGAAGAACTCAACATCTCTTGCTGTCCCAGCAACTTATCTGTATGAGCATAAAGATATGCTCTGCCCACCAGCTGGAAAGATATAGGAACACAACAGACTGTAATGTGGACGTAATGCACTTTTTTCTTCGTGCAGAGCGTGGGTTGTTTGTTTTTAGCTGTAAAGTGAGATCCTTTTAATTGCAGCCAGAACAGAGACAGGGGTATAGGTGCATTGCAGCTCCAATGCCAAAAGTGGCACAATAATTCACGTAGGGTGCTGGCAGCACCGTTTGAGCATGGGTAGTTTGTCTTTAGCCAAGTCATGATGAAGCCATGATGACAGTCTTGGTCAAGTGACACAGGTGTGTGTCGGCCACACATAAGTTATCAAGATGCTTCCAAGATGCAGCACAGCCATATTGAAAAGCCATAATTGCACCATGCAGGTTTTATGGATGCAAAAATTATTCTGGAAGTTATTCTGGTGTGGCTACCATGGGCCTCGAGTCTCTGGGCCCATGTCTGTATCTGCACCGTTGTAGCTGGCTGCAGGTGGAGTTCATCGCCACAGCTCCAGGGGGCTTCGGCATTGTGGCTGTTCTGGCTCCCCTTGCGTCTACCTCGGTGCTCTGGGTGGTGGGTTTTGGCTCCTCACAACCACTTTTGACCATTTTTCTTATGGATAAAGCTTACTCTAAATGTACTCTCACAAACACCTACAGGTGCTTGTATTTAGGTGCTTACAGATTAATTTCTATACAGAAAACCCTTACTATTAGCTTCAGCTGTCACTTTATACATCTGGTATTAAATAATACTGTATGTTCTTCAGTGATGGTATCAAGGCGTTGGTTGTTTGTACCTTTAATTCTTTATTGGTTGGTTTTGTTGTTCTTTTATATCTCTCTTTGCAGGTGTAGAAGCAGACAGATGATGTTATATCGCTCTCTCCATTTCCTCTCCTCTTTTTCATTCACCTTTTCTCCCTTTTAACATTTTGGCTCATCTGTTTCTCTTCTGTTTTTCCTCTCCTACCTTCCTGTTTTTGTGACCATTTTGTAGACTAGATAGTTCCTTTGCCTACCAAAAGACCAGATCCTTCTGGTGAAGGGATCTATAATTACATGCGTGAGGATTGGCAACCTTAAAATTGCTTTTAAAAACTTTTGCTCCCATTCCATTGTATTTGCTAACAGCTTTTTTTAAAGTACTGTGCTGGATTAAGCTCCATCAGAATCAGAATCAGAATCAAGGTTATTGCCAAGTAGGTTTGCACTTACAAGGAATTTGACCTAGTGTTGA
This sequence comes from Fundulus heteroclitus, assembly GCF_011125445.2. Classification (NCBI taxonomy): domain Eukaryota; kingdom Metazoa; phylum Chordata; class Actinopteri; order Cyprinodontiformes; family Fundulidae; genus Fundulus; species Fundulus heteroclitus. The sequence continues at coordinate 3,117,600 of NC_046363.1, read as the reverse complement.
TGGTGCAGACAAAATTAAATAAAATAGAATAGATATATATACAGAAGCTATATACACACACAGTAGACTGTGTGTTAATGTAACACAGAAGCTTGTAAGTCCTGAACGGGGGAGAGAGGCAGTGTCCAGATTCACGGGCAGCTCTTGGCCTTGTTCATAAGGCCGGTAGCAGATGGGCAAAAACTGTTCTTGTGGCGTGAGGTTTTGGTCCTGATGGACCACAGCCTCCTGCCAGAGTGAAGTAACTGAAATAGTTTGTGACTGGTGTGCGAGGGATCAGCCACAATCTTCCCTGCACGCCTCAGAGTCCTGGAGGCGTACAGGTCCTGGACAGATGGAAGATTGCAGCCAATCACCTTCTCTGCAGACCTGATGACACACTGCAGTCTGCTCTTGTCCTTGGCACCAGCGTACCAGATGGTGATAGAGGAGGTGAGGATGGACTCAAGGATGGAGGAGTAGAAGTGCACCATCATTGTCCTTGGCAGATTGACGTTCTTCAGCTGCCTTCTTCAGGAAGTACATCCTCTGCTGGGCTTTCTTGGTGAGGGAGTTGATGTTCAGCTACCACTTTAGGTCCTGGGAGATGATAGTTCCCAGGAAGCGGAAAGACTCCACAGTGTCGATGGTGGAGTCACAGACGGTGATGGGGGTAGCTGGGGCTGAAGTCTTCCTGAAGTCCACAACCATCTCCACTGTTTTTAGAGCGTTGAGCTCCAGGTTGTTCTCCCTGCACCAGGTCACCAGATGGTCAGCCTCCCACCTGTAGACGGACTCTTCACCATCAGAGATAAGTCTGATGAGAGTGGTGTCGTCCGCGAATTTCAGGAGCTTGACAGACTGGTGACTCATCTCCCCATTATCTCAGAAGTTTTTTCCACCTTTCATAGCATTGCGCATGTAGGCCAGAAGTTAAACATTGGACTTACTGAATTAGAGCACCTCCTTCCACATATTTGTCATGTCCCCACATGACTTTGAACATCCTTTCCATAATTGCCAGATTTATAAAATGCAGTCCTCATCGTAATAGTAATAGTAATAGTAATAGTATTAGTATTAGTAATAGTAATAATAATAGAAATCTGTGGACCCAACATACCTGTTGGGTCCACAGATTTCCCCCACCAGCTCCTCCAGAGTTACAATGTGCCTCTTGCGTGTTTCGTTGATCAAAGCTCTTTTCTTTACCATCCTTTCAGATTAAGTGGATGGCCATATCTCAGTATATTTGCACTTGATCCATCTTCTCTCCATGTTCAGATAATGGATTGAACAGAGCTCTGGGAGATGTTTGAAGCTTGGGATATTGTTTTGGAACTTATACCTGCTTTAAACCTTTCCACATCTCTTTCTTCCTCATTTATATAGCCTCATTTATTAGCATTGTCCAGTGAAGTCAAATCTTATTTTGAAAACTTCAAAAAAGCCAGAGTGGTTCCTTTTAAAACACACATAGGAAAGGCCATTGGCAATAAACTATGTTGTGATACATGGCTGTTGTTAACACATGTAGATTTTTAATAAGTGTAAACAATATGTAAACAATTGCCTGACATCGCTTGTACCTCGGGAGCCAAAGCATATTAGCATGTGTCCCTCTGATCTAAAATAATGAAACTACCGCTGTGCCAAAACAAACTGGCTAACGGTAACCAACAGTAATAAAGCAGAGCAGTTAGCAGTCTGACACTGTCTTTATCTTCCTCACCCTGCAGAAAGCCCCATGTCATTGCACAAACAAGATCTGCTTATCTATAGCACTGCTTTTTCTTCCTCTTCAATACTATGTGTGGATTTGCAAGGATAAAGTAAACAGTTAGAGGGGGTATTTTGATGGAACATAAAATATCAGTTATCTATGTTTGTTTTCTGTCACAGCCTTGGCCTTAGGAAGCCAAGCACCAGCAGCAGTCTGGCTCGCTAAATAAACAGTTTGTAAGGAGAGAGACATGTGGATTGGAGTCTCTCTGGGGATATCTTACTGATGCCATATTCATGCCCTCATTGCATTGATTTAAGCCCAGTTGTCAGTGGAAGAACAATTCAATAATAAACCCATAAACAACAAACCGCATCGGACATGTTCTCTTTATATGACTCACTGAGCTCAACAAGACAAAAGTGAAACTTTCTGATAGGGATAAACTGGTGCTTCTGGCTCACCGGGTGAGGCCAGAGTCCGTAACTAACTCCAAGCACTGTATGTAAAAGGACAAACTTTTTAAATGGCTGTGGAAACCATGGAGACAGTTACTCTGTCTCAGAACTAATACACTGAAAGATACATTATAACGAAAGGGGTATGTTCATGACAAAGGTGGTCATGGTATTTCCAACTGGTAGCACCACAGGCCAGAAGCCAATGACAGAAAACACACTTATGTGCAGCAGTTTTTCAGTGGGACATGTTTAAATGAAAATGATTGAAGTGTACAAGGATAAAATAAAAATGCACTTTCATTATAGGAAGTGTTTTCAAGAAGCAGGGTTTGGATGGAAACGTAACAATAGATTGAAGTTTGTGTTGGGGATGCAGAACATTTATTGCAGGTTGTATATTTGCAGGATTTTATTAAAGTCATATTCTAGTTTGACCCAGAAGAACCCAGTTCAATTTGTTGTACAAAATAATTAAAGGGTTTACAGCACAATTCAAATGTAGCTCATAGGTTACATTTCTGAATAAAAAGAAAAAAAAAAGTCCATCCAGTGAGATACATTTCAAACATTCAGTGCGTTTATAAATAAAACACCACCACCACTTGCTGCATGTTGAAACAGGTCCCAAATAAAATAAATACTAGCTGTGTCATGTTACTTTGATCAGTTTTAACAACACATAAGTGCTCTGAAAAACTGCTTAGTTGGCTTGTCTTTGCTTAAATAATTAGTGTGCATGCGCGTCAACTGCCGAAACACAGCAGTTATTTTGTGGGTGGAGCGTTCAATGCAATGGGACATTATACAACTAGTTGACAGATGTACTACATGCAATTGTGAATGATATAGGTTATCCATATATTCTTTTTTAGGTATGTTTTCTACATAGCAAACACAGGGTTCGATGCATTACATTACTGAAAATAGTGAATGACCCCTAAGTAGGCTATCCTGTGCCTCTTGACTTTCAAAGATATGGAAGAAAATCGTTTTATTTATTTGCAGCCTTTTAGAAACAATTGCTGCTGGCTAAAGTGCTGCAAACAAAAATGACACATCACAACAATAATTTAAAGCTAAAAACATAAAAATAAAAACATTACAAGACTAAATAAAACCATAAGTTAACTCGCAAACTGCGTTAAAAAAACAGCAAGTACAAAAGGATTGAAGCAACCAAGTTTACATCTAAATCAGCTCTTAGTTTTTACAGAGAAGAGTTCTACTATATCCTAGACATAGTAGATGCACAAATTACTGAGAGGTTTATGCAAACAGGCATTCAAACAATAAAATAACTAGAAAAACTCTTCCCTGACCCTCATTAGAAATTTTGCACTAGTTTAAAAATATTCTTATTAGTTTATTATGATGGTTATTTGATACCCATAAGTAGTTTTAGTTGAAGAATGGATCTTTTTAATTCTTCATTTTGTGCTTTAAGCAATTTTTTGTTCAGATTTTTTTTAGAAAAAATAAAGTGTCATCCTTGGTCTTGGTCTTGGCCCCGACGAGCCGGTCTTGACTACATCTCTGTTATACGCTATCAGTCTTGGTGTGCTCTCATTGAATCAATTGAATGAAAGGAGGGACATTCAGCAGAACTTTCTGAGCTGATTGGGTGAAGGACACCTAGTGCCCGCCGACCAAAGTCTGTTTTTATCCAATCACAGTATCAAATGAAAATTTCACAAGATGGCACAAACAACTTTTCCATCCAGAAATGCAGAAAGTGTATCTTGCTGTACTTCTTTCAAAGATAAAATCATGGATTCTGACCACACAGCTGATAGTAGCAGCTAGGCATGTGTTCTCCTGCACTGCCATGTTTATTTTGGTTTAGTCATGGGCTCAGCACCTCTTGCTTTCATCACAGCTCTATGTCCTCTATGTCCTGCCTTAAACTATAATACTGCAACATCTTTGGCCGACTCGTACTGGGTTGCATCTCAAATGATTCAGATCGGAGTGGGACAAGATGGATTCTCGTGTGTTTGCGAACGCACAAATACTGTAAGAATTCAGCTTGCAGGCAAGATTAGTAGGAATTAATTGCACTTGCAACATAGTGTTTGTGTTTTGCATATAAAATAAATAAATATTTCCCTTTATAGTCCAACAGGGGGAAATTTGTCTCTGTGCTTAACCCATCCATTGGGGAGCAGTGTGCTGCCACATTGAGTGGCGCACGGGTCTTGCTCAGGGACACAGAGAGACTGAGTTTTAAACCTGCAACCTTTGCAGCCTTTCCAAGATGCAAATGCCTGGTTTCCTAACCACTAGGCCACCACTCCCAATACTGCAATATTCCCTACATTGTGCTGCTCTAAGAAGAAAAGGATTCTTTCCAGACCCAAGCTTGTCATATAAAAAAACAATTGTTGAGGTTAGTTAAATCAAATATATTTCAACTATAAATATGAATTATAGTTCTGAAGAGTATTCTGGCTGCTGGACTCAGAGTACATTGGAGAGGCCAACCTTCCTTGTTTATATTGATTATATATATATATATATATATCTACAGATATTTTAACTTGAAGTAAAAGTGGTGCTACTGAAGTGAAGGAATGTGACGTAGCTCTAACAGTGTTCTGGGGAACACTCCAGCTGCTCCTCCTGCCTGCCGCCGCAGTGGTGCTGTTCGGGCTCCCCACCTGTGTTATATCTGCCAGCCCTCCCGTCATTCAGCCATCTCCTTCCATCAGAGAGTTACGCTTACTGAACTCCTTTTCCACTGATCCCCCCTGGATAGATCCCCCCAACCAAGCGGTAAGCAGGGCAGCTTCTGGAATATTTTCCCCTGGTTTGATAAGTGTTTAATGTATCCTCTTTCTTCCCGCAGTCACCCTGCTCTGACGTTCCGACCTCGCCTGTTGCACATATAGTGTGCTTTTCCTTTTGAGCATAACAAAACTTTCTTAAAACTGTTTCTGTGTTCCGTCAGTGTCTGCGTGTAGGCCAAACACCTTAAAACCATGACAACAACTTGATACTGCTGGAGCATCAGTGGGTGAGATGTTCAGAGGGGTAGATGATTTTTTTTTCCTTTTTTAAATTAACAACTACTGTATTTTTACTTGCAGAAAATAAAGAGCATTGAATGAAATGAAATGACTGTTGTCTTTAGTTGGGAAGTGGTTGCTAAATCAGCCTGTCCAGCATGTCCAGACTCAGATCTAGGTAATGAGTCAGGAAATCAGGATGACAAGGGTACCTTCTGTCCCTGAGAAGATAACTGCCGTACTCTCCTAGAAAAATAAAAGGATACAGTCTACATTTTTATCTGCAACAGTGGGACTACCGTGGATATATTCAGATAGACTCATGAAAAATACACGGACCACATGGTTTCCACGTTGGTGGCCACTATTCAAAATGTCACCGAACTTTCAAAAGTCACACCATCATTTAGTGTAAAAGAGTTTCCCAAGAAAACCAAAAATCCCTTGATAGGTTGAAGTTTTTGTGGCAATATTAGAATTCCTGAAGTGTAACTAAAGGTTTTGTTAATGTTTTTCCTGCAGCCTTTACTTTTTAAAATGATTATGAGTGTGTTCTAAAAATAGTTTAAATGGAAACAGCTTAACAAGTAATTATTCCTTGATGAATTGTTTACAAATGATTAAATAGCCTATAAATTGATTACCATTTCCACTATAAAAGGTGCATTTCAGGTATCTCAGCCTCCCAACTCTTATATGACCAAACCAACCTCCATCAAAAGCATCTCCCACCAGCTATAAAGTAATAACATATCTTAAACTAATAATATATTTTCTTATCAAAAGTACTTTTTTTTGCAATACAATACAATAAAAATACATTCTTTTAGTCTCACACTGCTATGATTGCTTTTAGCCCTTGAGGGCACAGAAACAGTTGGAACAGCCAGAGATGAAAAGAGTGCCATCTTAATAATTCAGAATTAATTTTTTTTTATCAATTTCTATGTAAGGAAGCATCCTTTCCTTTGCATATGGTACGAGGAATGACTGGCTTTCCATTCCACAACACAGCAAAGGAAAGGAAAAAGAAGGGAAAGGAAAGGAACAACATCCCAAGGAAAGATGTAGGGGCCAGTGTGATACCAAAGATATCAAATGTGAACCTATAAAGCATTCTGCTTTAAAGGAACATTTCCAAAATAGGAGAAATAAGGATGGGATGTTAGTTGGAAATGTGACTGTGAATATTAACTTGTGAAGAAATTTGAAGGCACTCTTGGAGTATGAGTCAGAGCTACAGCCCAACACTATCGGCAAAGAAGCATTTAGTCCCAGCATAAAAGCTGCTCCCGTCAGTCCTCAATATCTTTAGTTTACCACACAGTATTGTACAAGCCAGTTTAACAGAATGTACCTGATGTTAACCTGATGCAATTTAAGGAGTTGAGTTTGGGTTTTTTTCTGACATGTTGTTGAAGTCGTTTGAATGGATAAGGACATACGTAATACATTTCTCATATTAATGCTGCATCTCCTTTTAGTCTAATCATTACACAACATTTTGTTCAGAGTTCAGCTGAATATAATAGCCTGTTTTATTCCCGATGATTTTTTTGCCCATTAACTGTAGCATTAAGTAGCGCCAGAGCTACAGAAAGTGAAGAAGCCACACAAGATCCATTAAAAGCCACTGAAGTGTTGCAGGAAAGACTCCAGTGTCTATTCCTTCCAGAGTCCTGAAAAACTGCAACCATGATGGGCTGGACTGCAAACCTCACCATTAGCATTAGATGACCAAGAAGAAAAGCTAATGAAAGAAGTTCTGCATGTGCTTATGATGCACAACTGATGACTTGGTAACTCCTCAGCACATTTCAGTTTTCCCTCCTGTTGACAATAAATGATTTCCTCCAAACTCGCCCAGATTTGTAAAATGTCTCCCAAACCATCAATTTACCGTCACAATGAAACTGAACTCTGTTGTTACAGTTGCATTCAGATGTTTACATGCACAAATCAGGGACATTAGTGAAATGTGAATTTTGGGATTTTAATGTTCTTTGAATTATTCTTTTTCCAGGGTGGGGTGATTATATCGAATCACCTCTGTGGATCTCAAAACAGGAATCGGGTGCACAAATTTTAATATACAGTCATAATCAATCAATGACAACATTATTGAAAAGTTTGTTTTTTCCAGTAAATCTATCACTTAGTGAAATACATTATACAGATTAATTTTACACAAAACTGTTTTTAAGCCTTTATTTGTGTCATGATGATTTTCTGCCTGCTTCTAATGAATACATTTAAGATTAGAATATTACATCAGGCTACTAAAAAACTGATAAAGCAATGGAAACTATATTCAATACCAGTTTAAATGTGATTTTGAAAGGTGCTTCTGGAACGCATATTCTGATTTGTGAAATATGACTTTATAAATAACTGAATAACTTACGTACAGCTGTTAAAAACAAGAAACTATTGGCATTTGGAATCTGCAGCCTCCTTTTGAGCAATGTAGAAATAGCTAAAAAAAAAAACATCCATCAAGGTAGGTGACACATAAATTCTCAATTTGTAGATTTTTACTAAGCTCATATGGCATTTCCTTTGTTTCTGGTATTCCTGGTTATGAGTGCTGTATAATACTATTTGTAGAATAATATTTGTAATATCTTAACAATATGTTATAATAGGCATTGGCCTTTTCAAGCTGAAAGATCCCATTGGAACTTTCAGGCCAACTTATGGAAAGATTCAGCTGTATGTACATGAGTGTGTGTGAATGGAATCATAGCCCTTTGTTGATTAGAGAATTAACACAATAAATTCAAACTTTTGCACCCGATTCAAGCACCATTGCTGCCGTATGTTAACTGATCCTTCCACCCTGGAAAAAAATGTTAATATGAATCATTAAAAGCCCAAAATAAACACAACATGCATGTACTTAATGACTGTCATTATCTAATACATTCTGCTAAAAGTCATTCCTAAAGTTAAGACTGGAATGTTTTAGGATGGTATGTAATAGTCATATGTTCTGTTATATGAACAAAGATTTTGACTTCTTGTGTTTTTGGGTGCAAATATATGGAGAATTTGATAAGATTACTTTAGTTTGGAACTTCTAAAGAAGCCTGACCTGGTAACTATAAGGGTTCACTTTCACTTCAAAAATTCTCTCTCCTGAATTTTTCAGTGCAGTAAAACTGCAAAATTCACACACACACACACACACACACACACACACACACACACACACACACACACACACACACACACACACACACACATATATATATATATACATACATACAATATATACATACATACAGTATATATATGGTCATGAAACAGCTTTATCCAACTATTATGAGTGAAACTGATCACCATCAGTAGACTTTTTAAACATGACTACGGGAACAGTTTGGTACTTTTTACAATTGAAAAGACACTGTTGCATGCAATTTATTCAGGGCTTATTTTGCCTGAAACGCAACTTTTCCTGTGGAATTTGGAACAGATCACCGCGGCCGTGCAAGGTTGTTTGATGTCTGAATGACAAAAAGGATGAGGCAGGAGTCAAGACCACCTTTCAGCTTGATGAGCATCAGTAACACTACAAGAGTCAAAATGCAATGGGCATACTTGAGCTCAAGGTGACCTTGAATCAGAAGGTTGAAACACTATGCTGCTTTCATTTGTTTGAAAGGAGCAGAGAGGCTGTCCTTTCTGCACTTATTTTATTGGACCATCAATAGCAGGTGACATCGCTGCCTCACATGCATACAAATGTCACAGTGAGCAGGTGATGGTCCTGGTGGGAAATTGTTCATTATTCTACAAATTCCTCTTTAATCTGTATTTAAGAAGTGTTTTGTTCTTTTCTCTCTCAGCCTCCCTCACCCTCATTTCCAACCTGACTGTGGCCTTTCTTTAAAAGATATTCAAGCATGCAAGAGACTTTATATGGCCTCCTTTCAGATGACCTTTTTTATATAGCAATTTTGTTACAGCAGGGTTGTGATTCAAGTCTCTTTATACCTACAATAATTTCTCAGGTCTGTCAAAGAAATAAATACCCCAGCTGCTAATATTTGTGCCGCTATCAAGGAAACAAAAAAGTAAAAATATAACTAGGGGCCATTGTAATATTAGACTGAAGCATATTACCTCGACTTACACAATGGAATAGTTCTTCAACTGAAGCCTAAAGATGTTAGACACAGAGTCTGACGTCATAATACAACTGGTGCTGCAGGAAAAGTCTGTTCATTCTCTTCAAAGGGCATGTGTATGCCATTCTGAAAACAGTTCATTAGAACATTAAATTACGGGAATGGTACAAAGGCATTTTGTATTTAGAAAATTACTGTATCATGATAATAGTACTGTTCTTTTTTTTCCTAAATGTCAGACTGCAGTGTGTTTTAAGTTGTACCCCAATTTGTCCTTGAAAGCTTTCATTTAAAAAGCATACTTTGTGATTAGGAAGTTTTTTCAGGGGTTTTGAATTAAGAACATTTACCACTACAAGTTCCTCAACAGAAGTACTGTGATCTCATGATAGTTAAAACACAGTCCAGTACACTATTTTGAAAAGAAATTAAAACCACTACATCGTTTTCCACAAGAAAGAAGAACTTTTATGATTTATGTCAATAAATCTCTCTAATGGCCTCTTTGGTTTGTGAGAATCTCTCCAGGTTGAAATGAAAATTTGCTAAAATAGGATGCCTCTGTATGGTGTGGTGGTTGGATTCTGAGATAAATAAAACTAGACAAGCTGTGGAGCACTGTGGCTCAGAGGGAGATTAAAGAATGCTATGATGACTAGTATAGGTATGTTTTCTGTTCTTGGTACAATATGCTACATTGATGCATTCTGGAATATTGGTAGCTAACTTTTACCTCCACTAAACAGCAGTATATAGTTAGCAATCAGAGAAGGAGAGACAAAGCGACTAAAAGCAAGATAGCGAAAAGAGAATGTGATCATGAGAAAGGCTATGGACGTCATCATGACAAATGTATGCTATGAAATGGGTTGGATCCATATAAATATCCATAAAAAGTATCCTGACTTGTTTCTGTGGTTTTTAGTTTTGTAGACATTCTAGAAATGTTTTTTTGGCAACAAAAACATAAGAAGTTGTTATTGTCAGATGCTTCATCCCTAGTAACAGCACATGTTTATGAACACTCAAAAGACGTAAAAACCATTAAAAAAGTTAACTGAAATGTTCTTTGCATATTTATCTTTCTGACTAAAGTGGAGTTTGGCAAGACCTCCAGGACATACAATGGCCAAAGCACAACCAACGGCAGACAATTTTGTGGAGAAATGTAATTTCCTCACTATCCCACTGAAGCAATGGTGGATGCTTGTCTTGTGTATTTTTTCCACATCTCTGCTGTCTGACTGCCATGGTCCTATGGTCAATGCTGAAATTTTAATCTCAGCACACGTAAACCTGGTCATGGTGTTTGATCTCATTGCTGGTAAATGTACACTTTATCTAATGTTGAAGCCTGGATCTTTCATAGTCCTACACAGTAATCACTCCTAGCATAACTAGCTACCAACAGAGAAAGGTCCTGCAGTCTGGTGCCATGAAACTATTCCCTATTACCCAGTGAGTTTCTTTGTAACCTTTTCTCATGTTGAGTTATGTTCTGCTTTGTGTTTGTACAGTTGTTTTTTGCCTTTCGTCTATCTATTTCTGTCTTTAGGTCTTCTAAGTTGACTTTGTGTTTTGGTTTCCTACTAAGCCGTTTCCACTCTGGTCATTAATCATCCCACTTTTTCATGTCACGGTGGTCACTCTCCCATATAATATATTGTATCTCTCCTTGGTTCAATCAGTCATTGCAAGTTATTTCTGTTGTCTACTCTTTATCTTTCAGTAGATGTCTTTGTGTTTTGAGATTTTGCACTTACATTTGGACCTATATTTGCTTTTGAACAGTTTTTTTTAGCATTTTTTTTTTCATTTTTCCACTACTTCTACTCCATGCCCACTTCACATTTCTGATCCATGACCCATTTGATTTGTGGGAGTAGGCAGCTTAAAGCTATAGTTGGTAATTCTGTTCAGAATCACTTTTTGTTATACTGGGTAAAATCGTCCTTCCATCCTGAAAGTAGTTATTACAGTATGTATTCACATAAAGGAGGTTAACAAATTTGCAGTGAGCTACAGGCCTGTAAAAACTCTAACCAATGTCTGGCGTTCAGTCTGAAGGACATGGATTTGTCAAAGTTTTGTCACCCATTGATATTATATACTCTCCCTCCTCTGTCCCTCAAGGTCTGGGGGAATCGCTTTATCTATTGGTTGTCCCACATGGCAATCATTCTAACACACTCATGTAATACCAGTGTGCGTGCTCATTCCTTCCTAGTTTCCGCTTGTTGGCTGTGCATGCACCCTTCTAGTGTTCATGTATCCGGTTAGCCTAGCAGCTAGATTAGCGGTTAGCTTAGCTCTCACTGTAGACTTTGAACAATGGCTGAGAGTCACAAGAAGCGAACCACATTCATGTTTATGAGTTTATGAAGAGGAAGGCCTCAGTAGAAAGAAAGAAGATCAGAGTGGATTTGGAAGATTTTTTTCACACGTTCCCCCTGAAGAGCAGAAGAGAGAGGTAAGATGGTCTTGCACATGCACATTTATTCAAAAAGGGACTTTGGGAAACATCCGTAAAAATCTCCGACCCTTGCTATAAGGTAGAATTCAGGAAAAAACTAACATCAATAAAGAAACTGTCTCTGACTTTCTGTGAATAAACATCATTTAAAATGTCCCCTCTATTCCTTATAAAAGAGAGTAAACAGATTATTATGTGGAAGGAATATTTTCTATGTATTCAGTACATTGTTTTATTTTGTCACGGAACAACAGACCACCGCATCTGGTTTAAACTGTAAATCTCTTCAAGCTAAAACACAAGTCCACACACCACATGAACCCTTGTCACTTCTACTATTTCACAAGAAAGTCAATAGTGTTTTAATTCAATTAGTAGGGATTAAGCAAAAGTAATTGTAACATCCCATCAGCAGTGGAATATCTGTCTCTTCAGGACCATAGGCAGGGCTCCAGTGACATGGTAATGATTTCCCTGACTGGAGTGGAATAGGACAGCCTGAGGACTTGGCCTGAGATAAGGAAGAGTAATGATCTTTGGCCAGTGACTGAGACATGTTGCGGCCATTTCCACTCTTGTGGTCTAATTCTGCATTCCAACAAATACTCTGCATGGAGTCATTGCTGCACTCAAGGATGTGTACTGGAAGTCCCACCGAGGGAAACTAAAACTCAGTGTCTGGGATGTGCTGGGAAGTTCCTTAGGGGAAGCAAGTGCTGTCCTCCAGCATGGCATTTTAAAAGGCCAGCCTTTCATTATGGTAAGGGGAGGGGGTGAGAATGGGGGATTCCTGGCTCTGTCTGCAGGACCACAACAGATGGCCAACTGGACAGCCACAATGGGGCCTTCTGGTGCCATCCTCATACTACATATGCTTCATCCTCCGGCTATGACTTCCTGGAGATCAAGAATTCTCACAATTTCTCACAGCCATCACCATGACTACACAGCCGTTATTGGATGAACAGACTTTAGCATGGATAAACACAAACACACAGCAGCATTAACACCCACTTTCAACATTAAATCACCAAATGTGAAGTAGTCCAAAGCTGTTTTTTGGTTAGTTTCTCTGACAAACTTAACATAATAATGGATAGTGCACAGCTGCAATAACTTCCTCTAAATACTCATTCACATACTGATTTCTCATATTAGGAAGCTGATTTGTTGGAACCAGATGATAAGTCTCATCTCAGCCAGCTTTGACAAAGCAAACTCTTGAGCTAATTATTTTTTATTCGATTTATGTGATAATCAGAGGCATTTTCAAACACGATGCTGAGCTGCCGTCTGCTGACGCTTAATGGAAGAATTGGGCTGCTTTGTTTAAATGATAAGCTTTCTCTAATCTGTAGAATAGTTTGAGGACAAACACAATTGATTTTATTGTTATCAAAATGGTTCTGCAGAGTATGGTCAATGAACTACCCAGGCATGTGGACAGAGTGCAGAGCAGAAAGTGTTCTGAAGAAATTAAACCAGGATTACAAAATCATCATCAAAGCTAAATGCTTCTGCTTATATTCAGTTTTTTGTCATGAAATTAACTTCATGTCATATAACTGTTGCATTTGTCTGTTAATATATATATATATATATATATATATATATATATATATATATATATATATATATATATATATATACACACACACAGAAAAAAATATATATGTACCCGTTATTTGCAGAGCTTATTGAAAAATGCCCTGTCTTGTCTATTCCTCTTTTAAAATAAAAGAGAGACAAGTAAACTCAAACAATTCATGTTTCATGTGTTTAAGAGTGGACTGATAAGAAATTGTCATTGTAAAAGTACTTTTTACTGTAATCACTATATTCACTCTATCTTGATATTAACATCATTTAAAATAAATTACTTTTTTTGCACCCTCTCCTCATGGTCCTGAACATGGCTGTACTCTGCTGCTTATCAACAATCACAATGTCTGGTTAGTTGGTCATTACCATCTTGCCTGGACATGACTCTCATTTTGACCTGGGGGTCTCCAGTTGGTATTCTTAACAGGTGTTTCTGTACAATATACTAGCCACTCCCTCTCTTTGTCACCATCCACCCCCATTTCTCCTGCCCAAATTTACATTCTGATGTCCCTGCTGTAGATCCTGGTGGTGTAGATCACCATGGCGGAAAAGGGAACAGAGAGGTGGATTGAGGAGGAAGACCTGAGAGAGTGGGAGGCTGATAAGTAAGGAGGGGCAAAGTTGTGGATTTAAAGAGAATAATTTTAAATCGAATTCTGAATTTGACCATAGCCAATTAAGTTGCTGTAACACAGACTGATATGATGAAATGAAGATGTACCTGTAAGGATTAAAGCAGCTGAGTTCTGGACCATTTGGAGATTATGGAGATTTTTGTGTGAGAGACCAAACAGGAGGGAGTTGCAATAATCAATACAAGAAGTGACAAGACTTTGAACAAGTGTAGAGGCAGAGTGAGGAGGATAGTATTGGAGATTGTGTGAAAGGCTGCACTTAGATCAAGAAGGATGAATATGGCGAATAAACCAGAGTCAGCTGCCATCATGAGGTCATCTGTGATTTTTGTAAGAGCAGTTTCAGTGCTATGACAGGAATGGAAACCAGACTTGAATTGTTCATAGAGGTTATTTTGAATTAAATGAGAATGGAGTTGAGTAGCAAATGTTTTTTCAAGTATTTTGGAGATAAATAGTAACTTGGAGATGGGGCGAAGGTTATTATAATTGTTGGCATCTGATCCCGATTTTTTCAATTTAGGATTTATAACTGCTGTTTATAACTATGAACCAGACCATTGCAAGCCAAATATGAATACCACACACACACACACACACACACACACACACACACACACACACACATATATCTCAAAACTAAAGTGCCATCAAAATGTATTTTGGAATGACAGCAATAACCAGCTGTCACCTCACATTGGAAGTATTCCTGCCATTGGCCTTGCACTTCACATCACAAACATTGCAGCGAGCGTAATCTGCAGCGCATTTTGAAAAGGTGGAGCCAAACTGTTGAGAACTTTTTATCCACCATGCTTGCTTCGTTGACTGCACCACAGGCTACTGACATCATTAGGCTATTGTGCATGCAATGCTGTGATCATGTCTAGCGTGGAAAATTGCTCACTCTTCCGCTACCTCAGTGTCACAATGGTGTGTATAGGTACCAAAACATGGTACCGTTTGATTTTACGTAAATCATTACTCAGTAGTACCGAGAGGATTCAGTCGGTACCCATAAAAGTACCAAATTCGGTACCTATCGCTACTTTTAGGATCGCCCAGTGTGAATGCCTACCTGCGTTCTGAACAGTTACAATTACAAAGCGCTAAAAGTTTACATCATGTGTGCTCCTATATGCTGGTGAACAGAAAAAGTAGCCTGCGGGACTTACTTTTTATGCAGTCCTGTTCTGATGTGTACATGTGAAGATTGCATATATGTGTGTGTCTCTGTATTGAGATCAGTGGTTTGGGATTCACAGTTTTCTGATGCATCAGGGCTGAGTCAGTTACTTTTACAGTGACGTTAGCATCTGCTAAGTTTTTTCCCCTTATTGATGTAAAGTTGCCTCCAACCACCACACATCGAAGATGGGTTTTGTATGCCAGTAATACCTACTTTCACATATTCTATAATGCTTGCTGCTACTGTCAGTCGGAATAAGTCCAATTATTTTACTAATTTGCCTACTGCAGGGACCTAAATGTTTACATGTCTACTGTATGTGTCACATTCAAATTAACAATTTCTGCTTCAAAGTAGCAATATTTTTTCACATATTTTTGAAATTAATTTTTGCAGTCAGGGGTGGGCTGAGCGATTAATCGGATATTGATCTTGATTATGATTTGGGTTTTCAACGATCATAAAAACATAATAATCAATATTTGTTCCTTCTTAGTTGACTCTGGTGCTGTTATGTGTTGTGAATCCAGGGCCACTGCCTGTGTGCCACTATGCTGTAGACTCCTCCCACAGGCTGAATCAGTTTCATTTTAATCAGAGCAAGTTATAAACACTTCAGGAGTGAGACTGAAAAGCAAAGCTGAAGACATCAGGATAATGGCCAGAAAAAGAGAGCCATTGGTAGAAATGAGAAATAAAACGACTTCAGTGGAGTGGAAACATTATGGGTACACGGAAGCAGATGTCGAACAAGTAGCAAAAGTGAGCAATCCCTGCTATGCTATCGTAGCTGCACCGCAGATGGGCTCAACACACAGGGAGCAACGTCGCTCCCTCTCCATTCTTTTCCTATGGCATTTGTGTTATGAGGCGACGGTTGCCTGCCCCCCTCCAGCCAAGTGACCGACAAAGTTTGTGCGTGTGGAATTTCAAGCTCGTACATGTTGACGTTCACACGTGGGCTTGCAACGCGACCCTAGAAAGTTGAACAGTGTTAAACTTTTGTCGCTGTCACACGGCACTACAGCCATTTATCTGATCACCCGTGAGGTGCACCCTTGAAATAATGATATTCTTTATGCTGATTCTTTGTCTCTAATATAGGATGAACCCAGGGGTATTTTTCTTTTATAGAGTAGACATAAAAACAATATTTCAGTCAATTCCTGCTAAATCTTGTGACTCTTTATCTTTGTCGGTCATGGACTGCTTTGAAAATGCCAAAACCCCTCCAATTTGATAACCAATACTACTCCCAACAACTTTATTTCTCTTTATTTGTCTAACTTTTTATCTAATTTCTTCTTGTGGAAAACATTATTTAACAACCATTGATTATGTTCAATAAACCCATGTTATCAAAGTTGATGAGTAATCTTGTTAAATAATTGAGATCTCAATTTCAGTCAAACTAATCGTGATTTTAGTTTTTGCAATAATAGAGTAGCCCTAGTGAGGCGTTAAGAATTCAGCGTTCTGTTAGTGCCCCCAATAGGGCAGACATTTATCAGCCAAATTAATTGAAGGTAAATTCTTTTTTTTTTTCAGTTTCAAGGAGGCAGAAATGACTAAGGAGTCTAGATAGTGTAGTGTGATACTAATTAATGCTGAAATTGGTTAATTGCAGCAATATTTAAGTCACAGTTGTATTTGATCTTTACCAGCTGCATATATCAGCTGTGGTGCTCATTTGGCAGCATTTTTGACATGTCTTGTAAAATTATGGCAGCCTAGCTTAGCTTGTGATCAGGTTTTGCATGCTACAGTGTTGAAGATGCTGGACTGAAATGTGGAGGCATGATTTAGCTACAACATACAGCACTGAAGCACAAGACATATGTGCAATATTGTGACAGGGGGTAGAACCATATGCCTGTTGTGTAAAACCTTGCCATAAAACTAAACATCTACTGGGTATTACAAATGTTTGCAATAGATCAGTACAGAAGTGACTGATGCTACTCGATGTGATCACTATTCAAATCTCGTAACCACAGTGACTTTCTGAATCAAAGAAAAATGGTAGCAAGTAAAACTGTTTAATCTTCTATCTTTATATTTTGGTCAGACACATGACTAATTACAAAGAAACGACACAAACAAAACTGCTCATTATCAGCATTCTGTTGTCCTATCACTCCATTCTCAGGGGATAGTAAACCGTGGCATCTCTATGCCCTTGCCAATACTTTGTGGAACAAACAAAGTTGTGAGGCAGAACTAGGAACTAATTTCATTAGTGGCTGCCATTTGTGACTGATTACAGGGTTTTCTCTGTGGCGGGCAAGGAGGTCTAAGGTTCTAAGAGGTTAATAACCAGTAACAATCAATTACTTATCCAATTTGATATGATCAATGGGGTTTCCAATCAGAGAGACAGGAAGACGAGTGGAAGGAAACAATAAAACCTCAAATATGCTGAGCAATGTGCTACAAACGAGCCATACACATGCACAAAGAACGACTCCAGCAGCATACATTTAGTTTATTTTCTCTTTCAAAATTAACGATTTTTTAAATCTGATGGTGATAGTTTGAAAAAGAATTCATGCCCCTAAACTATTTAAAAATTTTGTCACATTACAACCTCAAACCTAAATGTGTTTTATTGGAGACTTACCAAAGAGATTAACACAAAGCTGTGCATAATCATTGTAATCGTGAAGTGGAAGAGAACAAAAACATGATGTTTAACCTTTTAAACAAATAACATGTGAAAATGATTTTTATCCAGCCACCCAGAGTCAATATTTTATATAACCACTCTTCTGAGTAATTACAACGAATAGTCATTTGAGGCATGTCTGTTTGGGCTGTACACACAAGAGACTGAAATCTTAGCTAATTTTCCTTTGTAAAAAGCTGGAATGAAAAAAAAAAAACATATGTGAAAGGGAATTTTGAAGTCTAGCTACAGATTCACATTGGCTTTCAGTCATTGGATGGACCTTTGGAGGATCATTCAAAGCCATAAGTAGGTCTAGATCTAATTCATCCAGCATGATAAAAACTGATAAAACCATATTCCTCTGCGTTGTTAGTCATAGTTTGTGTGCATTGTCAAGCGAAGACTGTAGACAAATGACATTTTAATTAGTGTCATCGGTAGGCCTTTATATATTTCCCCGCATCTCCAGTTATATAAGCACTGATTATTCTAATGACGTCCAAACCTTTGTCCAGCTATTATCCACACAACAGAGAGCCTGGTTTTATTATCTGTGGTGGCTCAGCCTCATGTCAAATGTCAATGTGCTTCCTCCTTTCTTTGCTTGGTTAACACAAATCATGTTACTGTCCATTGTGTACTGTAAGTAGATTTTTTTAGTTACTCTCTCTGAATAAGTGTGTAAATGTTTGTATTTCTTTTACGTCATTCCTATATCAATCTACAATTCTAATACACAATTTGATGCTGCAGTACAACAGCCTTGGACAAACAACCTGAAAAGAAATCTAACAGTGATATTTCTCAAAACTGTTTAAGGTAAAACGGCTTAAAAATAATGAAGCAAACAGGTAGTTTAACAGGCACTAGATGTTCACTGTGAAAAAGATACTGGAACCGTTACATATAAACAATAACTTCCAAACATCATGTCATGAACCTGATTACCATTCACTTTAGTAATGTCAGCTTTTATTATCAACGCCTAAATACAAATACGTCATTGTGGTTTGGATGTCCTTAAAGGAGCAATAAGAAATATATTTTTTGTCAAATTAACCTAAATCATTGCCATTTGTCATTCGGGATGGAAGTAACATTTCCTATGAACAGTTGGTCCTTTCCATCAACAACGTCTTAGTCAAGTTTTTCTCCTTTCAAACCTAGAGGTACGGTCTGGGACTACTTCGGTTCAGAGTACAGCTCGTGTTCACTTCCTGGTTCCTGAGACAATAATATCATGGCTCCCAAAACAGAGCGCAGCATTTGGTATTTTATTTTGGCAAAAGGGCAGCAGTCTGCAAAGATGGAAGCCACTAAGAGAAGCGGACCAGAAATAAAACAAAACACAACATCATAAACTTATCCTGTGTAAATAAAAATTAATGTTTTCTTTTAAACAAAGGGGGCTGGACACACATGCACACTCTAATTTTCAGATCTTTATTTGTAAAAACATTTAATAATCACATGGTATGTTCCTTTCTGTTGCAATTATGCACTACTCTGTGTTGATCTATAAGGTAATGTTCTAATAAAAAACATTCTAAACTAGCAATGGGAAAACAGACAAAGCTCTTCTATCCCTAGATGCTGAAAAGGCTTTTGTTAAGACCTGAATGCATATATCTTTTTTGAAATTATGAAGAAATTTGGGTATGGGGCAAAATTCCTAAAATGGATAAAGATTTTGTGTAACAACACCTCTGCAGAAATAAAAACAAATAGGAATATTTCAAAACCAATCGAAATTAAAAGGGTCTGTATGCAGGGTAGCCCGTTATCACCATTATTATTTTCCCTTGCCACTGAGCTGCTAGCAATTGCAGTACGATCTCATCCTTGCCTTCCCGGTATTATAATTGGTCCACATGAACATAGGATTTTGTTATATGCTGACAATGTTATTTTATTTTTGTCCAACATGAGCAAAACCTTGGAGTATGCTTTGGAAATAGTCAATTCATTTGGTAACGTTTCAGGTTACAAAATGAATAAAATAAAATCCGCCATCGGTATAGTGTGGTACCACAATTTGCATACTTTTGCCAAACTTCCAAACAATTGCAGAAAAAAAAACTATAATCTGATAATGAGAGATATTGATAGATGGATGCCATTAACAGTATCCGTAATTGGTAGAATTAATAGAATTAAAATTAAAATGCTACCCAAGTTTCTGTATGTATTTCAGAATAATCCTCTGCCCCCTCCTCTTAGTTTTTCGGTACAAATCAGGAAGATGCTCCTGCGATTTATTTGGAAAAATAGAAGATCCAGGCTTCGACAGTCATTATTGTACCTGCCATATAAGTGTACTGCCAAAATGCTGTGCAGCTAGGTAGACATCGCAGATCAAGGACGACAAATAACACTTCCTTCTTACTTATACTCAGATTCAATTTAGAAATTGCTGAAAATACTAAAAATCCAATCCTTAACAAAGCAATTAGAGTATGAAGAAATGTTAGGGAGCCTTTGCATGATCCTTAAAGTGTATCTCAATTCAGTCCCATTTGGGGAAAACAACTGTTTTCACCTGGCAAAATAGATGATGCTTTCATATTATGGTACAATAGTGGATTACAAATAATTCAAAATCTCTACCAGGTACAGATGTGCTAATGAGCTTTCAGGAGTTGCAAAATTATTTTCATTTGAATAAAAATAATTTTATAGACACCTCCAAATTAGAATGTTATAAAAACTAGCCCAAACAGTCAGCTTTTAAAACCTAGCTTGACAACGTTAGACAAAAACCTGTCAAAGGGCTGTCGGAAAAAAGGTATAATTTCATACTTCTACAACCTAATGATATCTGAGGTTCCTGAAGACTGCGAGGACAGACTACAGGCTTGGAAGGATAGTGTATCAGTAGACCTGCCAGAGGAAGACTGACAGAAAGCATGCACTTTGGTGCATGCCAGATCTATTAACACGCACCTTAAAATGATAGTTTAAATGGTTAATGCAAGTGTGTGTAACCTGATGTGTGCCCAAAATGTATAGAGCACAGAGGAACTTTGGTACATTGTATGTGATACTGCAAGAAAATAATGCAATTTTGGGAAGCGATTATGGATGTCTTTGAAAAGATGATTTCTAAAAGTGTAAAAACAGACCCCAAGTTGTTTCTGATTGGCTTTTACCCAGAGAAGCATAATTATACAAAGTATGAATGGACACTTATGGATCTAGGTTAGCTTAATGCTAAAAGATGTATATCTTTATTAGGGCTGGGCAAGTTAACGCGATAATTTCGCGTTAATTCATTAGACTATTAACGGCGATATTTATTTTATCGCGCATTAACGCATGTTGCTCACATGCTTTCAGTCAGTGTCAGTCAGCAGGCGCGCTGACTGCAGTGCGCTGTCACGGCAGCACTCTCCCGCTCCCCCTCCCCTCTCGTACATGGCTCAGCGGCGCCAGCCAATCAGCACGCAGGCTCAGCCTGGCCCGCCCACTCAGCTCTCACACAAACTTAATACACGAACAGCTGAGAGAGACCGCAGCAGCGAAAAAACATGAACAGAGGAAGTAGCACCGTTTGGCTTTATTTTAATACCGTAAATGAAATCAAGCTGTATGTTTTGTAAAAAGCCGGTTCATTTCAGTGGAAACACAACAAATTTATCTAAGCACATGAAAACGTCGAGCCCCAGAAACGGAGAGAGGAGACGAAACTTCTCTCATTGCCCCGACAGACCCACAGACTGATGTCTCTGACTGAGGCGTTTCAGTCCTCCATGGAACATCCAGGTAGATCAGTGGATGGATGGATGGATGGATGGATGTTACTGGAGCCCACACATAACATGTAATTAAGACCTTGAAAGAACCCAGTACATATATTAAAAAGTGTTATTTAAGATAAGATAACATTAGCTAATCCTTTTTTTATCCCACGACGGGGAAATTTATAGGATTAAAGCAAAAGGCAGGTCCACACAACACAGACAAAATTACATAAGGATTGAAATATATAAGAGGTGGATTAGCGAAAAAACACTGAACATAACATTATTATTATTATTATTATTATTATTATTATTATTATTAAATTGTAATAATAAAATAAAAACCACAAAACCCAAAAGGTCAACAGTTTCATGATACATCAAGCTTAGGGACTGGCTAATATACAGCAGGTCAAAAAAGGCCATATTTTGGCTGCAGTGCTTGCTGTTCTCTTATGAAGAAAAGATCAACTAGTGCACTAAATTCAATAGATGGGTTGAAAATATCCAGTATAAAATAAGTGCTACAAATGTTACAACACGTTTGTTCATATGGCAGCAGAACATTAAAATAAAAGTGCTCTTTACACTACTTTTGAATTAATTCTTGGAGTTTGTAAATACAATGCGATTAATCGCGATTAATCGCGATTAATCAGGGCGATTAATCGCGATTAAATATTTTAATCGTTGCCCAGCCCTAATCTTTATCCTTGAAAAAGTCCCACAGACCGACATTGGATCGGTGGCTACAGCAAATGGCATCAGCTCTCCTACTGGAAAGAATCACATACGGCTAAAGGGAAAAGTGGCAATCTTGAAAATATCTGGAAGCCTTCCATCTCATTCATTAAACAGAGGGACTTTGAAGAGGTCTAGGGCTGCTTTTACTATAAAGAGACAGATAGGGCACTAGTTGTGTGTTGTATATGACATTTGATTATATGGCATACAACCAGTGTCCGGAATTAACTTCCTGATTCACCAGCCAAGTTGGCCGGTAGATGTAAAAATCAACTGGCCAGGCATATTTTTTACTGGCCAAAATATTAATCAGAACCAGACCTCTCAACTTTTATCAAAAGTTAAGAGTGAGATTATGTTAATTTTCTGGGTTTCTGGGTATGTTAAGTTGCTGGGGCCGCTACGTAATTAGCCTGTGCTAAACGCTAGTTGTTAGCAAACGGACATGACATAGTTCCTGTCGTTCTCACCTCACGTGTGAGTGTTTGCGTGCGTGTGTGTTTGTTGTCATACGAGCTGAAACATAAAGAAGAATCGACCCAAAAAATGACTGAAAAACACAATTTATTTGGTACATTTACTCGCCATGTGGCAGTTAGCCCTCTGAAATTCACTCGCCAAACGGGAAATTTACTTGCATTAGGCGTCTGCCAAGTGTTAATTTTGGACCCTGCATACAACTCCGGTTTTGTATGTATTCTGTCCTAAAAAAAAAGCAAACAATTACAGTTATGGAAAATAATAAAAAAAATATTTTTGCAACGCATTGTAGATACACTGTCTGCCCTGTTATTAAGAGATATTGGTCCAGTACATTTCTTTGAATGTGCAAGCCAATAGCTATATTTACATGGACAAAAATAAACAGAATAAAGGGCCGATCGGAATAAAATACTTCATGTAAAGAAGCCAACTGGTATATTATAAACGGATTAAGCTCAATTGGAATGAAATTGTATTCCGAATGAGAGACGTGGTTTATCCCGATTGATAATACAATCAATATGCATGTAAACACTTACCAGGATCAGGTTATTCCAAATGTGGTAAATTGACACGAGTACGCATGAGCGCCCAAAGTGACGTATTTGCGCATTGGTGAGAGGCGGAAATACGTCAGGAAGCAAAACTGTCAGGGTTTGCAATAAACCTTTCTATTTGAAACATAGTGCTGAATAACACATTTTATTTATTTATTTTTCAAAATTACTTCAGAAACGTTTAAAATCGTAAATAGAACCTGGTGCAACTCTAGCCTGGGTGCTCGGAAGACAAACAAACTTGTATAATACTGATTTGTTTGCTATTTATTGTTGTGTACCAAAGATGGAAGTAATTCTTTTTCTGTGTTATTTTTGTGGAAATATGATAACTGCTAATGTCGGAGTGGTTCTACTCTGAATAAAGCCAGATGCATATACATATACATTATGATCAAATTAATTGATTGGGTGCCAATATAAACGGTAAAATCTGATTATTTTTGGTTTTATATTGCAAATACATTTCAATCCGATCAAGAATTTTTGTGCATGTAAACATAGCTACTAAGCAGTTATGAGGATCCTTGCATAGCTAGTGGAACACTGTGTAAGACAGATTCACACGTCACGCAGCTTCTCTCTATGTTGCTTCTCTCTATGTTGCTCTCCAATCTCATGCTTACATAGCCAGCCATGAGTGCATGTATGTGCATGTGAACAGCTGCCACTCAGGGCTTAGCCCTTCCCTGCTCTAAAATTCCGCCGTCAGAGCAGAAGTTGGAACAACATGGCAGAGAGCACCCCCAGTGAATAAAAATGTTTTCTTGCTAACAGCATTATAAAGTTATGGGTTACTTATTTATTTACTAGAAATATTCCTCCAAAAGGTGATGCTGTTTTGCTGTACTTTTATCCTTTACAAATATGGGCATACGAGGTGACGAACGGAGGGGCCATGTTGCAGCTGGAGTGAAGGTAGAGAGGTGAGGCTTGTCACATATCTTGTTTTGGTCTACATCACCACCTTGTGGGGAAATATTGCTTATTGCTCCTTTAAGGCAACATTTGGAGCAGACAGATCAGTCTCATCTCCCCTCGCTGTTTCTGCCCCCCGACCACCACTGCTGGCAGAGAGAATCTGTGCCTCATTTACACCAACAGGAGTAAAATAGAGTTGTGCAGAGTGGGCGGAATAGGGTCGTGCAGATGGAAAAGGGGCTAAGGGCATGTAATGTTCTCAATAAAACCAATTGTGCATTCTCCATCCCGGTTTTCTGGAGTACAGATGAATAAAGTATATCCAGCTGCCGACAGTGCAAAAACACATCCCCTGTCCTACAAAACACGCCCAGTTATGTGCAATACACGCCCTGTTCTAAAATATATGACACCTATGTCCTACAAATCCCACTAATTTTCATGCGGAGGGCACGTTTCCTAGTGTCCGCAGCTGCAACTAGACCCTTCTCGGATGAGTGGCAACTTACAGATACAGCTCTCAGTCATCCTTTGTCTGTGTGATATATGCTGTTTTCTTTCTGCCTCTCATTCTGCTACTCACTGGTCCAGATGTGGTCTACATCACCACCTTGGGGAACCCTGGCAAATGAAAACGCAGCATACTTAAAAGCCTCAGGCTCTCCCAGGAAACCAAAGCCTATGGCTTTAAATCCTGTGGCTTGCAATGGAAAAGGGGCTATTGTGAACAAAACAAAGGTAATCATTTTAGATTTCAGGAGAAAAAAAGAATAGGGCAAACACTATTTACATCATGGTAAAGGTACTGGAGTAATATTAATACTTCCAAGTTTACCTTGTACTTTGGAATTGAACTGAATTATTACATTAGTAATAATTATTATTACTAAATGTATTACCAAATGTTTTGGTAAAATGAGATTATATTAAATCTAAATCTGTCAGAGATATTTTGTGCATAATGTATGTACAAAATAGACAGACGATAAATTATGGACCCGGTGCTTTCAGAGAGAGAACCATGAGGTTTCTCCTAAATAATAATAATAATAACATTTGTCACAACTCCAAAGGTGTTTAGCTCATAGTGTTGAATAACACATTTTATTTTTACATAAAGCACTTTTTTTTTTTACGGAATTTTCCCCTAAAGCATAGGGTTTGCTTTCAGAGTCATTACTAACAAAATATGCTTGGAATGCAACGCAAATTTAATTTTTGACATGGCGTGACTGTCTGCCAAAGGATGATGATCAAATTGTACCTATAACAACAGATGGCAGTTCTGAATGAGAACCATGAGTAAACATCCACAGATAATATAGAATTTTTGGATCTTATGACATGCCAACACAGCTGAATGCCTTGGTGTGCCTCTGAACTTCACCATCAACATTGTTACAAAGAGTCAGAAATAATAAAGGCAACTGCAGTTCTGTTAGAAATTAAACAAACACCAGTTGATGTCATAAATGAAGCATAGCGGCATTATTAGTAAACACAAATCCACAGTACTATGTTACTAGATGCTAAGCTGGAGTTTTGTATTAATTCTGATACACATTTTTATTTAGCATAATAGCTGTAAATAAAAAGTTTAATTCAATTCAGTTTATGTATACAGGACAAACTCCAAATCATCCTAAGGCACTTTACAAAAAGGCTAACAAAGATCAGTTCAACCGAATCATACAGACAGATTCCAAGTCAAGTGCATCTATACCAACTAATTCTAGTTATCAAACAATGCTGTCAAGTTCAGTTTATTATTCAAATTGGTTTAAAAGTGTCCTGTCTAAGTGTTCTGACTTGCAGCATTTATTCAAAGAACAAATGATGTGGAATGCAACATATTTTATTGCTAACCAAACATTAAGAAGTTCAAAATATGAAGAAAAAAGTGTCAAATTCCTTCTCATTTCACAGAAATTGAAGGAAAATATTTGGTCATAAAAAAATAAATAAAAAATCAATATCGTCACATGTCCTTGTAATCTCAGATCTAAAATTTTCTGTATAAACTCAAAACATGCCTTGAGATTGATCACATTCCATGATTCCTATACTTTATTTTTCTTTTGCTTCAAAAACAGCATGTTTGATGTCAACCCTATTGGATTAAAATCTGGATTTGACTGGTCGCTTCAAAGCAGCAACCTATAGCTACTACTTGCTTGCTTGCTAGTATAATCTGAGAAGAGCCAAATGTTGGCTGTAGCCAATCACAGTATCAGATTAAAACCCAATATATAAGACATCACAAAACGGTAAGCTAGCCAAGGTACTTCTTGCTGTCCTACTATCAAAGAACTGATTGTGGATTCTTACCAAACAGATGTGATAGCAGCAGCTACGCCTGTGTCCTCCTGCACTGCCATGGCTATGTTGGTTCCGCTATGGGCTCAACCGCTCTTGCTTTCATTGCAGCAGTATGTCCCGCCTTAAACCAAAATACTGCAACGTGACTGGCCCGAACCGTTTTTGGTTCTAAGACAAACAGTTGAAGCGGGAGTGGTACAAGATGGATTCTCATGTGTTTGTGAACACACAAATATTGTGAGAATTCAGCTTGCAGGCACAGTTAAGCCAGACCTGCCATTAAGCATAATAAGCATCTGCTGTAGGACCCCAAGGCTACTAGGGTGCCCTGAGATCGATGCACTGCAAACTGACTCACTATTTCTCCACCACCTGCGACGAAAGACAGAGAGCCTACATTAATTATGTGTAATTTGGATCAATCAGCAGCTACTCAAATGTGCAAATAAATTGATTTTCAAAGATAAAGCTGATTAAACCAAACCTAAAGTCCTCCATTGGGCAGGAATTGCTGATTTGACTGGACAATGTCAGTATTGTCAGGAAGCCACGTTTCACATGATGACATTATAGATGATTTTGCTTTCAAAAAAGCAAAGAGATCCACAATTTGATAATTTCTACTGAAAGGAAGTGATTTTGCTCAGTAAATTTTGAATTACTCTATTTTATTTATCAGTGTTTTAAACTATATTTTAATCAGTTTTATGTATTTAGATTTTTCTAATTATTTTCGTTTTCTGATGGGTTTTATTTGTTGCTTGCTACCTCTTATTTTCTGTAACTACGTAGTAATTTTGTTGGAATTGGAACAAGGTTTTTATACTTGCTTATTTTCTAACTTTTAAAAAAATCTTTGTTTAGAGAACATGTATCAGTTTTTACCTTGTTGAGATTGGAATGTGTGTCCTATTTTTTTTAGAGTAGAATTCCTTTTAGTTTTTTTGCTTTATATGGCACCTGTGTTACCTGTTATAATTTTTGGGAGAAATATGAAAACATACCATAACATTCTTATTGCAATTCGTATTGCAAAAATAAAGATGGCCACTATATATTTTATGTAAATGTTTAGGTTTGGAGTTTGCTAGTGGTCAAATTGAGTTTATTTAACAAGTTTCAACACACAGCATAAATTAGACCAGCAAAGGGTAAATGGACTACACTTATTTCTCTTTCCAGTCAACCAGGGTACTCAAAGCACTTTGCATCACACTCTGTGCTTTCAATTACCCATCCACACATGCACTCATGCAACATTTTCAGTGGTGTGCTGATAGAAGTTAACTATGATGCACTATTGTCATAGGGTCAAATATGCATTTGGTATATAATTGCATACATAATTTGGTTTTGAGTGTCTCTGTCTAGTTATGTTAAAGAATGGCCCCCAAAATATTCTGCTTAGGGACCTCAAAGGTCCACGTCCAACCTTCGTTCTGGGCACTCTCTTGTCAAAACAAGAAAGACCTGATCGTTCAGCAGGAGGTAACATGACCTCCACAAGTATTTTGATTTATTCAAAGTGATTCATGATCTCTAGAATGCAATTCCAAGGCTCATTACCAAAGAATGAGAATGATTCTAACACCTTGGCCAAACTGCTTTACATTGTACTGTGAATTGAATTGAATCTTTGGACTTATCAATACCAGTCAGTGTTTTCTTGTTAACTTTCTTTTTTCCCCGATAATCTAACTGTGTAGGGTCTGTTAAGGTGAAGAACTGCATCTTAAAAAAATGGATGAGGGTATTTGCTCAGAGGCTAAAAATAAAACTTTCAGCTACAGTGTGTGTGTGTGTGTGTGTGTGTGTGACATAATTCTGACCTAAACTGATATGTGCTCACACTGATGCAGATAATTAACTAAAATTTGTTTACACTTAACTATTTAAACAGCAAGAATCTCTGAGCAGCAGGAATCAGTACTAACCCAAGGTAAAGATGAAGTAAGCTTTGTCTTCCACCCCCAACATTTTATAACCAATCATTGTGATTTTGTTAGGTTATATATTGTATATAATATGAATGGCCTGAATTATCATATTATTATATGATTATTTGTAACTTGAATGGCAAGATGGAGCCAGCGTGTGGCTAGCTGTTTCTAAGGTCTGCTCTTCTTTATATTTATTGTTGATTTATCGTGTTTAACCTGCTGGCATGATGTCTCTGCCAAACTGGTCTATGATCACTAAGATCTTTTGTTGGACACTATCACATGTCTGTTTTAATCTGACAACAAAGCCTCAGATCCACAATCACTTCTTGTTGAACATATCTGCTTAACTGCATCAAACTCCTGTCATCTTGCCGCTGGCAAAGAAGAAGAGAGAAAAGTTGCATTTCGGTGCGGATCAAGGCTTTTCTGAGGTCCGCTGAAAGATCTTTCTCATCTTTTCTGAATCACGATTCCTTGTCTCAATGGATTTTATTGTTCCAGGCTCGTCGGTGGACCAAGCTTTTCTCCTGGTGGCTGCTCCTCCTGCTTTGCGAATTTGGCAACTACAGCGAGCTTCGTCAGCAAATACGGAGGAGGTGATTGCTCTCTCTAATTAATACCAGATCCCCAGTAAACAAATCTTTTATATTGAACAATTTCTTCACTTTGTAAGAGCTGGATTTGACGCTTTTAACAGACGGGGCTCCGGGCCAGTGAGTGTAGCTAACTTCTCCGAGAGCAGGGAAGCTCTCCTCAGATGGAAGGGAAAGGTTGTTGCAATAATCTGATGTTTCGCTCAAGATTTCTCTGTGGGTAGATCCCTGTGGACAGCTTTGCAACTTGCAGAGATAAAAAAGGTGAGTCCGCACTGCTCTGTGTCCCGATCCATCGACCACCTCAGAAAAATTATAATTTCCTGCAGCACTTTGAGGACCTTTATGTCTGGGATAATGTTGGACTATGATCGGATTCTGATCACTGGTGATTTTAACATTCCTGTCTGTTGGGAAGCTAAGCCACTAACTAGAAACTTTTTAAACTTGATGTTTTCTTTT
This sequence comes from Fundulus heteroclitus, assembly GCF_011125445.2. Classification (NCBI taxonomy): domain Eukaryota; kingdom Metazoa; phylum Chordata; class Actinopteri; order Cyprinodontiformes; family Fundulidae; genus Fundulus; species Fundulus heteroclitus. Next base: position 3,087,970 of record NC_046363.1, on the reverse strand, counting down.
AACTTGTCTCAGTTAGAGAGTGTTCCCACTCTAGGACACCCTAGATTTTGTTTCAACCTTTGGCATACATGGGCATATTATCGAGATATGTGACTCTGGTACTTCTGATCATCGGCCAGTTTTATTTGAGTTTAATCTTTATCTCCTGCTCTTGTTCAGGGTGCTGCTGTGTGCTCCTGTCACCTGATCAATGCAAAGACATTGTGAGTTTTCGGCTGTGTTTAGACTCTGTTTTTCTCGCATGGTAATCTTTCCAAGATGGAGATCTTTATCACCATCTGAATGACTTTTATTCCTCTTGCACGGATATTTTTGATGTGATTGCTTTTTTAGAAACTAGACTGTGAAGACCAGTTAGTCCCTGTATCAATGAGCACACCCACGTATTGAGACGGGCCTGCTGGAGGAAGGACAGACTTCAAGGTTTTATTGGAGATTTTTTTTGAGAGAACTGACCAGGCTACTGTTAAAAGTGCTAAGACTCGGCCAAGGTAAATGGCCAGTACTTGTATTGGCTTTATCAAGTCCAGAGGATCCCAAAGCATTTTACATTCATACAAACATTCACAAGCTGCTATAGCTGCCCTGGGGCAAACTAACTGAAGCAAGGCTGCCATACATTGGTGCCACCAGGCCCTGTGACCACCACCACCAGCAGAAAAAGTGGGTGTCCCTCTTTGCACAAGGACACAACAACTGAGACAGTCAGAGCAGGGGATCGAACTGGCAACCTGCTGGTTACAAACAAACTCCCTAACTTCTGCGCCAATGTCACCTGTTTGTATCTACAAACAGCAATAACCCTGAAGTTCTTTTAACTCTCTTAAAGGAGCTATAAGTAAGATATGTACTGTAAAATCAACCTAAATCATTCTAATTTCTCACCGAGGAGGGAAGTAACCCCCCCATATATATTCAGTCCTCTCCATCAACAATGTGTTAGTCACATTTTTCTCCTTTCACACCTAGATGTACGGTCCGGAACTATTTTGGTTCAGAGTGTAGCCTGTGTTTACTTCTTGGTTCCTGAACCAATCACATGAAAGTTCCCAGGGTTCCCAACACAAAGCGCAGCATTTGATATCTTTATTTTAGCAAAAGAGCAGCAGCCTGCAAACATGGAAGCCAGTCAGAGAAGCAGACAAGAAGCAGAAGAGAATACAACATCACATAGCTATCCTGTGGAAGTAAAGATTCAGTGGAGTTTCACAGCTACAACACACCGTTGGGTAAATGGCAGGTCTCTAAGAAAAGCATTGTATATGTGTTGGATTTTAAGTGTCATTATTACTTGTAGCTCCTGTAAACCTCTTCTAAATCCTTGTGATTCCTCTTATCTGGTCTCTTCTATTTGACTGTGTGTAAAGTTTTTAGCGTTTTTTTTATTGATAAACTGTGTGCTGACAGATCCTCACCCTCTTGTTCTACCCCTGACACGGCCATAAACCCCGACTTCCCAGCTGCTTTTGATCACTTTTCACAGATTTCCAAGGTTGTCCAACACCTTGTTAACTTTGTATTGCCCCGGTGACAGTATCCCACCTAGACTACTTAAGGAGGTATTCAGTACAGTAGGCACCTTTATTGTGAAGCTGATTACATCTTTTTTCTTTTGGCTATGATCCAGCTGCTTTGTGGGACAGCCTGTTCTTAAAAGGTGTAACTTAGATCCTAACGTTTCATCAGACTTCAGGCCAAATTCTAAGTTGCCATTTCTCTCCAAAATATTAGAGAAGGTGGCTTACATCCAACTATAGGAATATTTACAGCCTCATGGAATTACTGAGAAATTTCAGTCTGGTTTTAAATTGTGACACAGCACAGAAACAGCACTTTTTGGAGTTATTACAACCCACTCTCACTGAAAAACGTGTTATATCCATGGTGGTCCACAGGGGTACCATAGTGTTGTCTCCTCAATATGTTTCAATCCTATGTTTCATTTGACTTATTTATTTACATCAGCTTGAAACCCAGTCACGTGGTAATCAAGTTTCTCCCAGTAGAAAAAAAAGAATATGGCTTAAATTCTCCATGCTTTTAAAAGTTTTTAGAAATGTGGAAGCAGATACATCCCAACATCGTCATTTAGCCATAGTAGGCCCTGATGTACTTCATTCCTGTCAGAATAGCCTTACATATATCTTAACACCTATATGGTACCGTCTCTCATTTGTGAAGGCTTCCCACTACCATTGAGTGTCTGGAGTAAAATCTCTGACATACTCCCTGCCTCTCTGCCTGCTAGGACGCTTTTTGCTCTGCTCCCTGCTTACATGGATTTGTCTGCCTTTAACTTTTTATCTCCTTGTTATCTCTTAGCCAAAACTACAGAGGGTTAGATTTATTTATTTTTTCCCATGTGGACAATTTTAGTTTTCAGCATATCCACACAAGATGCCTCTTTGCATCCCAGAGGAATTAGAAAGACTTCTCAGGAAAAATGCTGTTATAGAAAGAACTCAACATGAAGTGGATATGGAGAATAATCACCCAATTCCAGCTAATCACCACAACATGTTTCCCTTCACCACAGAGGACTTTGTTATGAAGCTGAAAATCCACCAACTTGAAATTAATTTTAATCTAAACGCCTCGTATGGAAATGAAACAACCCTGCCTGTGATGCCAAACTGTGACCACCAGCCCAGCAACTCGGCGAACAAACAGTTCCCTGATGGAAATGAGAATAAACCCACCGGCAGCCCCCTCGGAACATTTTGGGCGCAAGGCCAAAAGATCAAGGAAACCCACACCTAGACAAAGAAAACTGGCCAATATTACAGAGATGTATCCCAAGAAAAGTGAAATCACAACGGGCTGTTCTCACAGCAAATGATAGGAGTAAACCTGCTGGAAATGTTGAAATTCCACTACAAAGTAGTTTTGCTCCTCTTCAAGGCAAGACAAGGCAAATGTATTTGTAAAGCACATTTCAGTACAAAGACAATTCAAAGTGCTTTACATAATTAAAGCATAGGAAAATAAAAAAAACAGAATAAAAGCAAGTTGGAATTAAATGTAGAAAAACTGAAACAAAACAAAACAAAACAAGGGAAAATGGAAACTAAAAGCAAATATTAAAACGAACTACAAACTTGAAATGATGATGAACTCAGGCTTTCAACACTTTTTTTTTTTACAGTTTTCTGGAAGTTTGTTCCAGATAAGTGGAGCATAGGAACTAAATGCTGCTTCTCCTTGTTTAGTTCTGGTTCTAGGTATGCAGAGTAGGCTGGAGCCAGAAGACCTGAGTGGTCTGGAGGGTTGATACACTGAAAACAAGTCTGTGATGTATTTAGGTGCTAAGCCATTCAGGGATTTATAGACTAACAGAAGTATTTTAAAGTCTATTCTCTGAGATACAGGGAGCCAGTGTAAGGACTTTAGAACTCTAGGGTGATGTTCTCTACTTTCTTAGTCTTAGTGAGGATGCGGGCAGCAGCGTTCTGGATCAGCTGCAGCTGTCTGATCCACTTTTTAGGCAGACCTGTGAAAACATTGTTGTAGTAATCAATTCTACTAAATATAAACGCATGGATTAGTTTTTCCAGATCATGCTGAGACTTGAGTCCCTTAATGCTAGAAATGTTCTTCAGGTGATAGAAAGTCGACCTTGTAACTGTCTTTAGATGCTTTTGGCGGTTCAGGTCTGAGTCCATCACTATTCCCAGATTTCAGGCCTGATTAGTGGTTACTAGTAGCCTGGGTGCCATTCCGAACTTAGTCCCGCCCACAACGTTTTAGGTCGGGAAGTTTGGTCTGGCATTGCTCAATAGCAGCGCGAGTATGCTCACCCAATATCTGGCGGGCCAATCAAATCATCAGGGCGGGCTTTATACGATGATGGACAGATGATCAACAGTAACGTAATCAACCACGTCACCAAAGCGCGCTTGGGTTGAATTCGTTTACAACAACGATGGCTGCCGCTGGAGAGTTGAGGTGTGTAGATTCTGGTATTAAGTCTGTTCTAGAAGATATCGACAGGTTCGTGTGTTGAAGGACTCCTTGGATCCTTACATTCTTTTTGCAACACCAGCAAAATCGTTAACGCTCATCTTCTTTTGCTAGGCTAACCGTTGAGTTCCGTTGACAACAACTATGCGTCGCTTAACATACGTCACACACTCCGTTGCTCTTATTGGTTTTAGGTCTATCCAATTGAGTGCAGAGGAATTTTTTTTCCTGGATCGTTCGAAACACGCCCCATAATCACAGCTCTATGGAGCAGTATCAGACTCAAATTCTGACTAGAATTGAGTATGACCATGTCAGGCTAGGTTACTAGCTGAAGCAGCTGAAGCTGTGTGCTTACTTTTGATCACTCATCTCTTGGTCCAAAAACTATTATTTTAGTTTTGTTTGTATTCAATTGAAGAAAATGTTGGCACATCCATGCATTGATTTCTCCACAGAACTTTCCTTTAGCTTCTTTCACCCAGTCAGCCTGAGTTTTGAGCTATTTTTATTATTATTATTTTTATTATTATTATTATTAATAATAATAATAATAATAATAATAATAATGATAACAATAATAATTGAACTGTATTGATAAAGTAATATCATATTGGTCATATGATATTATGGTATGTGTGAATTAATTAATTTTGTTTTGACTGCGCTGATCGTTGCTGGTTGTGCAGGAGGCCCTGCGTCTAGATTTGACTCAGGATCAAAGAAGAACACTTGTATCGTTGTACATCTGCTGGTAGCTATTTTCACGTGAATAAAGTCTTAATGTCAACATTGAGTTGGGGGCCGCAGCCAGAAACAGCATATTTTTCATGAGCTCACAGCAGGTCAAACTAGGGAAGCGAAATCTCATCTGAGAATGAATTTGTGCAGAAAATGTAATGAACCTGTTTGGTATAGCCCATAGTCCTATCCTAAATGTATTAAGGACACACAATTGGTCACCTTTAAGGGACCAAAACTGATTTGGCATGGATTGAATATTTTAAATGGACAGACTAGACAAAGTGTAGTGGAAAGAGGGATGCAGTGTTAGGTGTTAGCTAATTTCTGACATATCAAGGCCGTCAAAAGGGTTTTTTGACTCTGTTAAACATTTGTGGGCCGACTGCTTGTCATAGCTACACTAGCAGAATAGACCAGTGGAAACCAAACAGTTAAAAATGACAGAAAATCCTGTGGTAATCCAAGCCTGCAATCCAAAACTATCCATTGGGAAAGAAGGGGCAGATTAGCAAAATCAGACAAAATGCAGATTGGGTAAAACCAAAATCAATAGCAGTTTTCTCCTCAGAGTATCTTGTAATTACATTCTACAGAGTGTCTAAAGCAAACTGTAACTTTCTAACATTTCTCAAAATTAATTTGAAGCTATGAATCAGATACTCACTTCAGCAAAATTTTCCCACCTAAACAGCTGTGAACTGATTTTCGAATAGTCTAGTATGACTGTACCTGCTGAATGGTAATTGGACAGTATTATAGGACAAGGATTAGAAAAATCTCTCACCATTACATATATAATAGAGAGAGAGATTTTTATATATATATATATATATATATATATATATATATATATATATAACCATTTTCTGACCCACTTAATCCCTCATGGGGTTGCTGGTGTCTATCTCCAGCGTTCACTGGGCAAGCAGCAGGGTACACCCTGGACAGGTCACCAGTCTGTCGCAGGACAAGACAGAGACAAACAGGACAAACAACCATTCTCACACACACTCACACCTAAGGACAATTTAGAGAAGCCAATTAACCTAACAGTCATGTTTTTGGACTGTGGGAGGAAGCTGGAGTACCTGGAGAGAACCCACGCATGCACAGGGAGAACATGCAAACTCCATGCAGAAAGACCCAGGATTGGATTTGAACCCTGAACCTTCTTGCTGCAAGACAACAGTGCTACCCACTGCACCACTGTGCAGCCCTATATATATCCATCCATCCATCCATTTTCCAAACCGCTTAATCCCTCATGGGGTCGCGGGGGTTGCTGGTGCCTATCTCCATCGTTCACTGGGCAAGAGGCGGGGTTCACCCTGGACAGGTCGCCAGTCTGTCGCAGGGCACTCTGCATCTCTCTTTTTTTATAATTGAATAACACAATTCTTATCACTAATATATTATTTAATGTAAACTGTTAAAAAAATAAATAAAAGGAACACTAAAATAATACATCCTAGATCTGAATGAATGAAATTGTATTAAATACTTTGTGTGATTTTTGTTGTCAGTACATTCAATTATGTAAAAAACAAAGACTATCAATGAAAATCAAATTTAACAACCCATGAAGGTCTGGATTTGAGACGGATCCAACTTTGATGTAATGTCCTTAAAACAAGTCAAAATGAAGCTCAGTAGGGTGTGTGGCCTCCACGTGCCTATAAGACCTCCCTACAACGCCTGGGCATGCTCCTGTTGAGGTGGAGGATGGTCTCCTGAAGGATCTCCTCCCAGACCTGGACTAACGCATCCGCCAACTCCTGGACACTTTGGTGCAACGTGACGTTGGTAGATGGAGCGAGACTTGATGTCCCAGATGTGCTCAATTCAGGTCTGGGGAACGGGCGGGCCGGTTCATAGCATCAATGCCTTTGTCTTACAGGAACTGCTGACACATTGCAGCCACATCAAGTCTAGCATCGTCTTGCATCAGGAGAAATTCAGGGCCAACTGCACCAGCATGGTCTCACAATGGGTCTGAGGATTTCATCTCTGTACATAATGGCTGTCAGACTACCTCCGACGAGCGCATGGAGGCTGTGCAGCCACCCAAAGAAATGCCACCCCATACCATTATTGACCCACTGCCAAACCGGTCCTGCTGGAGGATGTTGCAGGTAGCAGAATGTTCTCCAAGGCGTCTCCAGACTCTGTCACGTCTGTCACATGTGCTCAGTGTGAACCTGTTTCACCTGTCAAGAGCACAGGGCGCCAGTGGCAAATCTGACAATCTTTGTGTTCTCTGGTAAATGTCAAACGTCCTGCACGGTGTTGGGCTGTAAGCATAACCCCCATGTGTGGGCCCTCATACCACCCTCATGGAGTCTGTTTCTGATCGCTTGAGCAGACACATGCACATTTGTGGCCTGCTGGAGGTCATTTTTCAGGGTTTTGGCAGTGCTCCTCCTGTTCCTCCTTGCACAAAGGTGGAGGTAGCGGTCCTGCTGCAGGGTTGTTGCCCTCCTACAGCCTCCTCCATGTCTCCTGATGTACTGGCATGTCTCCTGGTAGCACCTCTATGCTCTGGACACTACACTAACAGGCAAAGCAATCCTTCTTGCCACAGCTCGTATTGATGTGCCATCCTGGATGAGCTGCACTACCTGAGCCACTTGTGTGGGTTGTAGACTCCGTCTCATGCTGCTACTAGAGTGAAATTACCACCAGCATTCAAAAGTGACTAAAACATCAGCCAGAGAGCAGAGGAACTGAGAAGTGGTCTGTGGTCTCCACCTGCAGAACCACTCCTTTATGGGGTCTTGCTAATTGCCTCTAGTTTCCACCTGGTGTCTGTTCCATTTACACAACAGCAGGTGAAACTGATGGTCAATCAGTGTTGCTTCTAAAGTGGACAGTTTGATTTCACAGAAGTGTGATTGACTTGGAGTTACATTGTGAATTTTAAGTGATCCCTTTATTTTTTGAGCAGTGTATTATCTATAATCTATAATATGTTAGGTATATATTTCATATGTTCCACAAATAATGAAAATACATACAAACTTATATATATCTATATCTATCTATCTATCTAATTCTTTCTTTTTTTATTTATTTATATTTGCTAATTAAGTGGTATGATATTAAATATATGTTCCATATGTAATCTATTGGATTAAGTGGTCATTTAGTCATGTTCGAGTAAGATGCTGGTACTTCCCTGCTTCACTAAAGTCAGCGCCCAGGGGTTATTGTGGCATTAAGCTAATGATTTGCTTATTAATGATCACCCTTTGCAAACTGAATATACGTGATGTTTATGATCACGTTTTGGAAAGTTAGTTCAGATGACAGAAAGAGGAGAGGAGAAGCAGTGACTACCCGTGGTAGCTGTGAATTGACGCTTTGTTATTATAAAGAGTGTCAAAGAAAAGGTTGGACACAAAATGACCAAAACAGTGAATGTATGAAATGACGAAGGGACACAATTACCAGCACTCAGCTATGACTGCAGTAGCCTTTAGCAAACAATTAAGTTAGAGTGGGTTAATTTGTGTGCTAAGACTTGGACTCAAGTTTGTTGCATAGTTATCTACAGATTAATGCTTCATAATATTAATTCAAATGTCTACCTAAGTGTTTGGATCCATTGTAAAAAAGAGAACAAAAACTTTAAACACTACAGACCTGACAATATTTTTCCTGGTACTTATTATGAAGCATTATTAAAGAGGCATTTTAAATGCTGAATGGATTTACAGTAAAAATTCTACTTTTGTTGCCACAAACATCATACCACTTTACTGATATCCTCTGCATTAAATTATAAAGAGAATACAAAGTGTATAACCCAAAGCACAACTTTTTACAGCACACAGAGGACCTCTGTAGAATAGAAAGGAGTGAAAGAGAAATTCAGGAATCCTGCTACATATAGCTACTGTATAAAAACAGGAAAACACAGACTCATCCCTTTCTATCACACCCACACATCTCCAGCAAGACTTATCGGTGCAAATACCCTAGCGTCACACAAAGCCTGTGGACACACACTTTCTACAGACAGATTTCTACAGTGTAAACATCTGTGCTCTATTGTTATCTACAGAAGCCCTCCCTCACGGCCTCCCATCCCCCTCACATTTTCCTCCTCTATCCTCCCCTCTCCTCCTCCTTCTGTGCTGCAGCATCCCTCTTTAAGGACAGAAAATGACAGGGTGAAGATGAGTGAATGCTCTAGCTTTACCTTTCAACGCAGGGTGTGATGTGGGGGATTCAACTGAAACGTTGCTGCTCCAGATTGTTGGCTAATAACATCATATGACCACAAACCACCTGCTCCTTCAGCTTAGTCATATGACCAGCTTTAGCTCTGGATTAGCACGCTGGGATTTGTAGTTTGCTGGTGTGGATGAGCCAAAGTGTTTCATATAAAGATCTTATATGATGTCATACCACCAGTTGCAGCTATTTAAAAATTAGGTGAACCCTTAGTTTTTTTTATGAAGAAACTACTGACCTATAACCTATAGAAAAAATATCTCAATTATGATAATAATTATTATAATAATTAAGAGGACTCTCAGTGAGTTGGTTATTTTCTGGGAAAAAAATGTTTATTTTTGTGTGCAGTGTATATATATATATATATATATATATATATATATATATATATATATATCACAGAATGGATAGCATTGTTCCAGTGTCTTTTACACATGATGATTAGCATAACCTAAAATGTGTAGTAATCTGTAATAAAAGAATATAGAATTCCCAATTCTTTTGTCAACACTGAGCGATTTTAAAGAAAAAAATATAAATAAAAATGAAACTGACACTCAAGATGTGCAATTAATTGTTATAAACGTATTTGCCACCATGGTTCATAGAAGGATTTGTAAATGTGTAGCTTCAGATTACTGTGGAGAGCAAACTAATCTAGGTATGGAGAGTTAAATAAACCACACAGAAAACAGCAAGTTCAAAGTCATACCAAGGTGTATTGTCATGGTGCAAAGCCATGACAATAAGGCCATTTTCCATCTATTTATGATCAATTATTATACAGTGAGAATGACTGCCTCACGGTCAAAGGGTATGGTGTTCTGTTTAAAGACCTGGATATCGTAAGAACTCACTTTTCAGAATCCATAGGATCCATTTGGCATGTTATGGCCCTTTTCCACTTGTACCATATCAGCATGCATATCATGGCTTTACTCGATTAATAAGGTGTTCCATTAGTAATGGTTCAGTGATACCAGGCCATTGTTTAGTACCTTCTTGGCCAGGGTTCCAAATGGGCAATGTCGGGCCAAAAAAATCGATGTCAGAAGACTGTTGGTAACACTGATTGGATGGAGGGTGGTGTCAGTAGTGTCATCACTCGAGTCACTCCCTGACAAGATCCAGAGTCATCATTTTTAAAAAGTCCCAACAAGATTGAGCGTACTCCGAGCTCTAAAGAAAATGGAAGAACTGTAATCGATACCGTAATCCATCGACGAGGAGCAGACCTTTCTGTGCTTGGTGGCTGATGAGATGATACAGAGGTAGCTAGACCCAAAATCAAAAAATAAGTGATATCCGAGGTTTTGACTGCACACAGCTGCCAGTAAAGAACGCTATGCTGAGACAATCTTAAAAATCTGAAGTGATTATCAGACCATCAAGGACCTCCCACACAACACAGCAACAGTTTCCTTCTCATACTGTATGTTTTATTTAAGGGACATACAAATGTAAATATCTCAGTTGAAGGTGAGGCTTTCCTTCTTTGCTTCCTATGAATAGTTTGAACAAAATACTCTGTATTGCTTTAACTAATACCTAAAAATACATATGAGCTGCATGTAGATTCTATTTTCTCTGAACATGCAGAGAATGGTCGGAGTCAATAAAACCCAACCATTTTTTCTGACTGTTGGATTGTTCTTAGCTTTTTTCTTTTATTTTGTAGTATGCACAAAACATATTTAAAGATATTTTTAATGTCATAAACTGTATTTGTCAACAGCTGGGAAGGCCACAAGAACATTTTATGTATGCAGTAGCACAAACTCCTGCTCACAGTTGTTATGCTGGGTCAAAGATGTCAAAAGATTCCTGTACTCTCAACCGGTAGCTAGATTCCACAGTCTAAGGAACCTTCATTCAAGGTCACAGATATATTTAAAATCGTATCTTGTTGCAGTTAGCTGCACAGGAAGCTAAGCGTTTGTTCAGAAATCATGAAGTTCTGTTATCACTGCAATAACATCCCATCACTGGGAGGCTAGGTTAAACATCCAGACTGACTGCAGTGATAAATATGTGCAGTTTACATGGATGTCTAAACAGTACGTGAGAGACTGAATTGTGCGAATACACATTTGCAAGTGAGACACAGTGTAAATGATTCTCAACAAGTATTGTGTTTGTAAGACACTATGAACTGGGCTGATGGTTTATTGATTTTTAGAAGGGGTGATAGCCATTTTTGCTCAACACAGTGCAATTATAGAGTTGCGCTGCGTAACGTGGCTGCATGTTGGAGTAGATATGTTTTGTGTCTGCAGCTCAGATATTGAAGAGGTAGCAGTAGATTTTCATCAATATTATTTACCCAGAGAGTTCACCAGTGATATTTTGGCAACAGTCTATGTTCCACCATCAGCAGTTGCCCCCACTGCATGTGATGTCATCAGTTCAGTTGTTGATAAGCTACAGACATAACGTCCCAATGCTTTTCTGGCAATATCTGGTGATTTTAATCATGTCTCACGCTCTACTGCACTTCCAACTTTTCAACAGTTTGTCACCTCTTCTACTAGAGAAAACAAAACTCTGGACTTGTTTTACAAAAATGTCAAATACTCATACATCTCTAAAGCAAGGCCTCCTCCTGGCAAATCAAATCACAATCTGTTTTTTCTCTGCACAGAATATAAGCCTATTTTTCAACGGCAACCTGCATTAAGGGGACTGTGAGAAAATGATCACAGGAAGCTGAGACAATCTCTAGGAGAACAGTATAAGAGATGTGTGTTCAGGGATGAAGAAGATCACAGGCTTCAAGCAGAGGGCGGATTGGACAGATGGAAGTCTGGACAGAGCCAATGAGCTGGGCACATTGTACAACAGCTTTAGTTCAGGAACAGGCTTGGCATCCTCTCCTCCTGTCCACAGCCAAACAGTCGTCACACCCTCCTTTGACACAAAACTTCCCAGTCGCACCTCAGATGTTTTTGTCTTCTGCCTCAGTCATGGACCCTTCAGCTTCTGTTTGTTCGCAGCAGAAGATGGTGCTTCTCCCTTTGCCTCCCTCTTCCACTTTAGAAGTCTTTAGTCTTTAGAAGTCAAGTGAAGAGGCAACTGGAGAGATTGAAATGGCCTCCAGGCCCAGATGGTGTCTACGCCAGAGTCCTGAAGGCCTGTGTAGATCAGCTCTCTGGGATTCCAATGCACATCTTCAACCTTTGTCTGACCAAAGAGAAGGTTCCATTGTTGTGAAAGACCTCCTGCATTGTCCCAGTACCGAAGAAAACTTTGTTATTGGGACTCCATGGAGTTGGAGTTGAAGATGCCATCATACACCTGCTTCAACAAACCCACTGTCATTTAGACAAGGTAGACAGCACTGTGAGGATCATGTTCTTTGATTTATCCAGTGCATTTAACACAATCCAGCCTGATTTGTTTGTCAGAAACTCTAGAAGACTCAGGTGGTCATAACAATTGACTGGCTACCTGACAAACAGACCACAGTTTGTGAGACTGAACGGTTGTGGTTCTAGGTAGTCAGCAGGTAGTCAGCAGCACAGGAGCACCACAGGGGACTGTACTCTCATCATTCCTTTTCACTCTTTATACCTCAGACTTGCAATACAAGACAGACTCCTGTTATCTGCATCTGAGATGGACAGAAAGCTGAGTACAGGGAGCTGGTGGACCACTTTGTGGTCATCTGTTTGGGTTGCAGCATCAGAGCAATTGACTTACAGAAGCTCAACAAGCTAAGACAGAAGGCCGGCTCTGTTCTAGGTACTCTTCTAGAACCTGTGCAGATGACTTTGCAAAGAAGGATTCTTCATGAAATTAATAATATTATAGAGAACCCTAAGTATCCTGTTCAACTGACTGTTGTACAACAACTGAGTACCTTCAGTCAGAGGCTTCTCCAGATCAGCTTTAAGAAAGGAAATCCCACACCCATCACCATCTACAACAACTCTTTGAAGAAACCCCTGTACATGAGTTGCATCAGCATTTAATTTCCCTTTGGAATTAATAAAGTATTTTTGAACTAAATTTGAACTGAATTACAGCTTCGGGAAATAAGCTGTTTTTAAGGTGTTTTTTTATTTAATATTTCTAAAGCGCTGCAATAGACTGCCGACCTGTCCAGGGTGTACCCCGCCTCTCGCCCATTGACAGCTGGAGATAGGCACCAGCAACCCCTCGCGATCCTACAAGGGATGGACATGTTAGAAAATGGATGTATGGATGGTTGGTTCTGAAACGTTTCCCTGATGGACTGAGACAAACATTCCCCGGGTGGGTGGGATCTATGGCAATACGTCTGGCCTATTTCTGAACTTGTGCAGCATAGACTGTGATGTTTTGTCTTGGCGGTTGTACTGAAACAGCAATTTCCCTCTGGGATTATTAAAGTATGTCTGATTCTGATTCTGATTCTAATCCTTGCCCTTCAGTGCAAATGGCAGTGACTGTGCAGCTCTCACAGATCAAAATTTCTAACCTCCTTTCTCTGAGTCCTTTAAATGTGAGCAATGTGAGATTCCGTTTCAGCTTCAGCCATCCTCCTTTCCCTCTGACCATGCCAGAGTTGCATGTGCCATTTCTCTGCTTTATGGCAAAGCCAAGAGCTGGGAGACAGGGGAGTGGCAGCACGACTTGCCCATCTGTCATTCATACTCTTGAGTTTGCTAAGGAATTAATTTGGATTCTTGACCCCAACATTCCTACTAGGGGGTGGCTAGAGGCTTTTATGATCTCAAACAAGGCAGAGGATCCATTTCTGACTATATTATTAATTTCCACATCATTGCTGCAGATAGTAGCAGGAATGAGGCCCTCATTGATGCTTTTATGAAGGGCTTAAATCAGGGGTGCCCAAACTTTTTCAACAAGAGGGCCAAAATTAAAATCCATTTGAGGGACCTGGGCAAATACAATAATATAATAAACTAAATGCAAATGCTTCTTAAATTCAAGTCCTTTTATTTGCATAGAACTACTAGCCTTCCTTTCTGTTTGAGGAACATCAGAAAAGATGAAATATTTGGTATTTAAAACAAATACCAAAATTCCATTATAATTGTACAAGTGCTAAATATCCAAACGTGCCTGTCCAACAGCAAAACACATTAACAATAGTATGCCACTAGTGAAAAACGTGAAGCTGGTCTTTGGCTTTTATCATTCTCTCAATATCAGGCTGCAGCTGATTCAATGAGAGGGTGAGGATGTCCTATAGGTGTGGGTCTGTGAGAGTGCTTCTGAGCCTAGGCTTGATAAATTTCATTGTACCAAAGGTCTGTTCACAGATGTAAGTGCTGCCAAACAAACTTTACATAACCTGTGCCTGTTTAGGTGAGCTTACTGATTAGTATCTCATGCAAGAGTTTCACAGCATTTTTTGGAGGTAAATGTTTCAGCATTATGATATCTACTCAAAGCCAATTAATGCTATAAAGCTATTTATGTTTACCTGCAATCTGAAATTGAGGCTGTGAGCTATGTGTAATATGAGAATTATATTTTTATTTGTTCTGTCTTGTTTTTGAGAGATCAGTGAGCGCTTTTATTCATGTTCAAGGGCGCCCAAGTTGTATGTTATGAGAATATACTAAGTAATCTAATGTGAATTTAAGGTAATGTTATGAGTGCAAATATTTTGTTTACACATTTATGCTTGTTAATAAGTTGTTAATCATCAAGGTGAATATAAGAATTGTACAACCTTAAAGGTGCAGTACAGAAAAAAGGTAATACAACAAATATTTTGAAATATTTGTGTTTGTCACATTGTAATGGTTGACATAAAAATAAGTATATTGATATATAGTTGCAGTCAACTGGGATGTATACAAATATAGCCATAAGATTATAATATTTTATGACATTGTCTGTGCACAGGTCATGTATTTTTTTTTTTTCTTGAGTTGCTCCAGCACATGAATGGACCGTGAACCAGAGTTTGATGGCGAGCCATCTTAGGCCCTATTCAGAGCTAGCATCAAAATCTTGGCTGAACTGAATCCTATTAGATGTCACTATCCCCAGGTGTTTGGGTTTTGCTGTTTCTTTTGTATTTATGTTCTCTCCATTTTCTTGTAGTTTTGTATGTCCTTCTCCTCCCCTCAGATTCTCTACCTTTCCGTCTGCCTCAGTTGCAACTCATTTCCCCTGATTAGTCCCCCATCTAGGGTCATGTTCCTTCCCACCTCCACCCCAGTATTTGAGGTCTTTTATAATCATTGATCCACACTGGATCTCTCCGTTACTATGCCTATTTTCCTGCCCAGTTCTCTGTCTGTTCTATGCTCCGATCTCCTTGTGCCATACTGTAAGTTTTTGTTTTTATTATTAGTAAACTCTTTCTAACTAACCATATGCTGCCACAGTGTTGTCTGTGGTTTGGACAGCTCATAAATCATGCTAGTTGACAGTAGTCATTTACCATTCACACCTCCCATGAAGAGTTATCTTCCACTGTAAATGAGCTGTCCACTGACTAATCAACAAGTCTGCTGATGCCCTTAGACATCCCACTCATCCTGAAAGAAATCCTCCAATGTGGCCGAACAGAACAGTTCTGAATTAGAACAATCATTAGTCAAGTGTATTTGTATAGCACATTTCAGCAGCAAAGTTCAGTGATTTACATCATGAAAACATAAAAAAATCAAACACATCAAATGGTCACTGGTTGTGAGACCAGTAACAAATATTAAATTGTATCAAGTAAAAACATCAATACACATCAAATATGTTGGTTATTGTGTCCATGATTATGGCTGGAAAGCAACTCTTAACAGGTGGGTTTCCAGGGTTGATTCAGAGGAACTCAGTGCTTTGGCTGATTTGCAGTTTTCTGTAAGTTTGTTCCAGATTTGTTGAGCATAGAAGCTGACTGTTGGTTCTGGTTCTTGATATGCAGGGTAGACCTGAATAGAGCTATATTTTTGTGCGGAGCCATTCAGTGATTTATAAATTAACATAAGCATTTTTAATTCTATTATGTGAGCTACAGGGAGCCAATGTAAGGACTTTAAAACTGGAGTATGTTCTCTATCTTCCTGATTTTAGTGAGAATCCAAGCTGCAGCATTCTGGATCAGCTGCAGTAGTCTGATTGATTTTTTTTTTTCTCTAGATCTCATTCAGATATCAGTCCTTTTATCCTGGAAATGTTCTCTATGGAGAGAAAACAGACTCAATATAGGCGTGCATCTGTAATAATAGTGTAAACCTGTTTGTGTGTAGCTTTGGGTACTTGTATGTGTTTTTTAAACACATTTTGTGTGTAGCTTTGGGTAAATAAAATCTCACTACATTGTTGTTATCCTAAAGTGATTTTGTGACCATGTGTAAATGACACAGCACGTTTCCACCATGTTTAACTTGTTACAACAAAAAGGAGAACACAATGGTAGTGTCATGCTTGCAGTCAGGTGTAAACAAATTATTCAGATATGTACTGCAATGCACTGCAGTTTTTTCAGATTATATCGTATTTATGTATATTTTTCCAACCTAGCTGAATGTCACAAAGTAAATATAGGTCTATCTCATACATAAGAAATGCTAAGATATTCTACTTTCCACCAAAAAAAACATATTTGCCGCTTTAGCAAGAGAGAGATAATGTTAGACTGAAGAAAACTCAAATGGTCGTGTTTATCAGGCAATTTTGTATAAACATAAACACACTTGTGTATAAATTGGGATTGTGCGTTTCTACATTTATTTTGTACTCATATTTTTTTTGTATTTGTGTGTGGATTGAGCAGACATTTGCAAGTACCTGAATTTACACACAAAATGTGTTTTATGGTTTACAAATCATGCTTTACACATACAAGTACCAAAAGCTACACACAAACAGGTTAACACAGGTTAAAAATCTATTATTACAGATGTACATCCATATCTATACATTACATCGTAATGTAGAGCTGTGTATCATCTGCATAGTTATGGTAACTAATCTTGTTTCTTATAACCTCAGCTAGAGGGAGCATTTAGATATTGGGTAACCCACATGTGACTTTTGTCCACTCTGATTAGAAGTTGCCTATTGACACAAAGACATCCTACCTGTTCTCTAGGTAGGATTTAAACAGATTTTGAAACTAATAAGGGCTGTACCAGAGAATACGACACAGCTCTCTAGTCACTTTATTAGTATATCATGGTCAACAACGTCAAATGCTATGCTGAGGTCCCCCAGAATTAGCACTGTGGTTCTTCCACAGTCTGTATTTATGTGAATATCATTGAACACTTTCATTAGGGCAGTCTCTATACTGTGGTGAGCACAGAAACCGGACTGAAAAACATCTAAATGGTTGGTCAGTGTAAGGAAGTTACACATGCAGCTATTTGAATAATTTTACTGATAAATAGCAGCTTTGTCATTGGCCTGTAACTCTGCAGACATGATTTGTCCAGATTGCTCTTTTTATCTGGGGTTTAATAACTGCTGTTTTTAAATCCTGGGGGAAAGCACCTGATGAGTGGGATGAATTTACCTTTTGTCTTTGGTCAGATCCAAGGACAGGCCAAACCTTTTTAAAGAAGGTTGTAGGTAGGATATCAAGACAGCAGAAGGAGGAGCTTAACTGATTTATGATGTCTTCTAAGTTTTTACGGTTGAGTAGTTGAAATGCAGTAATTTTCTCTGCATATATGTTTCAGTATAACGTTGGTACTGAAAACGGAAACATCCAGTGTGGCATAAGGTGTTGCTTTGAATGGTGTTTCTTCCCTCAATAAATGAAATCAACATTTGAAAAACTGCATTTTGTATTTACTCATGTTGTGTTTGATATTAAAATTGACTTGATGATCTGACATATTTATAGGTGTGACAAAAAAAACAAAATAATAAATTTTAGAACACAAAGGCTAAATCACGGTACTGATCATTATCCTACACAATTCTGCTGTATCTTATCTGTCTTCGTAATCAACAAAATGTGTTGAAGGTATATTCAGTTACTTTTGCACATTTTATCTATATATTATATTTTCAAGTTTAATAACACACATGGAATTAATGCTTAGAAAAGCTGTCAGTCTTGTCAGGAAAATTGCTCTCACCTTTTCATAGTTCTATTTGGTGTTGTTGAAAATCTGCCCTGCTCCAACCACTGCAGCTCTTTACACTAAAAACTGGGATTTCACTTATGACACTCGGTCCTCAGAGGCATCTGCCTCACTGACACAAAAAGTGACCTTCACACTCTCCCTCTGTTGAAACAGTGAACTGCATATGGCAAGAAAAAAGCAGCAGAGAGAGTGACCAGCTGTCCTGTTCAGAGTGACAATGATGTATGTGGTGATCAAGCTGTTAATGACTTATTTGGACCTCAGCCCGACTTTACTGTCCATATCTATGCTGATAGAGAATTTTCTTTCCTTTAAAAAGTTGTCATGCTGTCAATGTTTGAAACAACTGTTCAACAGGAATAATCACATTGATATAAGTTACATGGTCTAAATAAATTGGGGGAACAAGAATGGGGAACACACCTAGACATTTGAGCATGTTATACATTTACAACTGTCTTTGAGATTTCTGCTATTCAGAAAGGCCAAACCAGTCTCATTGAAGCTCCGATATCCTGCTGAGAAACAAAGATGTTTTGTAGACCTTTCTATCATTTATTTTGTATTTATTCTGAAAAAGATAGAGGATTCATTCTATCAATTCATCATTCAAAGGATTTATCTGTTTGTCTAAAATAAGTTGATTGGCAGTTTGATGCAACATGTAGCAAAGGGGTAGCACTACTTTACTGTATTCTGCATAAAGCTGGAAAAATGTTGATTACTCTAGCACTGTATTCTGGCATCTAATTGAATGAACAGTATAATTTAGAAATTGTCAGGATGCAGTTTTTGCTCACTGCATCCTGGACTATTATGGCTCTTTCCACCTCTCATGCAGCCCAGCTCTCACTCCACCTCCTCGTTAGTTCCACCTGCCGTTCCTAATTATCCCGGACTCAGTTCACCTGGCATCTTTCCTACTTAAGCTCCCTTCAGTCTGCTCTTCCCGGCTGGAATGTCTTCATCCAAACCTCGTCCTGCCTCGTGCTTCTCACATCTGCTAATCAGAGCTTCCCACGCTTGCTAGCCAGAGTTTCTAGTGATGGTGAGATGAAGCCTCATGAGGCATTGAACCGCTTGAGCCAACTGGTTCGAGAAAAGGTTCATTTCTTGGAGCTTCATGTGCACACGACACCACCTACTGGCCAGGTGTATAATAACAGCCAGCTGTATCTTAACACATGTGATGCATTGATTTTTTGTCTATTATGGCTCTTGGGAATAACTTCACAAAAGGTGTAGGACGAAATCATTTGTCTACATAAATTGTGTATACACATATGTGTATATTTAAAATATTGTCTAAATGTATTCTCTGTGTGTAATTATTCCCAAAATAGTAGTGTCATGTGATATGGCATGTTGGGTAATAATCAGATCTCTCAACTTTGATCAAAAGTTAAGAGTGAGAATTTTGGGGGCGTGGGGGGGGGGGGGGGGGTTATGGTCAACATTTTCCCCTCAGCAGCAACACTGAAGCACACAGAGGTTCACGCTGTGGCTTTACGCACGATCCAGCTGCTGATGTCTCCCTCTTTTCAGCTGAATGCACTTCTAGACTGTTACAGTTTATAACATTCTCATCACCTTTCACAGCGACAGGTTTCTCAGTCAGTCGCCACGCTGACCAGACACATTTCTATTGCTCTCGTCAGTGCGGTGGGCGGATTTTCCCCCCGTTGGTGCGCTGTGGGGAAAATGCATAACTAAATACTGTAAAGGGCTCCTATAAAGGGAACAGGGTTACTGACAGGTCTAAGATGAAGCCCCTGATGTTACAAGTTCTTTAAAATGACCCTTAAAAGTGCGCACCTGAATTAAAGCACGAGTCAGCAGCCCACCGAAGCGCCACTGATTCTATGTTGTTAAAAATGAAAGAGCATGAAACACAGCTACTAACTCTCCTATTGACTTTAACTGGCACACGTTGCTACCGATGTGAGGACATTAAACGTAGTGATTCACGTTTTGAATGGTGAACGGTGATAAAAGCACCTGCTCCGAGGGAAAGGAGGGGGAGAGGAGCAAGCGCTGAGGCACAGAAATACGGTGCATGTAGTTAAAAAATGCTCAATTAATAAAAACAAAACTTATAAACAGACCAAGTGGCGTTTTAAACTGCATCTGGTTATCAGAACTGTTTTATGATCCAGCGTGCAGCCATGACTGGTTCTGAATGAACCGGTCATCTGGCAAAATCTGAGCCACTTCCCGAAGCAGTCACGTGGTACAGCCGGCCAGCGAGGCTTCGGACGTCATCGTTTTCGGCTCCTCCCCTAAATGAAGCAAGCCTCGATACGCGCTTTACGGAAACGTCCCCTCCATTACTCGACACACGCCTCGAAGCCTCGGCACATCACGTAACATCACTAAGAGTTTCCTACGTCTGCTAGCCAGAGTTCCCTTCGTCGACGCCTGCCTGCCCGCCTGCAAGTTCTCTCTCTGCTGTGCTGCTGGTTCTGCTGCTACCCCAGCACTCCAAGTAATCGCTCTGCTGTGCTGCTGGTTCTGCTGCTACTCCAGCGCTCCAAGTAATCGCTCTGCTGTGCTGCTGGTTCTGCTGCTACTCCAGCACTCCAAGTAATCGCTCTGCTGTGCTGCTGGTTCTGCTGCTACTCCAGCACTCCAAGTAAACGTTCTGCTGTGCTGCTGGTTCTGCTGCTACTCCAGCACTCCAAGTAAACGTTCTGCTGTGCTGCTGGTTCTGCTGCTACTCCAGCACTCCAAGTAATCGCTCTGCTGTGCTGCTGGTTCTGCTGCTACTCCAGCGCTCCAAGTAATCGCTCTGCTGTGCTGCTGGTTCTGCTGCTACTCCAGCACTCCAAGTAAACGTTCTGCTGTGCTGCTGGTTCTGCTGCTACTCCAGCGCTCCAACTACTCTTGCTGCTGCTTAGCTCCCGGCTCCTCCTGGACTTCAGTGCTCTCACGCCTGCCCTAAATGCTCCTAGGCTCTCGGCGTCTTCCTGGATCTACAACACAGCTCCTGCTCGTCCACCTACTCCTGTCATCTACATCCTTCTGCTTCAGCTCAGTTAAGACTCTGGTTCTCTCTCTCCACAACTCATCCTCGCTTCAATAAAACTCTTACAACAAAACTCTCTGTGCGGCTGAATTCGGGTTCCAACTCCACAGATCCTGACAGAAATCTTCCCAGTATTTTTTTTCTTAAAGACAGTGATTACCTTATCTCTTTGTAATGATTTTATTTTTTGTTTAGCCAGACAAAATTATTCCAACAAGTACATTTATATCAGCTTCCTATACATGTTAAAAGTCTAAAGACTTTGTATAATATAATCAGAAAAAAACAGTCTGATTTCCCCTCAGATTTTTTCTTCATCTATATGGTATATGTTTGAAAACAGAAGACATACATTTTTCCTTGTCTAATCTTTCCAGATCCAAAGTCAGAACTGTCCTGGCTGCACATTGAATATACAGGTCCTTCTCAACAAAATTAGCATATTGTGATAAAGTTCATTAGTTTCCATAATGTAATGATACAACTTGAACATTCATATATTTTAGATTCATTGCACACTAACTGAAATAGTTCAGGTCTTTTATTGTCTTAATCCATGCAATTGAGTTGTCTGGGCTTCCTAGAAAACTCAAATTGATGAACAGCTTTACATGACCTGCCAATTAAATATATATTTAGAAAAGACAGAGCTGGTGGATGACAAACACAAGCTGTACAATTATTTACCATGACTAAGAGTGCCGTCTGTAGAATCAAGGCAGCATATGCCAAACACAAAATAGGTAAACAGAGAAGCAGTGTTGGAGAGTTACAGCACAGGCAGAAATAAAATATATCAGGAACGATGCTTCAGACACTACAAGAGTTCTACACAGCATAGGATGGCCAAGAAGTTTGAGATGAACTGCGGGAAGCATTCAACAGCAAGTACATTAAATTCAAGCAAAATGTATGTGATGAGGGGTTATGGGGTAAAAGTACTCCTCTTTCCTCATTTCATTTCATATCACATTGTCATATAATTTAACCTAGTCAGTTACACCCAGCAATGTTTTGTAAATTTCATGGAACCATCTAGCAGACTCTGGATTAGGTAAACCTATCCCATCTCCCAGTGGTAGGTTTAACTGGCATTGAAGTGAGACTAAAATTTGTATTTATGTAATTAAATATTGGGTTCCTTTTTTCCCCACCTGGAGTGATTCACCTTAAAATTATAGTTGTTAATCCTGTTTAGGTACACTTTGTTATACTGGGTGAAATGGTCCTATCCTGAGAATAGTCAATTATGTATTCAGAAAAAGGAATGAAAAAATAGATCTCTAGGAGAGCTGTAGGCCTGTAAAAACTCTGACCAATCCCTGCCATTCGGTCCGAATGGCAGGGATTGGTCAGAGAATTGGTCCTGCACACACACCCCTCTGTCACTCGAGTTCCGGGGGTATCACTTTATCCCACAAGGCAATCATTGTTGTCCCACAAGGCAATCATTGCGACGTGGTCATGGAACACCAATATGTATGCACGTTTCTTGTTAGTATCTGCATGCAGGCTGTGTTTGGTTAAGTTCTGTGTTAGCTGTTCAGTGTAGCTCTGCTGCTCTCACTGTAAACTTTGAAAATGGCTAAGAGTCGCAAGAAGCAAACTGTGTGACAAGTTTATGAGAAGAAGAGGAAGGCCTCAGAACAAAGAAATAAGACCAGTGTATTTGGAAGATGTTTTCATGTGATCCCCCTAAGGAGCAGAAGAACAGGCAAGATGGTATTGCACATGGCAAGTTTTTAAAAAAAGACTTTGAGATTTCTTATTCACATTTCCAGAAAAATCGCCTATTCCAGCTTTAACAGATGTGGCTCATTAAGACAGTGAGCTCGTGCTTGTAGTTTAAAATTCTAGTAAATGGCAGATATGTCTAGAGAGATTATAACACAATCTTTATGGAAAAAAACTTAAATTGGCAGCAATAGACAGTATTACGGATCCAGAGGCTAGAATTGTAATAGTACAAATATCTATGTATAACCAAAAATGATGTATTGTCAGTATATATATATATATATATATATATATATATATATATATATATATATATATATATATATATATATATATATATATATATGTCATGGTTTAGTTTGGTTTGGCTTCTGTTTACCATTGCTCACTATTTATAGGTGGGGACTTCAACTTTGGTCTAAATGAAGAAAAAGACAAGTTGACTACAACAAGGAGTCAGCGCAGTTGGCAATCATTAAATGTAGTCAAACAATACGTGAGTGATTACATTTTTTCCAATGTCCATCCTTCCTACTCTCGCCTGGACTATTTTTTAATCAGCAACTCACTGCTGATTGACATTTCAAACACTGTGACACATCTGTAACTGCCAGTGATCATGTTAATGTCCCTTTAACCCTAATAAATAAAAATGTAAGCCCACGAAACACAAGCTGGAGATTTAATACACTGTTGTTCAAAGATGAAGAATTTAAAGAAGAGTGGGCTTCATATTTGGAGTACATTGATCTACCAGTGACATCTGCATCTATCCTTTGGAAGGCAGGGAAAGCAATAATGATAGGTAAAATCATTTCATTCTCATCACGTAAAAAACCCCCAAAAAGATTTAAGAATTAGAAGAAACCATCAAGTTGTTAAACGCCTCCCCGGAGGAAGGAAAGCTGGACAAAATGTCACACTCCTGGCATGGATGGAGGTAGAGACTGAGCAGTTGGGAAGGTTAGGTTGAGTTTATTTAGTGGTTATCTTGGTCAGGCAGGCAGTGGTCAGATCTGTAAGGTCAGTCAGAGGTGAGGGCAATCCTTGTAATCAGTGTCGGACAAGCAGGAGGTTGAAGCCGGGGAATCCAAGGTGGCAGGTGAGGAAGCAGGTTAAGGCAGGCTGAGGAACTGGACAAGGGAGAAAACAGGCAGGTTAGAAATATGTCAAACTTGGCTCAAACAGACAAATGGCCTGAAAGTGTTCCCACTGGGATTAGAAAACAATCTGATGCTGTGCAGGTGGAGGATCCGTCCTCATATGGCAGCAGCTGCTGATCATAGTGATGATGCGCAGGTGTGAAGGTCACAGCACAGCAGCTGGTGTGACACAAAATACTAAAGCAAAATTACAGTTAAATTCATTTATTGAAAAAATGTATAGAAACCTTGAACATGGCAATAAGTTTTTTGCTAATCAGCTAAAACAAACTATATTTATGATTACAGACTCAACTGGGAATACAGTATAATATCTTGAGAGTGTAAACAATACCTTGCAAGATTTCTACAAAGCTTTATGGTTTACATATCGCAATTAGACCCCTCAAAAGTTATGTTGCACAATTTCTGCGTAAAACACTTCCTCAGTTATCAGGTAGTCAAATGATGACCCTGAATTCACCCCTGACAACAAATCCAGGAAGCTCTCAAAAGAATACACAATAAAAAGGCTCAAGGTCCAGATGGACATTCAGCAGAATTACATAAAGAAATTCTAGAATATTATGGCACCAACATTCCACAGAATGGTGCAGGAAACTCAGGAAAATAGCAGAATCCCATAAAATACCAATTCTGCCAACATCAGTCTCCCGCTTAAACAAGACGAAGATCTGGTCTTTCCTACCAGCTATTTTACTATATTCCTTATTATTTTTGATATTAAAATAATCTGTAAAGCTGTTGCCCAACAATTAGAGGAAATAACTCCTTTCTTAATCCATGCTGATCAGTGTTATTTTTTATAAAAGGAAGGCAGTTTTCCTCAAATGTACACAGGTTACAACTTAATAGTAAAGCCATTGAAACTAATATATTGTCTTTAGATGCAGAATAAGCATTTGATAGACTTAATTGAAAATTCTTGTTTGCAACTCTACATGAATTCGGTTTTGGATTTTTTTAAATAAATTGGTTAAAATATTATAGAGTTCCTCAACAGCATGTGTCAGGACAAATAACCAAACAGCTTCCAGCTTTTGTTTGCAGAGGGGCACCAGGCAAGGATGTCCGCTTTTCCCCTCACTGTCATGGTGCAGCTTTGCCTGCAGCACCATGGACATTTCATGGCACTCTCCGCCTTCCATACAGCTCCTGATTCCATGCTCCATTGATCAGCTACACCTGTCATCCCGAATCAAGCCCGGACTCATTCCACCTGTGAACACTACTATAAAGACTCACCTCAGTCAGCTCTTCCCCGCCGGATCGTCTGCACACCACTGCTCACAAGCATTCTCACCTTGACCTGCCTGAAGTTTACTACGTCTTCCAAGCCTGCCTGTTCCAGCACCGCCTAACCTGTGCTTCCTCCTTCTACCTGCCGTGCTCCCTGCCTCCGTCTGCCCGTCAACATCCTAGCTCTCTCTCTCGCTCTCTCTCTATCTCTCTCTTTCAGGTAATTAGATTAATATAATCTTTTTCAAGAATTTAAAATTATTCTGTAAATTGGTTAAAATAAACACTGCAGATTGATTGTTCTTTGCAGAACTCTCTAAATACACATCTACAGCCAGGGAGTATTACATATTAGGGTATTAATGGGTAACTTAAATTGGTAGATTTAACAAAACTTAACCACTTCTCTTAAAGAAGATAGACGATGATCTGGCCAGATTAAAATCTCTACCGTTTTTACTTATAAGAAGGGTTACTTCAGTAAAAATGATGATCTAAACTAGAATTAATAACTTATTATTAATTACTTATCTCTGGACTCCATCTCTAAATCCCTTTGAAAGATAAACCTCTTTGTATTAGAATACAAATGCTACAAAACACTAAAGATAAAGGAGGACTAGATCTGCCTAACTTTCACCATTACTTCTCAGCAAACAGGCTACAATACATCTCAAAATGGTTAAACCATAATTCCTTAGATGAGTCCTGGATAGGTATACAGTAGAACACATAATATGTAATAATATCAAGATTTCTGACATGCCATTTATTAGCTCAAATATAAGATGACATATATGCTTTAAAAATATCAATATCTGTTCTCTTCTCTAACAACATGGGGGGAGTTTCTTAAGATGACCAGGTCACCATGGCTACACGCTCCTTCTGGAGGAGTGAATAATGCTTGTCAAGACAGGAAACTTTTTTACTAATCTGTCTGTATGATTGGATTGAATTTGACTTTGTAAAGTGTCTCAAGATGTGTTATAAATTGGCACTATATAAATAGGAACTTTATTGAGTTGAATCACTTATTCCATGCAGCTGAACACCCATCTAGAATAATCCTGACAGGATTGATAATTGATAAACTTTCTAGACTGGAGGAGTAAAGCCTGATTCTCTCTTCACGTCTGCATCATCTGTACCTACAGCTCCTGGTGTTGCGTCCACTTCTCCGCCCAGTACTGCAGTATCCACTCCTTTTTCCTTTGCCATTGAGCCACGCAGCACTCTACCCTGCCATCTCTCTGCTGCCACTCCTAATGAACCGGAGGACAATTTGAGGCCGTATGCCCGTAATGTTAATCAGTTTAGGGTTTTCTCATCTCCATTCATCCCCTGAGTTAGCCAAGAAACTCAAGGAGGTTGAGTGTGATTATGAGGCAGCATTGAGTTTTTTATATGGAGGTCCACCTTCTCTAGTTTCTTAGAATTCCTTTGCTGTTTCTTCTGATGCTGCTTCTGGACATGCTCCTCCACCTTATCCAGATTCCATTGCACCTGCTGCTAGAGCTTTCCCTTGTGAAAGATGGCACTGACATCGCCGGAGCTCTTCAGATGACTCTGGATCACCTAAGGGTCCCAGTGTCTGCTCTTCACCATATTTTAGTCCGGATCCTGAGTTCCTGATGGAGGTTCTTTTTGCAAACTGCTTTAGGTTCTGGTTCCAGAGGTCTTCAGGGAGATGGAGGACGACCCAGATTATACCACTGAGGGTCTTGAGGACACTTATGTAATGATTCTGGCACTGGAGCTGATCCATTTCCCCTTTTTACTCACCTGCTCATTCTCCACCTCTCTGCAATTAAACGTTACTGGCTCCACCTGTCTCCAGCTGCATAAAAGCCCCGTCAATCTCAGTCTCCAGTGCCAGAACGTCTCTAGCCTTTTGCCGAGTACCTTCAAGCCTGTTAGTTGATTCCTGCCTGCCTGTCTGTTGCTGACCTGACCTGTCTTCTGTTTTCCCGAGCCTGCCGAAGCCCTTTCTGGTCCTGTCTGTCCGAAACCTGTCTGTCTGGAAACCCTTCCCCCTGGACTGTCTCCCCGTGTGCTGAACCTGGACCGAACCTGAACCCGACCTCGGATGTCCCTACTGCTGGATCTTTGGCCCCAACGTTAACGAACCCGGACTGTCGTTGGATTTACGCCCCTGGATTTCCCCATACGGACTCTGCCTGCCGGCCTCAACTGCCTGCGGACGCCTCTCATCTCCAGAACCACCTTCCCCGAACAATCCAGCCCGCAATCAGGTTAGTGATCCAGCTTTGCTGTTTTCTCACGTCTGCCCCGCTGGTCACTAACCTGTTTCCTTGTCTCCAGGAGATTGCCGGCCGGCAAGACGCAAGCAGCGCGTCCCGAGAGCCCCACTTCCCCTCTCCTTTAAATAAACAAACCTCGTAACGCCACTGACCTGTTTTCGGGTAGTTTCTGGGTCCGACTCCTGCTCGTCACAGCACGTTCTGGCCAAGACATGGATCCCCCTTCCGACAGTCAGTGGCGTGAGGGAGTAGAGAAATCCATTTCTCAGCTAGAGGCCGGCGTCTCTGAGATTTTAAACCATCTCCGCGGCCAAGCTACTCCTCCGCCCTCACTTCCGCAGTCGCCTCCCTCGGCCTCTGCGTCACTTCCGGTGATGTCTTGTCAGCCCGAACCACGTCTCACCCCGCCTGGGCTTTTTAGTGGTGATCCCGAGCACTGCCGAGCGTTTCTCACCCAGTGTGAGATTCACTTCGAGCTACAGCCCTCCTCCTTTCCCACCGACCAGTCTAAGGTTGCGTATGTCATCTCATTATTGGCCGGAAAGGCCAGACTTTGGGGGGCTTCCGAGTGGCAAAACAACACTCGCATTTGCCACTCGTACTATGAATTCTCCAAGGAGCTAACCAGAGTGTTCAGCCCAGTGCTGTCCTGCAGAGAATCCTCTAGAGGGCTCTTATCCTTGAGACAGGGGGAGAAGTCTGTATCAGAATACATTATAGATTTCCATCTATTATCAGCTGAAAGTCTGTGGAATGAGTATGCACTCATGGACGTGTTTATTCACGGTTTGAATGATCGGATCAAGGATGAGCTGGCCACCCGGGAGTACCCTAAGTCTCTTAAGGAGCTAGAGGAACTAGCAACCCGGGTTGATCTCCGCCTTCTGGAGCGACGGAGAGAGCGCCGCTCAGCTCCCTCTCCCCGCCCTCGTTTCCCTGCTACCCCCTCTGTCGCAGCCTCGTCCTCCCCGAGGTTGCAGGACCCGGGGCCCATGCAGCTAGGAAAGGCTGGTTTGACTAAAGAAGAGCACCAGCGTAAGCAGCAGCAGGGCCTCTGCCTCTACTGTGGAGGAGCTGGTCATCGTGTCCGATCATGCCTAGTAAAAGACCCAGCTCAGTAGTGGGGGGAGATCTCTACTGAGCTATACTAAACTCACTGTCTCCCCAGACCGGTTACTTCCAGCCACCATAACCACTTCTACTAAATCTCACAGACTCTCCGTATTCATCGACTCTGGGGCCGACACTGAGTTCATGGACGAAGGTTTGGCCAGGAGGCTAAACATCCGACTTCACCCAGGCACATCCCCCCGCAGTGTTCTCGCCTTGGACGGCCACGAACTAAATCACTCTCGTCTTGTTTCTGAGCCCGTGGAGCTTATTCTGGGAGGTAATCATAGAGAAAGGTTGGTCTTTATGATCATTAATTCTCCACAGGTTCCAGTTATTTTGGGTGCCACTTGGCTCAGGAGGCACAATCCCCAGATTGACTGGCGACGGGTCGAGGTGATGGGATGGGCCCCTTCCTGCTCTGAGTCCTGTCTGTTCTCAACTCAGCCACTTCACTCACCTGTGGGTAAGATTGAGGATCTCTACCCAGATTTGTCTAAGCTCCCTTCAGAGTATCACGACTTGAGGGAGGTTTTTAACAAAGCAAGGGCTATGAGCCTCCCCCCACACCGACCTTATGATTGCTCTATTGACCTGCTGCCCGGAACTACTCCTTCTAGAGGCCGGTTCTATTCCCTGTCCGCCCCTGAGTCCGAAGCCATGAGCAAGTGTATTGCTGAGTCCCTAGGGGCAGGCATTATTCGCCCCTCCTCCTCACCCGCGGGTGCTGGTTTCTTTTTTGTGGGCAAGAAGGATGGCTCTCTCCGCCCGTGTATCGATTATCGAGGCCTCAACGACATAACTGTCAAGAATCGATACTCAATTCCCCTTATGAACTTAGCTTTTGATCAGGTCCAGGCTGGCAAGGTGTTCACCAAACTAGATCTTCGCAATGCCTACCACTTGGTTCGCATTAAGGAGGGCGATGAGTGGAAGACCGCTTTCAACACCCCTACAGGCCATTTCGAATATCTGGTTATGCCATTTGGCCTCACCAACGCTCCTGCCGTGTTCCAGAATCTAGTAAATGAGGTTCTGGGAGTTGTGATTGGACGTTTTGTGTTTGTTTACCTTGATGACATTCTCATCTACTCCAATAACCTCACTCTACACAAGCAACATGTCCGCTCCGTCCTCCTCCGTCTCCTGCAAAATCAGCTATACGTCAAAGCCGAGAAGTGTGAGTTCCACACCTCCTCCACCTCTTTTCTCGGTTTTACCCTATCCCCGGGTCAAATGGCAATGGACCCAGCCAAGGTCCGAGCTGTCACCGACTGGCCCACCCCGGTTGACAGGAAACAGCTCCAAAGGTCCCTGGGGTTTGCCAATTTCTATAGGCGCTTCATCCGAGGTTAGTCAGGTGGCCGCTCCGCTTCATGCTCTGACCTCAAGCAAGGTGAGGTTCACATGGAATGAACCAGCTGACAAGGCGTTCCGAAGGCTTAAGGAGCTTTTTACTACTGCTCCGATCCTGGTCTCACCCAACCCAGACAAACAATTCATTGTGGAGGTTGATGCCTCCAGCTCTGGAGTCGGGGCGGTTCTCAGTCAGGAGGCCGAAGATGGCCGTATTCACCCTTGTGCCTTCTTTTCCAGAAAGCTGTCTAGCGCTGAAAGCAATTATGACGTGGGCAATCGGGAACTCCTGGCGGTTAAATTGGCACTTGAGGAATGGAGGCACTGGCTTGAGGGCTCCAAGATCCCCTTTCTGGTTTGGACGGACCATCGGAATTTGGAGTACCTGAGGACTGCCAGGAGACTCAATCCTCGACAGGCCAGGTGGGCTCTGTTTTTTAGTCGTTTTAATTTCACTCTGTCCTACAGACCTGGCTCGAAGAATGTGAAGCCAGACGTCCTGTCCAGGATGTTCGAGGCAGAGGAGGAGGACCAAGACCAAGGATTCATTCTGCCTGATTCCGTGAGGTGTGCGGTTACCTGCCTTGACCTGGAGAAGGAGGTCCGACAATCCCTTGAAGGAACCCTGGTCCCCGAAGCCTGTCCCAGGGACCGACTCTTCGTCCCGGAACCCCTTAGGAGGAGGGTTTTGGAGTTTTGCCACAGTTCCCGCCTTTTCTGCCATCCCGGAATAACCAAGTCCCTTCACGTCGTTCGCTCACAGTTCTGGTGGCCCACCTTGGTCAAGGACATCAGGGAGTTTGTCTCAGCCTGCCCTCCTTGTAACCAGGCCAAGGTCTCCCGGCGGCCCCCGGCTGGTCTACTCCGACCTCTGCCGGTCCCCTCTCGGCCTTGGTCCAGCCTGTCTATGGACTTTATAACCGGTCTGCCGGTTTCTGATGGCCACTCAGTTATACTGACCATAGTGGACCGGTTCTCCAAGATGGTTCACCTGGTTCCTCTATGCAAGCTTCCCTCGGCCAAAGAGATGGGTGCAATCTTGACCAGAGAAGTTTTTCGTTTACACGGTCTACCGACTGATATAGTCTCAGACCGGAGGCCGCAGTTTGTTGCTCAATATTGGCGTGAGTTCTGTGCCATGTTGGGTATCTCTGTAAGCCTGTCTTCGGGCTTCCATCCTCAGACCGACGGCCAGTCAGAGAGGCTCAACCAGGAGGTTGAGACCAAACTTCGCCTCCTCTGCCAGTCTGACCCCACTAAGTGGGCCCAGAACCTTCCGTTGGTTGAGCACGCAATAAACTCCTCTCCTTCCTGTTCCACTGGCCTCTCTCCTTTTTACATCGTTTACGGGTTCCAACCACCTGTGTTCTCCGTCAAGGAGAGGGAGTCCAGGGTTCCGTCCGCCCACCTCTCTGCCTTGAGATGCCAGCGAGCATGGAGAAGGGCTAGAAGAGCCATTCTCTGTTCTTCCCAAGCTCAGGCTCGGGCTGCCAACCGCCGGCGGTTACCGGCTCCACAGTACCAGCCGGGAGACAGGGTTTGGCTCTCTACCAAGAACCTGCCCCTCAAGGTTGAGAGCAAGAAGTTGACGCCCCGATTCATAGGCCCCTTCCCCATCTCTAAGGTGGTTAACCCAGTGGCAGTGCGGCTGCGCCTACCTCCATCACTGAAGGTCCACCCCACGTTCCACGTCTCCCGGGTTAAGCCAGTTATAACCTCAAGTCTTGCTCCCTCCGCCAGACCCCCACCTCCCACCCGGTTGGTTGATGGCTCCCCCGCATACACGGTGAGACGCATCCTCAGGTCCAGAAGACGGGGCAGGGGCACCCAGTACCTTATCGACTGGGAGGGCTATGGTCCAGAGGAACATCAGTGGGTTCCCTCCCGACTCATTTTAGACAAGTCCCTCATCAGGGACTTCCACAAGACTCACCCTGACCAGCCCAGGGCGTCTAGAATCCGCCCTTGAGGGAGGGGCTCTGTAATGATTCTGGCACTGGAGCTGATCCATTTCCCCTTTTTACTCACCTGCTAAGTCTCCACCTCTCTGCAATTAAACGTTACTGGCTCCACCTGTCTCCAGTTGCATAAAAGCCCCGTCAATCTCAGTCTCCAGTGCCAGAACGTCTCTAGCCTTTTGCCGAGTACCTTCAAGCCTGTTAGTTGATTCCTGCCTGCCTGTCTGTTGCCGACCTGACCTGTCTTCTGTTTTCCCGAGCCTGCCGAAGCCCTCTCTGGTCCTGTCTGTCCGAAACCTGTCTGTCTGGAAACCCTTCCCCCTGGACTGTCTCCCCGTGTGCCGAACCTGGACCGAACCTGAACCCGACCTCGGATTTCCCTACTGCTGGATCTTTGGCCCCAACGTTAACGAACCCGGACTGTTGTTGGATTTACTCCCCTGGATTTCCCCATACGGACTCTGCCTGCCGGCCTCAACTGCCTGCGGACGCCTCTCATCTCCAGAACCACCTTCCCCGAACAATCCAGCCCGCAATCAGGTTAGTGATCCAGCTTTGCTGTTTTCTCACGTCTGCCCCGCTGGTCACTAACCTGTTTCCTTGTCTCCAGGAGATTGCCGGCCGGCAAGACGCAAGCAGCGCGTCCCGAGAGCCCCACTTCCCCTCTCCTTTAAATAAACAAACCTCGTAACGCCACTGACCTGTTTTCAGGTAGTTTCTGGGTCCGACTCCTGCTCGTCACAACTTATGCTAACGCCTTTGAGGGTCCGAAGCACTGTTTCCTCGAACCTGAGCGCATGTGCAATCGCACACTACATCTGGATTTAGAAGGCACATGCTCTGCCGAAAATAATATACAAGCTGAACTGTAAACAAAATAATAAACCAAGTTTCTTGTACCATTTTGCAAGTCTGGGGAGAAGGAGTTCCACGGTCCCACTCTGGGTGTGCCAGGTGCCTGGCAAGGCTGTGTCTGCAGTCTCCCGTATTTCTCCCGTCCCATGTTTGTCTTTTTCTTGATGGGCTGTACTGAAACAAATTTTCCCCCAAGGGGAACAAATAAAGCAATTCAATCAATCAATTCAAACAAGATGATATGTTCTGGCAGGGAGTGGATGAGTGAGGCAGATGAGTAGTGAGAGTAGCAGGTGATCATAGTTGGTACTAATTAGTTGCAGTAGGTGGAGCTGATCTGATGCTGAGTGGTGGCTGATGATAGGTGACTTAGCTGATTGGCTGGTGGCTGAGAGGAACAGGACGGAGCAGGACACGAGAAGGACATCAGCGATGGAGCAGGACTGGCAGGGATCCGGCAGCAATGGTGCAGGACCCTTGGCGGGCATTGGCGACTCTGAAGAGCACCTTTGAAGAGGAATCCGCATCTTGCTTGGAGCTGGGCGTCAGAAGTGTCCTGAAGCTTGGGGTCTGACGTGTCTTGTATCTTGGGGTCTGATGTCTCTTGTATCCTTGAGTTGGACGTGTCTTGTATCCTGGAGTCTGACGTGTCTTGTATCCCGGAATCTGATGTGTCTTGTATCTTAGAGTTTGGAGTGACCAGAAGTTTGGTGCCCAGGAACCACAGTAGCAGTTTAAATCACTGCTGCACCCTACTACATATTTGTCTACATTTGGTTTACATTGTTTACATTTCAACTGCCTACTGTTCACTGCTGCACTTTATCCGGAAGCAAATTGAAATTTATCCTGTAAGTGACTGCGATTGATCACTGCACTTTATCCTGTACTGTAATTCACTGCAAGGTATCCTGTAGAGCAGGGGTGGGCAATTAATTTCTTTAGGGGGCCACATGACAAATCTGAAATGTGCTGGAGGGCCGCACCACTAAAACGAATAATTGTATAATGCTCATTCTGCCTTTTTATGATTCTTTTGGTAATAAGAAATTTTACATATTCTGTAAATATGTATATAATGTATATATAAGTATATAAAAGTGATAGTGTAAAACAAACGCAATCATACTATAAGATTTTGATTTTTTTAATCTCTTCACAAATGAAAATGAGATTATTTTATAACGTGAACTTCTCCACCATGAACAATAAAGTCTTATTGTAAACATGAACAGCTTATCAACATTAGCACAAAATTATTGGAATTCAGTTAAGTTTTCAATGTGAAAAGTCCAATCTCTCCTGTGCTTCAACAAGTGCATTGAAGTCTGGTTCAATGTCTGATGCAGCTATGCGCAGGACAGCTGCAAGGTGGTCATCTGTAATGGAAGACCTGTATCTGGATTTGTTGAACTTCATCAGTGAAAATGTTTGCTCACACACATATGTAGATCCAAAAAGTACAAGGATCTTTTGAGCATGTCTCCTCAGGTGTGGAAAGTTCTCCTCTTTTAGTGAAGAGTAAAACTGAAGCAGTGAGACTGACTTAAAGTGCTCTGCCAAAAGTGTGTCAGCCTGCAGATCAATAAGTTCCATCTGAACATCACTACATGCATCTTCAACACTACAAGTGAAGGGCGAAGAAACCATGTTCATCTCACTCTCAACTATTTTGAAGTCTTGGAATCTCCTTGAAAACTCATTGTGCAGTGCATCTAACATGGATGAGTACCTCAGGAGCTGATCTGCTGATGGTGTAGCTTGCTTTAGCGTTGGCATGTGAGTGAGAATATTATCCCTCAGCTGGCTTGAAAGAAGCTGCAACTTCCTACTGAAAGCCTTGACTGCACTGTACATTTGAAATACAAAAAGTCCCTTGCTTTGCAGTTTCACATTTAGTTCATTCATTTGAGCAGTCACATCTACAGTAAAAGAAAGATCTACCAACCAGTCGGCCTCTGAAAGCTGGGGGATGTCCTTTCCCTTCCTCTCACAGAACTCCTTAATCTCGCTTCTCAGGTCCCAGAAGCTTCTCAGCACTTTTCCCAAGCTGAGCCACCTCACAGCTGTATGGTAGCTAATGTCACGGTGCTCAGTCTCACATTCTTCTAAAAGTGAAAGAAATTGTCTATGATTAAGAGCTCTTGCTCTTATGAAGTTTACAGTTTTTGTTACAACTTCCACTACGTGATTCACATTCAACACGGATTTGCATAACACTTCCTGGTGTATTATACAATGCAAAAAAGTTAACTTTTGTTCAGGGTTAATTTCTCCCACTTTATCTTGTATTCTCTTCAATAGACCAATGTTTTTTCCTGTCAGATTTGGGCAGCCGTCTGTTGTCACTCCCACCAGTTTGTCCCATTGCAGTCCCAAATTTTCCAGACATGCATTTACCTCCGTAAAGAGATCACCCCCTGTTGTTGTCCCTTTCATTGATCGCATGCCCGCCAGCTCCTCTGTCACTGCGAAGCCTGCGTTGATCCCGCGGACGAAGATGAGCAGCTGGGCGGTGTCCCGTACATCACTGCTCTCATCCAGAGCCAGGGAGAAGAAGTCAACGCCCTTTGCCATCTCCTTTAGTTGTCCCTCCAGGTTTTTTGCGATGTCCTCAACTCTTCGCGTCACAGTGCGGCGCGATAGTGGAACGCTCTCAAAAGCGCCCGTTTTGTCCGGGCAAATGATCGCGGATGAGTCCAGTAAACATTCTTTAATGAACTCCCCATCAGAAAAGGGTTTACTCTTTCTTGCTATCTTGTGAGAGATAACAAAACTTGTCTTGACCGCAGCAGCTCTAGATGGCAAGCGTTTTCTCAAAAGTGTTTGTTGAGATAGCAGCTTGGCTAGCAAAACTGACGACTCAGTGGCGCGCTCTTTATCAGAAAAGTTTTTGTATTTCTCCTCATGCTTGGTCGCGTAGTGACGATTCAGATTGTAATCCTTTAACACAGCAACTTGTGCGCCACAAACCAAACATAGGGCTTTACCTTTGACTTCTGTGAACAAATATTTCTCTGTCCAAGCCTTGTTGAATACGCGACCCTCAGAATCAACTTTCCTTTTTTTATGTGTTGACATTTTGGGCGGAAAATATGCTCGCTGCGTGACCTGACCTGTCACTGGGCAGACTGGGGGAGACAGATAGCAGCGTGCACGTGCGTGCACGTACGTGCTGCGCGCGCTTGTAAAAAACGCGTCAAGCCCTTTCAACATAAAAGACCGTTGCGTCGCATCCACACTAAAGTACTTGTTTTTTGGACTGATGGTCCGCGGGCCGGACAGGGACGCCTCGCGGGCCGGATGTGGCTCGCGGGCCATAAAACGCCCAGGTCTGCTGTAGAGTTACTGCAATATTTCTGAGCTGTGTGAAAACGAAATTTCGTTCTGTATGCACTCTGTGTATACAAAATGACAATAAAGAAAGTCTAAGTCTAAGTCTAAGTCTCACCGGAGCTCAGGTAACAGGAGCCAATTCAATAAATCAGGAAGTGACATCCCGTACAGCAGCTCCAGCAACAGCTTAGGGTCTTTGTATTAATCATGGGGCTCTGTATTCTGATCCAGTTGGACCCCTTCCTCGACGGAAACTGCACACGACTCCCTGGACCCTCACCTCAATTAGTACTGGTGCGCAGACTGGGGAAGGATCCAGCTGGACTCCCTCCTCAATGAACTTAGGAGCTTTAGCGGTACAGGAATACACCTGCAGCTCATCCTCAAGGAACTCTGGAGTGACAACTGGAGGCAGATCCACATCGACCCCCTCCTCAAGGGACTCTGAAGTGAATTCTGGTTCTGCAGCATTCTCCTAGTGATGAATACCGGAATGAAGACTGGGTCTGCTGGTTCTACGCCGTCCATATCGATGTGGGCAGTTACTGAGATGTGTTCTTTGACGCAAACAGGTTCTGAAAGACTTCTCCAACGAAAGCAGGCTCTGAAACATCCTCACAGACTTGGACTGGGTTTGAGATGTTCACACAGATTTGGATGGGTTCAGATGCATCCACCCTGAGGTCAACTGGCTCAGTGGGTTGAATGTTGATGTCAGACTGACCCCTGGAGGCGGACTTCAGAATGGCAGGTGATACTGGATGGTAGCAGAAAGCTTTTGATGCTGCCCTATAGTACTCCTGAAGCTCATTTAACTCCTCCTCTAAAACAAAGTCTCTTTAAGCCTCTTGATAATAGGCACAAACAATCTTAAAATAAACACTGAGTTGGTGATTGGTTCATGATGGCCACAATGTACTCTAATGCTTAATGTATGTCTTGAACCCTTTTTTCAGGCCAAACACAGAGTTACATGAAAAACCTTATTAATAAGGTGGTAGGTAACAGAAGAATGAGCAGAGGTTGCAGACTGAGGCTTACTTGAATCTGGTAAGCAGGCAGAGGATGACTTGAACAGATGAATGTAGGGAGAACCAGTCTGACCCAGAGTGCCAAGCAGAACCAGACTTGTTTTAAAGCTACAGACAGAATCAAACCTTTACAGGAGCAGCAGGCAACATCAGACATGACCAGAAGTTGTAGACAGAATCTGACAAATCGCTGACATGTTGTGCCATCAAGCCATAGGCAAAAATCAGCTGTTTTGTATAACTTTAGAATTAGTCGATTTTAGCGACCGATCGCTACAGCCAGGAGGCATTTTCTTTCTTACAGGTATTTCTAGGTCTGTCAAAACACAAACTGCGCTGAATGAAACCAAGTGGGGAGAAGCCAAGCTAGGTAGGCCAAACTGAATAAGGTCTGTGGAAACGGGACTTGTGTGAATGAGAGAGACCCAAGTGGAGCCAGGTGTCATTATTTTGAGGCATTTGGTTATGGTTCTCATGTGGATTCATGTTTTAGTTGTCATTTATTATGTTCTACTAGTCTTGCCATATTTTGTTTTGTGCTATTTGGGTTTTGCCTTATAAATTAATGTCTTCATATTCACAATTAGCCCCTTTTCTATTGCCACTCAAAAGCCGAAGGTAGCGTTTATATACAGATTTACCTGACTGATTTGTCTTTCCTGTGGCTTGGCTTTCCTAGAGTTTTGGTTCATCAAGCGACCCAGTACTTTTCTCTGCTTTCTCGGGGTTTGTTGAGGATCCAGCAGACTTGCAAGATGCCACCAAGGTGGAGTAAGGAGCTGAGGAGTTTACCAACCTATCGAATTCATAACCTTAATAAATCCTAAAAGTTGTTTTAAGATGTTTTTAGGCAAGAAAGAACATCTCCAAACTTCATCTGTGCAGTCACTTCATCAGGATTATGTACCAATTTTAATTCTGCTAAGACTTGTCTGTTATTTCCCTCAGACTGGATCTGTTCAACACAGCTGAAAAGTCAGTATAAAGTGTTTACTAATTTAGTGGGGAATATCTGCACATACCAGATATCAAATGTGAAAATATTGGCTTGACATTTTCAGTGTTTTGAGTTAATTATACACTGTGTGTGTGTGGTGGCGGCAGGTATAGAGGGGGGCCCCAAAAAGACTGCGTTGTCCCGGGCCCTAGCAAAGCTGTCAGCTGGCCTGCTTGCGCACACGGAGCAGGCTCAGTTTGTAATTTAAACTCCAGTTTTTCATTCGCTCCTTGCTAGATTATGCTGTTTCTGTTCATGCCATGCCATGACAAGTCAAGTCATCTCAAGCTCATGTCAAGCCAAGCCAAGTCAGCTCATGCCACACTGTTTTTTTGCAGCTTTCCATTATGTTCCCCCCCCCATTAAACTGTTCTACTCACCCTGCTTCTTCTGCATACCTTTCTGCACTTTGATCGACTCCAAGAAACACAATCTTGACACCAGGAGGTTACAGGGAGCAGAGACAAAGAGCATGAGGGATTTTAAGTACTTGGGGTCAACAGTCCAGAGTAACAGTGCACATGGAAAAGAGGCAAAGAAACATATCCAGGCAGACAGGAATGGATAGAGAAAAGTGTCAGGTTTGTTGTGTGATAATAAATTATCAGTGATAATGGAAGTAGAGTTGTATTAGACATGGGGGAGACCACTGATATAGCATGATTTAGAGACAGTGGCAAAGTTCTCTTTAAGAGTGACGAGGATGGACAGGATCAGGAATGAGTGCATCAGCGGAACAGTTCATGTTAGATGTATTGAGATAAAGCCAGAGGGGCCAGACTGAGATTGTTTGGACATGCACATAGGAGGGATGGAGAGTATGACGGTAGAAGGACATTGAGGCTGGAACTTCCAGGCAGGAGACCTAGAGGAAGACCAAAGAGGATATTTATGGATGGAGTGAAAAGGGATGTAAAGGTAGTGTGTATGAGAGAAGAAAATGAAAAAGATTAGGGGGAAACAAAAAGTTTGCTGCTGTGACCTCTGAAAGGGAAATGCCAAAATAAGTAATAGACATATGTACACAGCATGGGTAAGAATTGAAGGTGCAGGTGACAAGGCATATTTCTAATTTATTGTTAAACTTTTTGTTTTGAGTGTTCTAAAAAGGTTTTAACAATTTTGTCAGAAATAGGAAAGAACCAAAGACAGAGTATCAATAAAACAGTGTGGACAGTTTTAAAAAGCACCATGCATTCCTCTGGTGTACTTGTGTGCATATCCAGCATTGTGTTTAACAAAACAAGAATACTTCTTATTTTATAGCTTTTGTCATTTGCATAAAAAGCATGAATAAAAACATTAGGTTACTAAACAGTGTTTCTCTTCATCAATTGTAAATCAAAGGCAAGCAATACATCCACCTGACAAAATTGGAGACATGATGTAATAAAACAATTCCGTTACAAAAATGGTATGACAATAAAGCAAAAGACACAACAGAAGTGCCTTCAAACATCAGCTGAGTTTTTTATGCAAACTTGGCTTAATTCTGAGCCCCCCACCTTTAGTGCATGCATGTGGGACCAGGGGAGTTGTTATGGAATGTCCCAGACAACTTCTGGAACAGCCAGGGTATATGAAACAAAGCCCATCGTCCATTTGTAGCCAAATCCTGCCTTGTCTGTGTTCAAAAGCAGCAATGAGACAGGAAGAGAAACAGCATGAAACTGCCTCTCGACTGAATTATGCATGTTTCCATCTGCTGACAGAGGACAAGTCTGTCAGGCCGCCTCAGTGTCATAATTCACACAAACAGATAGACGTGCAGTATCCCCCTGGTCAACTGTGCATTTCTCTCTATTCTCCTATTCTTCATACTCTAAGCATGCATCAGTATTTCCATCAGCCCTGTTATTTATAAATATCCACATAACTTGTGTTAGCCACTCATGACACAAGAATATAAAAAATATCATGCTGAAGAAAAAAGAAAACTTTTAAACTGACGCTAAGTTTAGAAGTTCTCTTTCAACATTCGTTTCGGTATCTCACTATGGGGCACGACCCCAGCGCTGTCCCCCAGAAGCTCTATTACACTACGCCAGTCCTGACTGGCCAGCAGAAGTGACGTCGGCTCCAGGAGGATGTGCTTCCACCCTCTATAAAAGCTAACGTCATGCAAGCAATCTTCAGTCAAACATGTCTTCTCGCTCCCAGAAGCAACTCTCAGACAGCTAATGCGGTACTATTGAGCTAGCTTAACAGTTCACTGAGCGAGCTAACAACTCGGTCGCCGAACGCTTCTCAATAGCTGTGCTTGGTTGTTCTGAGTTCTCTACCGCTGGTCTGTCACCAAACAGCTGCAGCTGCAGCTAGTCTCCAAACTAGCTGTGCCCCTTTTGCTTTGATCTTAAATGAAGCTGATAGTCATGAAGCTTGGACCTGTGCTCACCATGGTCAGAACCACCAGCTAGAGCATGCACATGTGAAAACCTCATTGCTGGGGCAGATACCCATTCTGTGTGCACTTCGTGTCTTGGGCCCAACATGCCCAAGACGGGTTAGCGTCGAAAGCGAGCTGCGAACACTGTGCACGGCTCTCTGTTAAAACTCGTCGGCGCAGGCTAGCACGCCAAGCTAGCTTGTCAGAGGCGGACCCTGTGCTGGGGGTATCCAATCCCCCTGCACCGGTTCTTGCATTGAACGATGAGGGAGAGCCCCCGTTAACTCAAGTCAGTTGGGGCGACTAGCTTGATGCTGTTGCACCACTTCTTGACATGGAGGAAGACGAAGCCGACCCCCCGGCGTTCAGTAATTTTGCTGGTGCAGAATCTGACTCCGAGGTGGAATCCATTAGTCTCGGGTCAGATGACTACGACCAGGACGGCGAGACATTCTCCATCCCGTCGGCTGCAAAGCCAACGGAAACTGGTCAAAGCCCACTGCAGCGCCCCCCCCCCCCCTCCCAAACCCGACTGCATCGGATCTGCACGATGTCTGCAGAAGAGCAGCTGCAAAGCTGGGCATTGAATGGCCGGAAACCCCGGCCGAGACCACCACGTCTTGGTATGAGGGGAAAAGGCTTCCAAAAGCCAAATCTTCCACCAGACAACTGCTGCCGGTTTTCCCAGAGTGCCTCGAGGAAGCAACCCGGTCCTGGACTAACCCGCTCACCGCCAAGAACCCCGTTCTGGTAGGGTCGGCGCTGGACTGGACCGGCATGGAAAACAGCGGTTTCCTCCGCCTGCCTCCTGTTGGACCTCAGCTGGCATTCCACCTCCACCCCTTGCAGAAATCGACCATGACAGCGGCAGGACCAACCCTCCCATTCAAGGCCGATTCGTTTCAGTCATCTTTAAACGAAAAAAGCTACAAAGCAGTAGCAGCATCGGTTAAAGCCCTGAACGCCTCATCGCTTCTCCTCGCTTATCAAGCAGAACTACAGGAGCAGATGACGGGTGCACCGACCGCAGATCTGTGGGACGAGTTGTGCGTGGTGACAGACCTCTGCCTGCGTCTCCATAGAAACGCTGTCCAGGCCTCAGGGAGAGCAATGGCTCTGATGGTCACTCAGGAGAGAGCCAGATGGTTGAATCTGTCTAGTCTGTCTCAAAGAGAAATTAATCAACTCCTGGACACTCTGGTGGACCCGAAGGGTTTATTTGGCCCCACCGTTGCAGCAATGCAAAAACGCTGCGAGGAAAAGAAGAGAGAAGGTGAAGCGCTGCAACTCTGCCTGCCCTTGAAGAGCACAGCCTCCTCCCCCCGCGGCACCTCGTCAGACGTTTGCTCAGGCAGCGGCTCGACCGGTCTACTGCATCTCTAAGCGCCAACCTCAGCCGCAGCCACCGGACCACGGCCAGGGAAAGCAGACCGAGCTCAAAGGTGCATGGAGACGAAAGCCCTTTGCGCCACCGGTGACTTCGGTAACCAAACCTACGGCCACCGCTAGCACAAATAAAAAGAGGCGGGCTACCTTGGAAGCTAGCCTCGGGATGGGAGAGCGAGCACTGCCAGACACCTGCTCCCCTCCCACGGGAAACGTTCTGTCACAGTTCGAGTTTGTGAAGCCACATTCAGGGCAATTCAAACGGCCTGCAGAGCTAACGTTGGAGCTCACAGTTCAGAGCCGAACCAAGTGGAGAAAACTCACACACAGCCACAGCTCAGTGGAGCCAGAGCAGTTGCTAGAAAGCACACACCAGTGCACAAACACATGCCAGTGTTTGGAAACACAAACATCTCCCTTCATAATAAACTCAATAAAATTGTTACCAGGCGCGCAACCAGGTCGAGTGCCGAGGGCGCAGCCAAAACAGAAAAACATAAAAATGTCAAAAATGATATTGGGACAGTACGGGGCCGTGCAGCTGCACATGAGGCCAACAGGGGAAGCTCTTGCCCCACCTTTGGCATACTCGGACCGAGAGCAGTCCCAGCTTGCTCAGCCAGCACGGAAAAGTGCTCTCATAGAAGCACTTCCCAGCCCTCTAACGAGAAAAAT
This sequence comes from Fundulus heteroclitus, assembly GCF_011125445.2. NCBI lineage: Eukaryota > Metazoa > Chordata > Actinopteri > Cyprinodontiformes > Fundulidae > Fundulus > Fundulus heteroclitus. The sequence goes on along the minus strand of NC_046363.1, from coordinate 3,045,453 downwards.
ACAGCTTTGGCAAGCGTGCGGGGCATCAGATTTGGTGCTAAAGACCGTATCCAGAGGATACAGGCTCCAGTTTGTAACAGCCTCTCCCCGGTTCAAAGGCATAATACAGTCATATGCCCAGGGAGATCACGCACGCATTCTGCAAGAGGGGATAATATCTCTGCAGAACAAAAACGCAATTCGGCTGGTCCCGCAGGAGCAAAGCAGAGACGGCTTTTACTCCAGATATTTTCTCGTACCGAAAAAAGGCAAGGGGCTGCGACCGATTTTAGATCTGGGAGCGCTGAACGTATATCTGAGGCAGTATACATTCAGGATGCTGACACACGCAGCTGTATTAAGGTTTGTGCGTCGAGGAGATTGGTTCATCTCCATAGATTTGAAAGACGCATATTTTCACATCCCTATATACCCCGCTCACAGAAAGTACCTCAGATTTGCCTTCCAGGGGAAGACGTACGAATATCTCTTACTTCCCTTTGGCCTGTCACTGAGCCCGCGCGTGTTTGTGAAATGCACCAAGGCTGCAGTCGCACCTCTGAGGGAAAAAGGAGTACGTTTGGCTATGTATATAGACGACTGGCTGATTACATCTCACGTCTCCAGGGGAACTTATGACGCACGCCGAGATGCTGATCTTGGTTGGAGCTTTTTAGCATTTTTTCAGATGGACACTGTGGAGGAGGATTGTATTGTCAACTGTATTGTCAACTGTATAGCAGTTGTGAGGTCCAAGAGGAGTGATGGAGAGCTCTGGTCAGTGGCCGCATTTTGGTTGTTGGTAACTGTACTGTGGGAGGACTGGATTTAGTTTATTGAAAATATATTAAATTGCTGATTTTTCTTATTTGCCTTGATTATGTGGCTGAAGTCAGAGCAATTAACACTGGAGTAGGGAGAAGGTCCAAGGAGTACATTGAGGGTACCATTTTATGGATGAGGCCCATAATTTCTTTCACTTAAGTGTGATGGAACTGGGAGTTGCTAATTAACATATTGTTAAAATGTGAAGTCAAGCTAAAGCGATCCACTTGTGTGTTGTTATTAGAGATGTGTCTGAGACTAGAGGAGAAGGTTTATTACAAGAAGGGTGTTTTTGAGTTATCAAGATTATTCAAATAATGTTTTAATAGTGACAATCAAGCCATGGTAAGTAGTCTAGAATATTTTTGGTGTTAATTACTTAATTGCTACTTGTCATGATTTTAGTCCTGCCATATTTGTTCTCTCTCACCTGCTGATTGCTGATTGTTCTCACCTGGGCTGCTACCTATTTAAACACCTGCTCTTCACCTGCCCTGTGTGATATTGACTGCCTTTTCACAGCCTTCAAACACTGTTTCATGAGCCAAGTGTACCCTGCTCTTTGACCCTGACCACTGCTTTTGCCCAGACCTTACCTTGGAGTGAGTTGAGTTGTTCTTCCTGCATGTTGCCGAACCTTGCCTAACTCTGACCCTGATTAAGCCCAACGGATTCTGGAAATTGTTTGCCTGAGTGGTCTTCCGTGCATCACCCTGGACTGTCTATGGACCTCAAGTCTGTTGGATTGTGGACGTCAGTAACCCGCTTTCTGTAAACCTCCCCAAGACCACAAGACTCCGATTCGCAATAGGACCCTGCCCTGTTGGAGCTGGACTGGTAATTATGGTTTGTCTTTATTGTTTTCTGGTTTTTCCTCCAGTCTGGACTCTTATCTCTGTTTTTGTGTTCCAGAACCACCAGAGTCACCTGAATTAAACTGGATAATTTCAACACCCAGTCTTTTTTAAAAAAAATAAATCTTTAACTCAATCTTTGTTTTGGCTGCATGTTGGGTTCTGTCTCTTTTGAACATTTAACCCTTAGTTTCCCCTCATCCAAATTGCAATAAACCACTTCTGTGGTTTTGTATCATCCACCAGGCCCTTACTTTCAGTTTTTGGATCTGTTCTGTGGAATGTATTAACTTTGATCCGTTTCTTACACTTTTATGAAGGTTTAACATGTGTTTATATGCTTTAATATGCTTTTAAGATAGCTGGCAGAAAGCTTCAAAACGGGCCTGTTGGTAAGAGAATTTGGAATTCTTGGAATTTGCAAGATGGGTTTCTGTCTTGCAAAACCTTTTGTTGGTAGCACAAGGTTCGGAGTTGTGGTCAGCAGCTTGCAGGCGATGACCGGAAGAACCAGTGTAGTGTAGCAGCCTGCAAGCAATGACCGGAAGAACCAGAACAAGGCAGCCAAAGAAGCAACCCCATATAGGGTAGAAGTATTGTTAAGGTGTGTCATTCGCTCATGTAACTCTGTGAGACCCTCCCCTTTGAAGTTAATAAAAAGAGCCTGCACAAGGAAGAGGACAGAGTTGTTGCTCGCAGGTGTCGGCTGGTGCAACTTCTCTCCCTTTGCAAAGGTGAAACTTCAATTCTGTTTCCTTGGCTAAGTTTTTGTTGCACTCTTAAGTCCTGCACATGACTCAACAGACCCGGGGAAGCAAGCGGCTTCAAACAGTTCTCAGACTTCTTATCCGATTTATTGCTAAATACTGAGGTCATTATAGTGGGTATTTAATTATTCATGTTGACAGCGTATTGTCATGCCTTCTGTCAGTCATTGTTTTTTTTTTTTTAGGCTAGCTGCCCACTCCTCTCTGTTGATTGGTGGGGCAGCTTCACCTGTGCTGAGTCTAATTATCTGCATAAGCTTCACCTTACACTCTGCCTAGTGATACCTGCCTCTCACAGCCAGTCGGCACCAGATTTTCTCCTAGCCATGTGTGAGTTGCTATCCAACGGTCATGTCTGCATCACCTTTTCTGACCAGTGTTCTTGTTTTGAATGTTTGCCTTGCCCTCACTGATCTTGCCCTTGCTAATACAGTAGGGGAAAAAATCACAAGGTTAAAGAACTGGACTCCTACAACAATACCACTCGGATGACGTCCCAAAGACGAAGAGCCCCGAATCAAAGCCACATGTTCTTTTTCTAAGCTTAGACACACACGCCCGAAATGGGGTGGTCGTCATGGAACGTTATCTGTTCACCCAGCGTGTGTTATTTTGAGTGTTTTGAGCTGACTAAGTAAATGCACACCATGACAGCACAGGGAGAACTGTTCTATTAAGAATACCACCCAGCCTATATCTAATTAGACTGGCTTTAAGTTTTAGCAAAAGATTACACAAATTAAACATACCAAAAAAATTGTTTTGCTCAAAATGTGCATAAACCTAGACTTTCGTGCCTCCATAATCTTGACCATATACTGACATGACAGTGGTTGCAAATAATTAATAGTTTTTCATCATAGACTTGTCCTATCTAACCATTTTTAAATAACCTTTGAGTTCTATTTAACTGAGTTCTCCAGCTCCAAAAGAAGGTTTCATTATAGTAGGTCCTTATCATACAATGATAGCAAATTTTAAAGTGTCTCTCCCCCTTGAAATTTTGTCAGTATTACAAAAATACACCATATAAAGCAGCAACGTTTTCTCTTCCTCTTCATAAATTGACAACGGTGATACTTCACTGTGTTTTGCATTATTTTAATCTTTATTTTATTTTTCTCATGTCATGTTTGGCAGTGTAGCATTAAGAATTGCTGTCCTAATGCTAAAGAGCCCAACATATTTTACTTTCACAAATGGAGCATTATTGCTTTCACCATAGTGCTCTGCTTGATTTACATATGCAAAAAGCTTTATTAGAATATACATTCTGGGACTATTTCATGTGCAATGGACACAAAATCGGCAAGGTAGAAGAAAACAAAAGAGGAAAAGATGAGACAACTGGATGCTGAAAAACTAGTCCATGCATTTGTTACTTCAAGGCTGGACTATTATAATTCTTTACTATCAGGAAGTCCACAAAATGCAGTTCAAAGTCTTCAGCTGATCCAAAATGCATCAAGAGTTCTGATGAAAATCAACAATATTTCTCCAATTTTAGCTTCCCTTCACTTCCTGTTAAATCAAGAATAGAATTTAAAATTCTTCTTCTAACGTATAAAGCCCTTAATAATCAAGCTCCATCATACATCAGAGCTCTGATTACCCCATATGTTCCTAACAGAGCACTTCGCTCTCAGACTGCAGGTCTGCTGGTGGTTCCTAGAGTCTCTAAAAGTAGAATGGGAGGCAGATCCTTTAGCTATCAGGCTCCTCTCCTGTGGAACCAACTCCCAGTTTTGGTCCATGAGACAGACACCCTGTCTACTTTTAAGACTAATCTTAAAACTTTCCTTTTTGACAAAGCTTATAGTTAGAGTGGTTCATGTTACCATGAGCTACCTCTATATTTATGCTGCTATAGGCTTAGGCTACTGGAGGACATCAGGACCTATTTTTCTCACTCTACTGATTTCTACTGTTCTCCAGTCTACTGTTCTCGAGATTTGCATTGCATTACATTGAAATGACTGTTGTCATTTCATCTTTTAACTTTTTGTTCTCTCTCTTTTTTTCTTCATAGTATGTACACCCGGTCTGATGTTCTGTTAACTGTGACATCATCCAGGGAAGACAGATCACCCGCTATTACCGTCTAATGTAGAACAGATTACTGGATCAATGTGTGCTTCTGTGCTTTTTTGTCTCTCTTGTTGTGTCTCTGCTCTGTCTTCTGTAACCCCCAGTCGGTCGAGGCAGATGACCGTTCATACAGTCATCAGAGCCCGGTTCTGCCGGAGGTTTTTCCTTCCTGTTAATGGAGAGTTTTTCTTTCCACTGTCGCTTCATGCTTGCTCAGTATGAGGGATTGCTGCAAAGCCATGTACAATGCAGACGACTCTCCCTGTAGCTCTACGCTTCTCTAGGAGTGAATGGTGCTTGTCGGGACTTTGAAGCAATCAACTGGTTCCCTTTATATAGGAAATTTTTGACCAATCTGTATAATATGATTGATTTGACTTTGTAAAGTGCCTCGAGATGACATGTTTCATGAATTGCCACTATATAAATAAAAGTGAATTGAATTGAATTGTTCTCAAGTGCATTTAAAAATGGAAGGGCCAAAAAGAGCCAACCGTAGAGCCACAGTGGACAGTCGTCTGCATTGTCGATGGCTTTGCAGCAATCCCTAATACTCAGCATGCATGAAGCAACAGTGGAGAGGAAAACTCCCCTTTAACAAGGAGGAAAACCTCCAGCAAAACCAGGCTCGATGTGAATGGTCATCTGCCTCGACTGACTGGGGGTTAGGGAAGGCAGAGCAGAGACACAAAAGCACAGAAGCACACATTGATTCAGGAATCCTTTCTGTGTTATATGGTAATAGCGGATGATCGGTCTCCCCTGGATGATTTCACCGCCAGACCACGTGTACCTACTATGAAGAAAAAAATGAGAGAGAACAAAAAGTTAACAGCTGAAATAACAACAAACAATGCAAATTGGAGAATTTGCAAATTGGATATATGGGATATATTGGAGCTTGATCATTAAGGGATTTATACGTGTTAAGGAGAATGTTATATTATATTCTTGATTTAACAGGACGCGAATGAAGGGGAGCTACAATAGAAGAAATATGATCTTGTTGGTCTTGTTGATTTTCATCAGAACTCTTGCTGCAGCATTTTTGATACACTGAAGACTTTGAACTACATTTTGGGGACTTCCTGATAGTAAATGATTACAATAGTCCAGCCTTGAAGTAACAAATGCATGGACTAGTTTTTCAGCATCACTCCTGGACAGAATGTTTAAATTTTTGGCAATATTCCGCATGTGAAAAAAGGAAATCCTGGAAACCTGTTTAACATAGGATTTAAATGACATGTCAACCAAAGGTTGTTCTGAATTAGTTAAGCTAATTTAAGCTCAAATCACATTTTTTAAGGTGAACTTTGGTTCTTTAACTGAGATCTGAAGTGAACCAGGATTCATTGAATTGTTCTGATGCTGCCAATGATGGTGATCACCCACTTTATTTTGTCTTTTGTTTCTCTTGTGTGTACATAGTTCCTTAGCTTCTTTTTAATCATAATTTTGCTTAGTAGTTTCACTAGCCTAGTAGAGCATTTGTTGATTGAAATATAGTTTTAATTCAGATAAACAGCATTCTATAGTGATGTTCTCTGAATGTTCATTTTACCTCTGTTAATAAATTCTTGAGCTTGAAGAGAAGTTGTCAATCTTTTATTCTATAAGTGTGCAGAGTTTGCTGTTAAAAGAACGCCAGTGCTTGAATCATCCCTTTCAACTATTATCCTGATATCAGCTCTTGAGCTGATATTCACAGCAACATTAAATAACTTAATTACTTGTGTGTAATTGCACAACAGCAGTGAATGCCATGCAAACTGATTTTCTTTCCAAAGTGCTATTATCCAAGTTATCCAGGAAGCAAACTGTGGGGGAAGGTGAAATTTAACATCTAAAGCACTTTCAATCTGAAAAACGCACACGGAAAGAAGAGACAATTAGAAGAATTTAGTGAAGCAATATTTTAAGACTTTGCCGCTCAGACCTGATTTGACAAAAACATTCATGAATTATACTTCAATATGCATAATCAGGTGTATGAGAATAGGAATGATCCCCTAGGCCTGAAACTGGTGGTGGAGTGGAGATAGAAGTTTTGTTCAGTTTATGATCTGTTTAAGCTAGATGTCCAACTTGATAAACACAGGTTTGCATGACTGTCCATGATGAGCAAGCTTGAAGCGACTGTGGAGAGGAAAAACTCCCCTTTGGGAAGAAACCTCTGGCAGAACCAGACTCAACATGGCGGTCTTCTGCCGGACCGATTGAGATATCACAGCGAATTCTGCAGAGTCCAGGCGGAATTACACTCTAATAGGAACAAGGTTGTAGGAGCACATCGGAAAGCCTGATGAGCTGCTATGATGGTGGAGAAGGGGATGGAGGTGGGTTGAATCCAGTCATCAGAGTCCAGATCAGACATCGCACAACGACTGCTTGCTTGCTGGGTAGAAGCTGAGCTGGATTTCAAGTTCTTTTAAGATGGATCCAGTACACTGATTGGCTTCATGGACGAGCAGTTAAAGTTGATTGGCTTGTGTCGGAGGCGGATGAGTCCCTGATTGATGGAGGTAGGTAATGAGTTTCTTCAGTCTGAATTTCCGCTTTAGCTCCATTTGACAGTTCCTTATTGATCTGACCCCTTAACATCTGAACAGGTGTACATAACCATAGCACATGAATATAATTGTCAGGTTTTCTTCCTGTGCACTGTGAACAGACATTGGTGTGTAAAACCCATCCTGAATAATCTTTGACCTATTTAGTGTGCTCCATGAAGGATTTTGCTTCATATTAGTTGTAAATGTGGGTTTCTAGTCCTTTTAAAAGTTCTTAAACTTATCTGAGAGCAGGAGTTTCGTTCAAAGGTGACTGATAAATCCACTTCCCATTTCATAATAGGGAGAGATATGGAATCATCTAGTTTAGACAGTTTCCTGTATTATTTAGATAGTTTTGATGGGTTTTAGATCAGGCACTCTAATACATTTATTGGCATTTGTAAACCATCTTTAATGAGCTTAAATGTATTTTTTATTATAGATTTAGTTTGTTCATATTCTAAGAATTCATTTGTCAATACCATATAGTACACTCAACAAACATATAAACGCAACAGTTTTGTTGGAATTCTTGGAATTTGCAAGATGGGTTTCTGTCTTGCAAAACCTTTTGCCACCTCACAGGTGTGCCATATTAAGATGCTGAGTAGACACCGTGATTAGTGCACAGATGTGCCTTAGACTGCCCACAATAAAAGGCCACTCTGAAAGGTGCAGTTTTGTTTTATTGGGAGGGGGGCTTGGAAAATCAGTCAATATCTGGTGTGACTACCATTTGCCTCACGCTGTGCAGCACATCTCCTTTGCATAGAGTTGATCAGGTTATCAATTGTGGCCTGTGGAATGTTGGTCCACTCCTCTTGAATGGCTGTGCGAAGTTGCTGAATATTGGTAGACACTGGTACACGCTGTCGTATACGCCGATCCAGAGCATCCCAAACATGCTCAATGGGTGACATGTCTCGTGTGTATGCCGGCCATGCAAGAACTGGGACATTTTCAGCTTCTAAGAATTGTGTATAGATCCTTGCAACATGGGGCCGTGCATTATCCTGCTGCAACATCAGGTGATGTTCTTGGATTTATCTTAATTTTTTTGTCTGGCTGAATTCTGGGTCCTCTGTTTCTGTTCATTACAGGTGGATGTATGGAGGAGGATGCACACAGGATCCAGACAATATACATGGTCCCACATTAAAAATAAACCACATCTCTTTAGCTCACCTTGACCGTTTTTATTGTTTTAAATACCATTTTAATGTGTTTAAAATGTCAAATTTTACCGGTAGCTTTTACAGACCACTCTTTGCTTTTAGGAAATGTTTTTATCACAAACATTTTACCTAAAAGCACGTACTGTAAATCTGGCTTTAACCCACAATCGTAGTTTTAGAGAAGTTCTAAGTTTATTTTTTGGACTGTTTTTAGACAAAGGGTGATTTTACTAAGGCAGTGGTGGGACCATGGAAAAGTTCAAATAAAGCAACTTTGTTTGCAGCACACTCTTAATGTCACGTGTCATCTATTGTCTAAATATAAAAGCCAGTTCGGCTGATAGTCACCGGACAATACCTAACAGACCAAGAGTTGTTTAATTAAATATTAAATAACTAAAAATACGTAATAGGGGGTTTTCACTGACGTCACTGGCCAACTTCCGGTCCGCCATATTGGGTGGTACACTTCCTTATCTCTAGTTGTCGTACACGTATTATCGTATCGCGAATGGATAAGTACGCCAGCACGCTAGAGCGACCAGATAAGGACGTATATCTGAGGAAATGTTCCGTGATCGACCATATAGACCCCTATGCCCTCCACGGTGCCTTGTTTAGCCGTAATCCAGATGATTGGCCAAATGTAGAGCACGGCGACATAGTGCATTACCTGGTGTTCAGTGAAAACCCTCTGCACACTCTCGAGGAAATGAGAGCTTACAAGGGTCTAGAGGCTCACAACCAGTTCACATCTGGTTATGTACATCAAGGAAATCGCCATCATACGTGGATGGGTGAGTTTTAATAAGATGGTAAAAATGTAAACAATCCGACGCAAATGTGTCGCATGCTTCTGCGGTGGCTGACGGCCGGCGGCCGGCAGTGCGCGAAGGCGCTTGGCTGCAGGGCCGATCGACGCCGCTCGCGGCTTTAATTATTTAAGCAGAACAATGACCAGTGAAAAATTAAGTTGTATTTACCGTATTGGCGCCGGTAGGAGCTGCAGATCATAAAGCCAGCAAACAGTGGGAACACAGCAACTCGTTCAAAGGTAAGCTGTGCTCAGACGGGCTCTGGCACATGCTAACCGTTAGCGCTAACAACCACTCGCGCATGTAATGTACTTTTAACTTGCTGCTATGTGTTTCAAACGTTTAGAACACACTCTCATTGACATCGGGATACTGTGGAAAGTTATGTTCGGTCGACTTACAGCCGCGATCCAAGCGAGCCGACGACTCTTTGTTATCGCTAACAGTTGTTCTCCGTGGTTGCGCCTCCAGGCAGGAAAGCGGTGGAAAATTAATCTGTTTCTATGTTTTTCCCATGGCGATCATGTGTTGCGCTGTTACAGCCCACAATACAGCACCGGTTTACCATGGTTGAAATCAAGTTAAGGTGAAATTAATCAAATTAAAACACGGCTGAGAGAGGGAGTACAGTACGCGGTAGTAATAGGCAGTAGAGGCGGCGGAGGCAGTCAACATGGCAGCCGCGGAAAGTAATAAGTCATAACGCCCAAGCCCTATTATTAATATATTCTTCTTACATGTTTTAAATACTTAACAGTTAATTACCTGTGACAAAGTGAGCACCGCAGACTCTGGCGTATTCCATCTTAACACCGTCCAAATCGGACCTGGATATCCGTGTCAGCCATAGGTGACGGTGTTGTTCAGAGAGCTGTTTTGTTTTTTCACACTGATTCACTATTACGGCTAGTAGGCGATAGAAAGAGCGTTGATCTCCACCTCCACGGGCCGTGCAACCAACCATTAAACACGTTTTCCCCATTGTTCACTTCCAATACTGCCTAAGGCGTCATACAATGCAGGTCAACGGTGCGAAACGACTGCCACCCAATATGGCGGACGCGCTGAGTAGTCACGTGAGCGTGACGTCAGCTGAAAACCCCCTATTGCACAGCATAGTTGTTATTACCTCCAATGACCACAGGGGGGTTTTCAGTCAGTGGGGTATGGAGAAACACCGCTCAACTGTTACATTTGACATGACCACCTCACTGATACAAGAAACGGTAGAATAATGATAAACAGGGATAAGTCTGATTTATCATCTGTAATATTTTTTTTATTAAACTCAGATAAAAAAATAAGTGTTTTTTTGTAGAGCTTCTACTGACAAAACATTTTTTCTGTAATTTTTTAACAATAATTAATATTGTCTCTAAGAAAAAGTTAAATAGCAGAAGTTCCCCATTTATTAAAACCGTTTTTGGGGGTCTGGGTCTCTAAAGAGATTATGTGAAGCATTTGGTGGACAACAACATCAAGTTTACTCGAGAGGATGCCAATGACAACAAGCTACCTTTTCTTGACTATTTGGTGAACATGGAAGAAGATGAAAACCTCAACATTGAAGTGTATAGGAAACCCACCCACACAGACCAATATCTTCTTTTTGACTCACACCACCCACTGGAGCACAAACTTTCAGTCATGAGAACCTTACAACACCAGGCCGAGCATGTCCCAACTAAAACAGAAGGGAAGCACAAGGAACAGAAACACATCAAATATGCCCTCCAAACCTGTGGGTACCCTAACTGGGCTTTTGTCAAATCAGCAAGAAAATCCAAAAGACCCGCTGCAGAACATAATGGTGAGAAGAATAAACGCAAAAACATCGTCATCCCATATGTTGCTGGAGTCTCTGAAAAACTCAAGAGGATTTTCTCCAAACATAAAATCCCAGTACATTTCAAACCAAACAGGACCCTCAGACAGAGGCTGGTGCATCCCAAGGACAAAACCCCCAAACCTAAGATGAGCGGAGTGGTGTCTGCAGTTCAGTGCAGTGAGGAATGTTCTGATCTTTATATTGGAGAAACCAAACAACCTCTCCACAGACGCATGGCTCAACACATGAGAGCTACCTCCTCAGGACAAGACTCTGCTGTCCACCTACACCTTAAGGACAAAGGACACTCTTTTGAGGACCAAAATGTTCACATTTTGGACAAAGAAGACAGATGGTTTGAAAGGGGCGTGAAGGAAGCCGTCTACGTTAAAAGAGAAAAAACAACCTTAAACAGGGGAGGAGGCCTTAGGTTCCAACTCTCAAAAACTTACAACACAGCTATAGGATTAATTCCGGCCAATCGTCACCTTAACTCTCACCCTCATTCGGGTGATCAAAACATTGTTCCTTTAAGCCTGGCCAATAACGACCCTGACGACTCCTCGTTACAGAGGAGTGGATCAGTTTCAGTCCAATCTGCTGGTTTAATGACTTTAACGACCGCCCATTACTAAGGGGTGGACCTGTTTCTGTTGAATTTGCATGTTATCTAAGCCATTACAAGGCTTTTGTTTGGTAATGGTATAAAGCTTGATGCTCCACATTACTGCAGGCTTTTTGAATTGAGAAAGCTTCCTGGAGAGGAAGCAAAACATCTTCACTATGGAAAACAAGTCCAGTTGCTTTGTTTTTAATTTTTTTGGAATTACCATGACCTGGATGACTGAGAATCTTCACCAGCAAGCTTTTTTATAGCCATATGGCAGAATGTTTAGTCATGCTCAAATGACCAGAACACACATAACATACAAAAAAAGAAAATATTGCAATAAAGTTTCACACAACATCCACAACAGGATCCTGAGGATTTTCAGGTGCATCGGTGGCTCAGCCTGGAGTGAGAGAAAGAAAGAGACACTCAGGTCAGTCAAACCTCCACAGACGACTTGAAACATCTCTGCAGTGTGGGCGTGTCATGCGCATCGGTGGTTGTCGCGGTTCAGAGTCACCATGGGCAGCGCTGTTTATTGGTGTTGCGCGATCGATAACGATACGGAGACCGAGTCACTCAATTTCATCTTGTAAATGAAACTTTCAGCCTGAATTCAATTTTCCATCTACTGATATGAATGAGGTGAAGTGAGGAGAGAGACAATTTTCTGAGTCCCGGTCGTATTCTTCTCCCAGATCCATTGCAATTCTCTCCTCTGTTGCCTCTGATTCCTCACTCTCTTGGTTCCTCTCCTCCTTCACCACGAACTTTAACCTTAGATGTTTCACCTGCATGACAGTTTCCCTGGTTTCAGCCAATTGAGCATATTTGCGAGAATGATTGACATAGAGGCCACAAGCTATGTGCGCATCCAGCACAATGTCCATATTTAATCTTAAAATAAAGCAAAGAAGAAGATTTCCATCCATCCATCCATTTTCCGAACCGCTTAATCCCTCATGGGGTCACGGGGGTTGCTGGTGCCTATCTCCAGCATTCACTGGGCGAGAGGCAGGGTACACCCTGGACAGGTCGCCAGTCTGTCACAGTGAAGAAGATTTCTTCTAAATAAATACATTTTGTATGTTATTAATTTATTAAATTTACAGTTTTTGATTTTAATTTTTACAAAGGAAGTGTTTATTTACACGTCTTTATTATGTGGGGGAAAAAAAAACACTGTGAGATCACCATTACATTTGGCGGTCTCACAGTAGCGGCAGCTTGCGCACCCCCAGAGGGCACCACACTTGTGAATCCCTGCTCTAAACTATTTTGATTAACAGCAAAGTTGACAGCTGCATTCTGGTGTCCAGTTGGGCCCAGTGAAACTTGGTAGCCACTCCTGGGTTAGCAGGGAGCAAGAGGTTGCACCAGACTGGTAAGGATTCGCTTAATTGACCATATGAGAGAAACCCATCTCTTTTAGTAGAATATATGTACCCATTCTATTTCTGCAGAAGCTTAAATATCAAAGTCATGGAACAGCTAGTCTAATTTTTTTTGGCCAGTACTGTCAATAAAGGGCTGTATTTGGCATCCAAGGTTCTTCTATGAATACACATTCTTTTACTTGGCCAGCGAGATCAAGACATTCACTCACAGAAGTCTCCACAGAACAGCGTCACTGTACCGGAATGCTAGTATGTACTGGCTTTTATTCCAGTGATGTTTGCAGGATCCCCATCTACATGGAGATTCCTCCTTCTTAGGAACACGTCATGCTAACTGGTGAATGCTGCATATTCTGTGATTCAGAGTTTAACAAACTTTATCAGTTTGTTCTTTGTGTGCAATTCAGTTTTTTGGGCTGGGCCAAACAAGTCCATTGTTGTAAAATCAAGTAAATTTGCTGGGGAAAGGCAAGAGGCAGCTTCTCTAAATTGTCCTTAGGTGTGAGTGTGCGCGTGAATGGTTGTTTGTCCTGTCTGTCTCTGTGTTGCCCTGCGACAGACTGGCAACCTGTCCAGGGTGAACCCCGCCTCTCGCCCAGTGAACGTTGGAGATACGCACCAGCAACCCCCGTGACCCCATGAGGGATTAAGCGGGTCAGAAAATGGATGGATGGATGGAAGGCAAGAGTCAGGGTTTGATGCCAGAGTTCTATGCAAGTGTATTTATATTTTTCCGGTTCCCCCTGAAATATCATTATAGATTAGAGTATATAATACACAGGAGGGAAAATCACATGATTTTGTGATCTGATATACCCCTGTAACACACTTGGAGGAACCAAATAGGTTTGGTCTCACTATGTTATGTCAACATGGTCTCAGTAGGGTTAGGGTTTGGACTTGGATTTGAAATTCCGAGTCCTCGGTCTTTATCTTCACTTGGACTCATCATCCCCAAAAACATATTCTTGTCTTGCTCCTAATATGTTCTGGACACGGTCTTGACTCAGTGTCATGTTAGGAGACACTGAGTCAACACTACCAGAAAGTCGCACAGATTAAAGGACTAAGTTCTGCTTGGGAAATTAAAAACAGAATGTCTGAGAAAAGAAATTCAAGCATTTTTATCTTTAATAGAGATTTTGACTGCATCTTCAAATTCTAAATATGACAATGAAATCGATATGCTCACCATTTCCAACTATTCCCATTGTTTTTACTTGTGTAACATTTATTTCAATTACAATTAGTATCTATACAGTCTCAATTAGGAAAAATAAAATAGTGCCCACTTTTTATCTTATCTAGATAATCCACCTAATGCTAATTTCCAAGCAGGGAAGAAGGTGACAAGTGATGAAGAACTGGACTGCAATGCTCCTTTTTTTGTATGTTTTAATACCCTCACGATGTCAGCTTTATTTAGGGCATGACTGTGTGCAAACTTTGCAGGAAAAAGTATTTAGCATCAAAGCAGCACTTAAAGCCTACAGTGTCTGCTTACTGCCAAACACTTTACTGCAAGCACTTCTTCACAACAGTCATTGTACAAATGCAGAGCAAAAATTCAGAAGTTGATGTCTGATGTGACTGTTTAAGTTTATGTATTCATTCAACAAAAAAAGAAAATTTAAATTAAACAACATTGCTTATTCAAAATTACTATTTGAAATATATGTAATTACTCAAGACTTATAAATTATATATTTTTGTTTATACCCTACCACTACTAAACACATTTTACAGACTAACAATACATTTTCATAAATGAGTATTCATAAATGTCACGTTTTGCCCACTGTTCAGCTTATATACAGAAGACGTAAATACAAGGATGTGCGGGGATCAACAAGTCAGTTGGAGCCTTAATAGTTTCTTTGCTTCAGCTGTCTGTCACTGCATGTTTTAATAAAAAGCTTCTGAGTGGCAGCACAGCTTCACCATAGTGTTTAAATGTCTTTACAGCACACAGAAATACTTCTTTCTGACAGCTGCATCTGACAGGTGATTTCCAAGATCAAATACATGTTTTGCTTTTGAGTGTCATTTCTAACAGAGGAACTCTCTCTCCCACAGTTGCTAGGTTTCTATCCAGCTCTACAAAACCTAAAAAAAATTTCATAAATATTTGCCCTAGCAAATGTAAACTAAATTAGATTATTTGCATTTAATTATGACAAATACACCTTCACTTATATTAAGCAATTGTGCTTTGGAATAAATACTTAGGGATTTATTTTTATTTGCAGTATTTATTTTTATTTAGCCAATGGTTTTTGTCCAATGGTTGTTAAAATGTCAAACTGGGTTTTGCACATTTATTTTTCTGGGTATTTCTCATACAGGTGCAAGCTGGTGTGAAACAGGAAAAAAAAAACACATTTTCTATACTGTAGATTCTATTTTCATACTATGTGTTAACTTTTGAGAAGGTGGAGGTCAGTCAGGCACTCCATTACTTGGTGATACTGCACCAAGTTATTCTCAAAGGATAATGACAAGGAAATGAATCCAGTATCAGACATACCTGTCAAGGTCTCCTGGGACTCAGGCTGTGACAGCAGGCAACAGCTAATCAATACCTAAAACTCAGGAAACTTTACAAGATGAGTGCACTACAAACAAAGACATGAAGAGGGAAATAGATCTTTAAGTCACTATGTAAAACATTTTCGAGGGCCATTTAAAAGAGGGGGATAGAGACTCATGACAAAGAAAATCTATTGGAGAGTCATGTCAACACACTTGAAGAAAGAGTACTTCAGAAAGAGCTGATGAGGCCATTTTTTTGAAAAAATTTTTTTAAAAATGTGATATTTCCTTTTCAAAGATAACATTGGTGTAATGCCGAAGAAAACAGAAAACCCCATTTTCGAGCCTGACACAATGTTGGATTTTAAAAAAATGTATCAAAGAAAAAGCAAGTCCTGAAGCTAGAAAAATGCTGACAGTTATGGTCAGCAGCACACAAGCAACTCTGGGCAGATGTAAAGAGGCTGATCTGGGCAGGTTTGCAGTGATGGCTCTGAGCAGGATCAGTGTTGAGGTTGTTGATGGATTCCAAGGGCTTGGCAAGGTTTGTGGTCATTATAAATGGTCCAGGTCGAAGTCCACAATACCTTAAAGCCAATAACAGATGTAATCGGCCAATAACTGCTGAAGTCATTCCAATGTGTCGTCTAGCCTCTGGTGCCATACAGAAGGTCTTCCATAGATGTGGTATTTTCCCCAGCTTCAGACTAATTAAATGTGTAACCCTTGATGCCACACAGTTTAATTGTTTTTATCATCTGAGAAATATTTCTAAGTAGAGAGCAGTTTTATCCAACTCTGACCTGAAGATGATTATTCATGTTTTTATTTCCTCTCGTTTAGATTATTGTAATGCTCTTGTTACTTGTTTTAACAACACTGCTGTCTCCAGATGGTCCAGAACACTGCAGGCTTTAAACAGGGACTCACAGAAGGGCCCACATCACACTGGGTTTATCATCTTTACATTGACTACCAGTCAAATTTAGAATTGATTTTAAACTTTTTGTCTTGACTTGTAGAGCTTTTAAGGACCAGGCCCCCCCAATACATAAATGAAATGTTGATTTCCTGTTCTTCTGCCCACACTCTTCGATACAAAGTAAAAATACTTTGTTAGGAAATTTCGGTTATCTATACATTATTGACATGGTTAGGTTTTTTTTTC
This sequence comes from Fundulus heteroclitus, assembly GCF_011125445.2. NCBI lineage: Eukaryota > Metazoa > Chordata > Actinopteri > Cyprinodontiformes > Fundulidae > Fundulus > Fundulus heteroclitus. The sequence continues at coordinate 3,028,860 of NC_046363.1, read as the reverse complement.
CAACTTTTTACTTTTACGCCTTACATTTTATGCATGTATCTGTATTTTGAAAATAGCCTCATTACTTTTATTTGTTTTCTTTCCGGCTCATCAGTGTTAAAAAAACAACAACAACTATGCTGACAAATTGTGCCTCCAAAGTGAGTGTGATTGTGGTTTGAGGTGGTACTGCACCAAGGTTTTTCTAAAAAAGAAAAATGAAGATGAGAAAAATGTAGAATAACATTGGAGCTGTATGTAGCTTAGAATGAAGATGTTGATGGCAGAGATTATGCAGAGCTTGATTGAAATGTGCCAACCAAGTATCAGTGAAGAGCTCGGTAGAGCAGACACTTTTATGTCCCTGGATGTATTTGGAAGGATTTTTCAAGATGATTGGATGCAAAGTTAAATTTGACATTGTTGCCGTAAGCTATAGAATTAAGCACAGTACATATCAGGAAGGTATCAATATATGTTGATAGTTTTTGTATGTTTGCTTTTTAATATTCGCTTATTATTAAAGATAAGGTCTCCCTCTAAAGAAGTTAATTATTTGATTTCTGATAATCAGATTGATTTATTTTGTCTCTCAGAAACATGGCTGCAAGAGGACTATGTTAGTATAAATTAATCAACTCCCTCTATTTACTTTTACAGAGGACTGTAAAAGCTGAGAATAATAAATATCTCTCCAACATAATTGCCAATTATGTTGCCAAAACAGAAACTAAGGAGAGCTAGAACTAGAACTAAGGTATAAACAACAACACAAAGCAAAACTATAATACTAAAGCAAATATATATATATATATATATATATATATATATATATAAGTAAAGCAAAACTAAAAAAACTAGGGCAGGAACAGGTACACTAAATACAGAACTCAGACAAGAACTACAAGACTCAGACAGGAACTACAGGGCTAGACCAGAACTAGAAAATGAAAACAAAAGCTAGACAATCTAAACTAAAAATAAAGCAGGGCTACAAAACAAAGGCAAGACCTAAACTAAAGAATTCTAAGAAATCTAAGAAGTACTGAAATGCTCTAAACTAAGGAATGTTAAATAAGTCAAACTAGAGGGTGAAAAAAATAACTGAGAACTTGGACAGAAACTAGAAGACTAACTAGAAAACTAAAAAAAAACAGAAAACTAAAACAGGACTAGAAAGTTAAAGCACAACTAGAAAATTAAAACTAAACTAGGAAACTAAAGATCTAAGGCAGAAACATGAGAACCAGACAGAACTAATGAACCACAGCACCAAGACAAAACTAAGGAGCGTAACACAGCTCATATCTAGGGAGCTCATGAACCTTACTAGCAGGGTTCGAAATTAACACTCGCCTGTCGCCAAATGTGAGTAAATTTCCCATTTGGCGAGTGAATTTCAGAGGGCTAGCTGCCACATGGCGAGTAAATGTTTGTATCAAATAAATTAAAAATAACAAAACCCATCTGGGCTGTGGATGACCCGTTCACAGCTCTGTCCATCCAGACCTCAGTCTAAACTCCTCCTTCTGTGGAGCAGGAGGCATGGGGGCAGAGCGGCTCCCAGATGAAGCCTTTATTCAGAACCAGTCATGGCTGCACGCTGGATTAGAAAGCAGTTCTGCTTACCAGATTCAGTCTAAAACGCCAATTAGTCTGTTTATAAGTTTCGTTCTTATTTATTCTGCATTTTTTTAACTTCGTGCGCTGTGTCTCTGTGCTTCACCACTCTTACTGCGCCCCCTGCCCTCTCGGAGCCAGGTGCTTTTATTAGCGGTCAGCCTTCAAAACATGAATCACTACGTTTAATGTCCTTCCACTCGTACCAAAATGTCCCAATTGAAATCAACAGGAGAGTCAGTAGCTGTGTTTCATGCTGTTTTGTTTTTAACGACACAGAACCAGCGGTGCTTCGGTGGGCGTGGTTCCTTGCGCTTGAATTCAGGTGCGCAAAATTACGTTGCATGTAATTTAGGTGCCCACTTTTAAGGGTCATTGTAAGGAACTTGTAACATCAGGGGCTTTAGTTTAGACCCATTTTTCCTTCTCTCACCTCTAAAGGAGCCCTTTACAGTCTTCATTTATGCATTTTCCCCACTGTTTATCCAGCAGCTGGATCAGCGTAAAGACACAGCGTGAACCCCTGCGTGCTTTAAGTGTGGCAGCTGAGGGAAAAATGTTAGACCATAGGCTTGATGAAACTGCCTCATTCACAAATGAGACCAACATGGATAGAATAATGATAATCTGTAGTGTTTTTTATCGGCTGGATGTTAATCTGATAATTCATATTGTGCCTTTTATAATAAATATTTTCCTATCAAAGGTAGGAAACAAATATTTCTCTTCCAGGGTTAGCCATGCCCCCCAAAATTAACATAATCTCACTCTTAATTTTTGGTAAAAATTGAGAGGTCTTGTGATTAATATTTTGGCCGGTAAAAAATATGCCTGGCCTGTTGATTTTTACATCTACCGGCCAACTTGGCCGGTGAATCAGGCAGTTAATTTCGGACACTGCTTACAAGCGGCGGGACCTTAACGAGCGCCAGGAAAGCGCAGGAACCCGTACCGCGCAGGAACCTGTAGAGCTCAGAGAAAGAGAAAAAAATATTAATAAAAGAAATAAAAAAATAAGACAGAACTTAGACTTAAAATACAGAACCAGGACAAGAACTTCAGGACTAAAGAAAACTAGAAAGACTAAGGCAGGACTAGAAAATTACATACAGAACAAAAACAATGAGTACAAGACTAAAGCAAAGCTAGAAAACTGAAGCAGTACTAGAAAACGAGAGGCAAGACAAAAACAAAAGAACACTAAGAAATCTAAGACCCTCTGAATAACTCTAAAACTAAAAAAGTGCTAAGTAACTCAAAACTCAAGGAAAAAAATAATAACTCGAAACTAAAACAGAAACTAGAGAATTAGACAGATATAAGGCAAAAACAACTATACTAAAACAGGAACAAAAACAAGAACTAGAAGGGCTGGGCAGCAATGTCTTTAACATGCTGGGCAGCGGCAACAGTTTACGCTGGGCAGCGACGACTGGAAGCGCTGTCTCTTTAATGCTGAGCAGCGTCGGGGGCGGGCTTCGCGGAGGGCGATCCCGGGTAACAGAGGCAAGACGACCCTGGCAAGACGAACCAGAGGCGGGGCATCGCTGACTGCGATCCCGGTGAGATGAAACAGAGGTGGGGCATCGCCGATTACAATCCCGGCAGAGCTGATCCAGAGACAGATGGCACCCACGGAGACCTCGGGCCGAGGCGGAGCGGATCCTGCCAGCTCCTGCATCATGCTCTGTGTGTGCTCGGGTTCATCCTTTGGCCGGTCCGTACTGTCACGATTTTGTCATGGCTGAACCCAGATACAGCACACACACACAGAGCTGAGTTTAAGAGAGTTTATTGATTGAAGTGGATGATGATGGCAAGTGGAACCAGAGTTTGTTACCAGGCGGAGATGAAGGATGCAGGAGCTGACTGGCAGGTGAGAGAGTACACAGCTTCTCAGAGACAGCTAGCAGGACTAACCTTGAGGAGAAGCAGAGGTGGCAGGATACCAGTTATGCAGGAGACAAAAACAGGCAAAGAATGGGTGTTGAACTACGATGGACCGGCAGAGGAGTGACAACAGAGTGAGGGTTAAGTAGGGAGGCTGGCAGGTGAAGTAAGTATGGCTGATTAGTCACTGACAGGTGTGACTAACTGCAGCAGGAGTGAAGGGAAGGCTGAGTGAACTGCAAAATGACAAGAAGAGAAGCGAGACATAACTTAAACCATGACAATATATATATATATATATATATATATATATATATATATATATATATATATATATATATATATATATATATATATGGCTTAATCTACAGTTAAGACTTGCCAACTTATTTTTGTTTGTTGTGCAGAAGGCTACAGGTTACATTATATTGTGCTATAAATGATGAAAACCTTATTTGTGTTTTTTTTTCTTCTAAAATGTAGTGTCAATCTCCCAGATAAGCTGAAGAAAAAATAAATGTACCTTTAACATTTGCACCCTTACCTTGTTTAATTATATTTATGTCCTTGGCTGTCTGTGGCTTCACTCCAGAAAATTAATTCTCTGCCAAAACAGGAACAGCTGAAAGGAGAGCTAACTCCCTGCTAAATCTAAAAGAAAAGGCAAAATTATGCATTTAGGCATTTAACTTATTAAACATTACCATTTTTTCAAGCATGAAACACTAATAAAATATTGATTTTTTTATACATTTAACTAATGTTTAAAAGAAGCATATTTTTAATTATTAAGCATTCAGAATTTTCCATGAAAACACAGTAGGACACTGCCACGTCTACATTAAGGTGCACAGACAAAAGTACTAATGCACAGTACTATCTTCCCTGTTCCACTTTACCTGCCATGTGAAATCTGTATTACAGGATAATCATGTTGTTGCTTGCTCACATTTATTCACCACACTGCACCATAGTAATTTCCTATAAATTTTCTTCCCCATAAATCGCTTCTAATATGTCAAAGTAAGAAAGACAGCTGTGTTTGCAATGGTCACGTAACATTGTAGCTTAGATTAGTTCCAAGACTTTTGCGCCTGCTGCTTGTGCTTGCCACTGAGTTTGCAAATCAAATGTCACTACAAACTGCTGGTACTGATGCAGACATGACCATTCAATTCATAGTATTAGAATAATTAGCATTCTTTGTATCCCTCTTCACAATATTATTAAGATAATGTTAATATCCCCAATATAATTCAGAGTATTAATTATATCCCAAGAGGTGAGAGACTATACAATCTCCAAACAAAGCCCCCTGAATGCAGAAGAACAAAACATAAAAATCATGGTGTCCGTAGAACAAATCTGGCAACGTTGATGATACTTGAGACCATTTATTTGCAAATTATTCATGTCACTATTTTCACCAATAAAGGTTTTCTAATCTGTTATTGCCCTCTTGAAGGCAGTGGTAGCATCTTTGTCATATATTGCATCTTAGAAAACCTAGACCTGTAAATCTAATAAAAACAGAGACCATGCACTTTGGGTATGTCATATGAAAGACATGATAGGCATGCCATCATGAAGGTTAGTTTTTTAGAAAAGTGCAATAGGCATGGGCCCTGCACAAACAAAGCAGCCACCTCTGTCTATCAGCTGCACAGAGGCTGAGAGAGAGAGCATTGCTGCAAAACAGAAACTGCTTGGTCTTCTGTGGGCTAAAAAAAAGTTTGAGTTTAAGAGCTACAATTCAGTTCAGTTTAATTATGTAGTACAGATAAATAACATATATCATCTAACGGCCTCTTTACACTTAAGAAAGACATTCAGACAAAAACTCAGAAAAAATCTTGATAAAAAATGGCAGGCTCCTTTGCTGTGCTTATATCAACTTTCGATTTGGATCTGCTCCTATTTGTATGCTCTCCTAAAATGGCTTCACCAAATTTCTTTCAGCTGACCCAAAGTTTTTGCTTCTCTTCAGTGGCTCCGTATAAATCCCAGAACATAATTTAATTCTTCCAGATAAAGATATTAATGACCAGGGTCCATCCCATCTAACGGAGAGTTTTGTATCTTTTCTAGCAGAGCAAGTTTCACTCAGCACACATTGTGATTCTAAGAGTATCTGACAGTAGAAGAGAGATAAATGTTGGCTTTAACATGATTTACATACATTTAGCTCTTAGAAATAACTTAATTAGTCAGGTGGCAAAGGGTAGTGAAATTCGTTTGGCAGACCATTTGATAATTTGTCAGCAACACTGATCAGGAATGAGTTTCAATAACAACCTACCGATAGTGTTTAGTTTGTATTTATTTTTAAATTAAGTTGTGTTAAATCTCTTCAGACCAATCATCATTTCCTTAACATACACAAGCTTAATTAAACATTAATAAAGGGATATTTCTTTGGAATGTATTTATGCCTGGTGGCTGTGAAACGACATGTGGCAGCTTGTTTGTTTAAACTGAATGTGGGTGAGAAGATTCTCATACCTGTCTCATTATTTTATCACATACTGTAGATTTATGTTGTCTTCAGCTGCACTATTTTCAACATAAACGGTATGCCAGCGTTGGTTCTTCAAAGTTTTCAGCCATTTTTCAGTAATATGCTTGGTAGATCAATAAATATCTGTCAAATATATGCAGAGAGGCTAGATGCAAACAGCTTGCAGGGCTTTTTAATTTAATATAATTAACAACCAAGTGTCTATCTGCACATGTGGCAGTGACAGAGCATCATCATTTGGAGAGGTGCTTGAGATCATCTGATGATTGGAGAACTCTCGCTGTGTTTTCACTGACTCTTGAGGGGCATTTGTGACTCTTATGCTGATTAATGTTGTGCTGTGATCTGAAGTTTGTGGTGTATGGTCTCACTCCAGAATGAGATAGATTTATGTCAGATAAATTATATCATTTAATATATATATATATATATATATATATATATATATATATATATATATATATATATATTAGGGCTGGGCAATGATTAAAATTTTTAATCGCGATAAATCGCATAATTTGCCCGATTGATCATGATTAATCGCATTGTATGCGCAAACTCCAAGAATGAATTCAAAAGTAGTGTAAAGAGCACTTTTATTTTAATGTTCTGCTGCCTTATGAACAAAAGTGTTGTAACATTTGTAGCACTTATTTTATACTGGATATTTTCAACCCATCTATTGAATTTAGTGCACTAGTTGATCTTTTCTTCATAAGAGAACAGCAAGCACTGCAGCCAAAATATGGCCTTTTTAGACCTGCTGTATATTAGCCAGTCCCTAAGCAGGATGTATCATCAAACTGTTGACCTTTTGGGTTTTGTGGTTTTTATTTTATTATTACAATTAAATAATAATAATAATAATAATAATAATAATAACAATAATGTTATGTTCAGTGTTTTTTCGCTAATCCACCTCTTATATATTTCAATCCTTATGTAATTTTGTCTGTGTTGTGTGCACCTGCCTGTTGCTTTAATCCTATAAATTTCCCCGTCATGGGATAAAAAAAGGATTAGCTAATGTTATCTTATCTTAAATAACACTTTTTAATATATGTACTGGGTTCTTTCAAGGTCTTAATTACATTTTCTGTGTGGGCTCCAGTAACATATGATAGATAATATCTACTTTGAAAGTTAACATGAACTGCTGCTGAAGATGAACACTGATCTACCTGGATGTTCCATGGAGGACTGAAACGCCTCAGTCAGAGACGTCTGTGGGTCTGTCGGGGCAATGACAGAAGTTTCGTCTCCTCTCTCCGTTTCTGTGGCTCGACGTTTTCTTCTTTTTTCTCGTGCTTAGATAAATTTATTGTGTTTCCACTGAAATGAACCGGCTTTTTACAAAACATACAGCTTGATTTCATTTACGGTATTAAAATAAAGCCAAACGGTGCTACTTCCCCTGTTCGTGTTTTTTCGCTGCTGCGGTCTCTCTCAGCTGTTTGTGTGTTGAATTTGTGTGAGAGCTGAGTGGGCGGGCCAGGCTGAGCCTGCGTGCTGATTGGCTGGCGCAGCTGAGCCATGTACGAGAGGGGAGGGGGAGCGGGAGAGTGCTGCCGCTGACTGACACTGACTGAAAGCATGTGAGCAACATGCGTTAATGCGCGATAAAATAAATATCGCCGTTAATAGTCTAATGAATTAACGCGAAATTAACGCGTTAACTTGCCCAGCCCTAATATATATATATATATATATATATATATATATATATATATATATATATATATATATATATATTAGGGCTGGGCAAGTTAACGCGTTAATTTCGCGTTAACTCATTAGACTATTAACGGCGATATTTTCTTTAACGCGCGTTAACGCATGTTGGTCACATGCTTTTATTTTGTGAAGGTCTGTTGCTGCGGTGTAGGGGTTTGAATCAGAACAGTAAGTGGCGATAATGCGCCAAAAACCTCGCTGTCAGCCCAGCCTCAGATTCAAAGAGGAAGAAAGGTGCTGGCCGGAAAAAAACACAGCTGACATGCGGAAGGCGGTGTTTCCCGCAGGTACCGCGAGCGAGCTTAGGCGAGGCGAGGCGGTGAGTTGGCGGCCGGAACAAGTTTTGTGCGGAGCGGAGCGGGGGGGTCTGCATCGACGCCGTCGGTGAAGTCGCTTCTCGTTTCAAAGTATCCATGTATTTTTGCCTGTTTTCCCCCTGCCATTCACTATATACGCGCGAGAAAGCAACAACAAAAAACCGCGTGTCAACGTCAAATAAACGCAAGCATATCGAGTTAGCAAGCATTTCAGTTTAAAGTTCTTCCAGCATGGAATATGACAGAAACAAGTTAGTTGTAACCACTGCCAAGTTAAACTTTGGTATTGAACATAAAATGGTAATGCTGCTCCCTGCTGTTACCTCAGAAATTGCCTGTTTTTGGTAGATTTTTTCCCCATAAAGAGAATTCCCTGTCAGTGGCAATAAGCTTTAATTTATTATTATTGCTATTTTTTGTTTTACATGTTTAAGTTGAGCTTTACACTAAATATGTGTTACTGATAAGTGCTACAAATGTTACAACACTTTTGTTCATATGGCAGCAGAACATTAAAATAAAAGTGCTCTTTACACTACTTTTGAATTCATTCTTGGAGTTTGTAAATACAATGCGATTAATCGCGATTAATCGCGATTAATCAGTGCGATTAATCGCGATTAAATATTTTAATCGTTGCCCAGCCCTAATATATATATATATATATATATATATATATATATCAGTATCAGCTCTAATATCCAAGTTTGAGGACAAACTAGGAATTTGACTTTGTTTCCACTTTGTTTTCAATGAAGACATTTTAAATCTAAATATATAAAGATTCATATAAAATGTTCTTCTGTAAATATGTATATTTACAGGAGATGCCACATCCTTTTCATTTTACAAAAGAAAAGTTGGATTGGTTGGATTGGTGCAAAAAATGTATGGTAATGATATGGGCATTCTGATTGTTGAGTGTTCCTTAGAGAGACAGCCCGGAGGAAGAAACTGTCTCTGTGGTTGCTAATTTTCATAAATAGCCCTTGGTAGTACTGGCCTGAAGGTGAAGATCTAAACAAGATGTGTGAAGTTGGCATAGGTATTGCCCATCTGTCTTTCTGTATAAAGAGTCAGAGCACCTGCTGGGAGCTTCGCAGAGTTGCCCCGCTGAAAGCAGCTAAAGCTCGATCTAGCTGCATGCTCCATCCACTGACAGAGCAGTCTGCAGATTGGTAGTAAGCATGCAATCAAACCAATAAAAAATAATTTCACTACGGTTAAAAATCTTTTCAGCTGTTAACGTTTCCTCCTCACTCCCGTCGTGGCTGACCCAAAAGATCTAATAATGGTTTAAAAATTAGCTGCTGGTCTATCCCCCGGGCAAAATATTGGTGTTCTTCATGAGCTCTGGCCACTCTGCAGACCTTCAATCCAGGGAAACATTTGAAGCTCACTCTGCTCACTTGGTTTAGCCAGGGATTAAGCACGAAAATCAAACCAATAAAATAATGTCACTGGCATAAAAAAAATAATTTTTATTAACGTGTTCTGCTCACTCTCTCCCGCCATGGTTGAGGTAAAAGACCTAATATAAAGCTTTAAATAGTGTCTGAAATCCTCCGATTAAGGCAGAGGTCTCCTTCAAGATAGGTGGTTGCTCTGACACAGGATTGGTTCGGGGAAAGCAGGCTCTGTTCTTATGGTTCAGCCGAGGATTAAGCCCAAAAATCAAACCAACATAAATATATTCATTGCAGCTAAAAATCTTTATTAACATGTTCTATTCGCCTCGCATTGAGGCGAGGTAAAAGATTTAAAAAAAAAACTCGGTTTATGAAAACCGCTGGAGAGAAGTGGTATGGTTTGGCATTTGTGGCCACTATTCAAAACTTGGATCCCGGGGAAACCCTGGAAGCTCCCTCAGCCTAGATGCCCAACGTTTGGCAACCTCTCCACTCGTCTCTCTCTCAGCATACGGTTAAGCAGACAGAAAGGAACTACCGTAAGCCTGAGAACAGAAAAAAATTCACTACGGTTAAAATAATTTTTAACAATATTTCTGATAATGTGTCCTCATAATGAGACAAAATATGTCATATAAAGGTGTAAGTATTAACTTTGTCACTGAAGACAGCCTGAAGAAAGAGCGGTTTGCCCCAGGAAACTGCAGCGACACTCTCCAATACACAGTTTCAAACAGGCTTTATTTTATCATTAGATAAGATATTTATCCTGGTGCATTAATCCTTAAAAATATCCAAGACAATCCTTCATGTAAAGATGTAAAAAATGTACATTTTATTTTTTTATGTTTCATTTATAATCATGTATGATCGTTTACCATTTCTCCTAGATCTCTTTAAAACGTCAACTGGGTGACGGGGATTGGGAATGGAGGGATGAAGGGACGGGGGCTAAAGTGACTCCCCGAGAGGCGTGTCCCTCTTCCAGGCCTTTCTGGGCTGTTAGAATCTCTAAAGCAAGCAAAAGTAATCCGTGTGGGGAGGAGCTGAGTAGAACTGCGGCTATTGGTTTGAAAGGGGTATAAAAGAGGTAATTTTTGTGAAGAGAAACCGCCTGACGTTAAACGGAGGCGGTGGCTTCCGGGTCCAATCGTCTCCCTCTTGCAGTAATGTTATTATGAGCATAACTCAGTGTAACACTAGTTTATTTATTAAGGACTAGAAGGCATATAATATCAGAAGTCTAAATTCATCTACTGGAGCTGTTCTCAGTAATTAATTAAAAAAACAATACAAAGGAATAACTGCTTTCAATACTGTGTATTTTATAGAAGAGAAAAAGTAAAATAAACACCACAAAACACAAACCATACATAGAACTCAAAAAATATAAATACAATAATTATATACAATACTGCAGTAGATCTTCCGTATGAATGTGCACGGAAATACTACATTTCCCCACCGGTCAGCACAATGTCTGACTGACACACATTTAAAAAGTCCATGGTTTGATTGTCCAGTATTTGAGATGAAAATTTCAAAGCGCAAATTGTTTCCAACGGAGAAGAGATGAATCATGAATTGGGTGTCTGTATGATGAGATGGAAGGGGAAATGCTACAGACCATCAGCCTCCTTCCAGACCAGTATGGAGTGAATTTTAGGTTCTCCTGGCCCCAGCCAGTTGTCAGAAACTCGCCATCCTTTACCTTCAAAGGGTCACCTGGTCTGTATTAAAATAAACAGGACCAGTAAATTTCCAGCCTGCTAGTTAACTAGACTTTTTTCAATTACAGAAATAAATGCAATTATATCCACCATCTAGTCTTTCAGAATAAAGATAAAGATATCAGCATTTATCTCATTATCTTAAACTCATACTTTGAATTTAAGACGTTAAATCGTGTGACAGTTGACTAACAAGTAGCATTGGCTAACACCACCAACATGCTAAACAAACATAACAACATTCTGTTCACTACTCACCAATTCCATATTTAGTTTAGTGCATGACAACCGCATGGCTCCAAGCTCACTGGGTATTCAGATCTACATGATTTTCATTTTGTGAGTTTTAAAAGTGCATAATAAACAAAGATGAACTAATTATTTGAAAGCAAAAACCTGTAGCTCCTTTGTCTCCAGCTCTCCCCCTCACACCTGACTGGGAAAGCTGGAGCAGGCCTGAATAACCCCTCCAGATGCACTGATTGGCTGAATGCACCATGTGACTAATTGTCACTAACCAATGGAGCAGCAAAGGTGAGATTAAGGGCAGTTTTTACCCTGGGTTACATCATCCCACTGGGAACAATAGTGGCCATCAGAGCTTTAACAATCGGTTGGTAGTCTGATGGTCCACTTTTGCAACCAAGTTTAACTGTCAGTTAAACTTGTTGATCCACTACACAAAGGCACTCTCATGATCTCAGCTCTAGTGCTGGTCTAATTATCATCCGACACACCTGTTCAGCTCCGCCTCTCTTCCTGTCCTGGTCTAATTATCATGAGTTCCACCTGCATCTCCTACTATATAACCAGCCCTCAGACCAGTCACTAGTGCCAAATTATTACAATCCTTTGTTGGGTTCAATCCAGCATTTTTCTGTATCCTGTCTGCCTGCCTGCATGTTACCTGACCCGTTCTGTTTACGGATTCTCTGATCATGCCTTGCCCCTGTTGGATCTGCACACCTGCCTGTTGCCTGACCTGTTCTGCCTTCTGATTCTTGGAGCCTGCCTTATCCCTGTCGGACCTCATTGCCTACCGGATAACCTGACCTGTTTCTGTGCCCTGACCCTGCCTTTGGATTCTGCTTCAGAGTATCACTGGACCTCAGATCAACTGGCTCTGACCCAGACCCCGCTCATGGTCTACGGACTCTGGTTATCCCCTCGATCATCCTGCCTGCCTCTGTCATCACGGTTCCTACCTATAGCCTGTCTTCCGACTACCACGCTATGAGCAGTCTCTGGAGAGACTTCCATAGAGTTTTCCCGATCGGACCCTTGATCGCTCTGGAGGATCTTCCGTATCATCTCTCACTACCTGGAATCAGCACTCACCTTCCCCGCCTGATCCCGGTTCGTGAGAAGGTTAGTGACCATAACATCAGTAACTGTTTCACCCCGCAAAGTTATCGGTTGCTAACTTGTCGTCTCCGCTTCCAGTGGTTCCGGTCCCCGACACTGACGATTCCTGCGACCTGCTGCAATGTTCTGGGTTCAAATCCAACCCTGGGTCTTTCTGCATGGAGGTAGCATGTTCTCCCTGTGTATGCGTGGATTCTCTCTGGGTACTTTGACTTCCTCCCACAGTCCAAAAACATGACTGTTAGGTTAATTGGCTTCTCTAAACTGTCCTTAGGTGTGAGTGTGTGTGTGAATGGTTGTTTGTCTCTGTGTTGCCTTGCAGCAGACTGGAGACAGGTGTACCCCCCCTGTCGCCCAGTGAATGCTAGAGATAGGCACCAGTGACCCCATGAGGGATTAAGCGGGTCAGAAAATGGATGGATATAATCAACCCAAAATATAGTTTAGTTCTGAGGTGGAATAAATATTCAGGATTTTATATGATTCTTACAAATACAAATTTGAGTGAAAAACTGTCAGATGTGAAAGAGAGCATCTATGAACGTAAACTTTGAAATCTTGTGACAGATACTTAGTGGGATTCACATTTATGACTTTGACAAGGCCATTCTAACACATTTATATGCTTTCATATAAACCTTCCTGTTGTGTCATTGTTTCTTTTCCAGCTTTACACTGCAGACTTCACCTGCAATAGTAACAGCTGTCATCTTCAGAAGTTCTCTGACAACTCCGCTACTGTCTACATTAAGAGTATTGAGCAGTCATCATGGACTTTGGGGACT